>NC_057714.1:6414421-6517097 GCF_004010195.1 Chiloscyllium plagiosum | reverse complement strand
CCTTCGTTCTGGTGAGTTGTTGTCTGAGCATGGCTGTTGGTTTGTGTGCCGTTATGAGTCCTAGAGGTCGCAGTAGTCTGGCAGTTAGTTCCGAGATGCTCCTGATGTATGGTAGTGTGGCTAGTCCTTTTGGTTGTGGTATGTCCTCGTTCCGTGGTCTTTCTCTTAGGCATCTGCTGGGAAGCGGCAGGGACAGACCACTATAAACACCGGAGGAAACATCAAAGAAGCGCTTCGCAAGAGGCTCCCAAGCACTGATGATGTCGCCTAGCCAGGGGACGAAACGTTTGCAACAAAAACTTCCAGCTCGGCGAACAGAACCACAACAACGAGCACCCGAGCTACAAATCTTCGCACAAACTTTGAAGGGAATCATATGTTATCGGGGATGAGAGGAATGTGAAATTCAAAACACAAACAGATTTGCCATGATCTTGAATGGGGGAGCAGGGTTGAAGGGCTGAATGGCCTATTGCTTCTAATTCATATGTTCAGACTCGAATAGCTTCATTTGCTAGTTCACTTATTTTGTTAAGACATTTTCATAATTTTGTTTGGTACAGCCTAAAATCACTAAGACTATGTTACTGCTTCCTCAGTATTCTCTGAATGCTTATTTATAGCATTCTGTCGATGCCCTTCGGCAGTTTCCCATGATGAATCCTCAGCTAATGGTTCTGTAATTTATAGGTTGTGTCTCATTCATTTTTGAAGATTGGAATTGCATTTACTATCTTCATTTCTTGGGCATTCTCCAGGAGCAGAGGAATGCTTATAAAATTTCTAACTGAACAACGCTCATTTTCTCCTTGTTGAGAGTGGTAAGATCTATCCCATCTATTCCAGATAACAGCTATAAACTATTCGAGCTTTGATCCTAAACTTTATGGCATTATCTATATCTCTCAATTAGTTGACTGCCTTACAGTTCATTCCTTTGTTTTCATTATTCATCAGGCACAATCTAGACTTAAGTTTATTCTTCATAGTCTATATTATCAGGATTATAACTTTGGCGACTAGTGTAATTTTGCTTTCTGTACAAATAATGACGTGTTATATGAGAAACCTTAGCATTTTAAGTCTAAGTCAATAAACTCCTGTGACATCACTCATTAATCATAAGAATGAAAATGCCAGATAGTTTCTGCTAGTTTTTGCTTTTTATAACAATACAATGAAAAGGATGCTTGAAATTAACAGTGTGATTTTTGGTAACGTATCAATTAATGCATAAAATAAAGCATTAGTATATGTTCGTACATTTTAAGGAAAGTAACCTATATATGTTATATATATAAATTAATAGCAATAGGATTTGATTACTAGTTCCATCAAAATCGATCAAATCTAACTTTTTGCTGCAATTTTTATAATGCTGGTCAGGGTCATTCTTCCATATACTTCCTTGGTACTTGTTTTGGTAAGAATGTAAATATCCTGTTATTTCGAAGATGAATGAGGTCTATGTGTGTATAGTAACTTGTACACACTGGGATGTAGTCAGTAAATTCTTACAGATGTGCATTAGTTGTAGTTTATTTCATTTCATTTTTCTGAATCAGAATGGTAGAGCTCGCTCATTAATCTGGCAAAAAATGAAGCTTTTGTAAGCAAGTTTTTCCACAACATCTGTCTGAATAGAGGCATTGTCAGAGGGTGAGGTCACTGGAGAAGGAAGGTGAGGTAACTGCACACAGCTGAATCTACAGAGTGCAGGCCGGGACTTATTAATACAACTAGCTAGTGTTTCTTTAACGGTGCAAGACAGTCTCACCACTGACATCCACAGAAAATATAATTCAGGTAGAACAACCTCAACATGAAAATGTGTCTTAAATTTGCAAACTAAACATTAGTTCAATGTGATGTAGAGTTGGAAAATTTGAAAATGATTCTCATAAGAGTAATGTCATTGTACTGTTTAGTTAATTAAAGCCATCATGAAAACATTGTCGAATAATGAAAATTGAAATCTGTTGCATCATTGTTGACTAATTGATGTTGCATTCCTCACTACCCCCAATAGTTTTCTGGGTTCTCTCCCAAACTGATGGTGCAGGAGATTTTAGATGTAAGACAATGTCAAAGATAATATTTCAGTGAATCTATTCGTACTCAATCTAACAATGCAGGTGCTAGTTATTTTAAGACTTTTTTAAACTTAAAATAAGAAGGCAGAAAGTGTAAAACAGTACTTTTATAATAATTGAGCTAGAACTTGGTAGAATATGACTAATTTTTATATTTCAGTTGGATTGCTATGCTTATTGCTGCTGTAGTTAGTCTTTTGTTTATGAGTTTTGCATAATTTGCAGAACTTGTTGAATTCTTAAGATCTGCATTGAGTTAACACTGCTTTACATAGTGCAAGTGTTACAATGCAGTGCTTTATGAAAGAGAATATTTGGAAATCCCCAAACTTATTACTTTTATCTGTTCTGAGGCTGGGTTTTCTCTTTGTGCCTATTGTGTAATTGTCTAAAACTCATGGAAACTAACAGGCTTGTGCAACATAAATAGAGTCATACAGATGTACAGCACGGAAACAGACCTTTGGTCCAACTCGTCCATGCTGACCAGATATCCTAACCTAGTCTAGGTCCATTTGTCAGCACTTGGCCCATATCCCTCTAAACATTTTCTTTTCATATAACCATCCAAATGCGTTTTAAATGCTGTAATTGTACCAGCCTCCACCACTTCCTCCGGCAGTTCATTCCATTAACATATCATTCTCTGTGTGAAAACGTTACCCCTTAGGTCCCTTTTATATCTTTCCCCTCTAGTTCTGGACACCCCCACCACAGGTAAAACACCTTGCCTGTTTATCCTATCCGTGCCCTTCATGATTTTATAAACCTCTGTAAGGTCACCCCTCAGCCTTCGACACTCCAGGGAAAATGGCCCCAATCTTCTTCAGCCTCTCCCTATAGCTCAAATCCTCCAACGCTGGCAATATCCTTGTAAATCTTTTCAGAACCCTTTCAAGTTTCTCAACATCACTCCGATAGGAAGGAGACCAGAATTGCACGCAATATTCCAAAAGTGGCCTTACCAATGTCCTGTACAGTCGCAACATGACATCCCAATTCCTATACTCAATGCTCTGACAAATAAAGGAAAGCATGCCAAATGCCTTCTTCACTATCCTATCTCCCTCCGACTCTACTGCACTCCAAAGTCTCCTTGTTCAGCAACACTCCCCAGGACCTTACCATTAAGTGTCTAAGTCCTGCTCTGATTTGCTTTTCCAAAATGCAGCACCTCACGTTCATTTAAATTAAACTCCTCAGCCCATTGACCCATTTGATCAAGATCCCGTTGTCATCTGAGGCAATCTTATTCGCTGTCCACTGCACCTCTAATTTTGGTGTCACCTGCAAACTTACTAACTCCTATGTTCACATCCAAATCATTTATATGAATGACGAAAAGTAGTGGACCCAGCACCGATCCTTGTGGCACACCACTGGTCACAGGTCTCCAGTGTGAAAAACAATCCTTCACCACCACCCTCTGTCTTCGACCATCGAGCCAGTTCTGTATCCAAATGGCTAGTTCTCCCTGTATTCTATGAGATCTAGTCTTGCTAACCAGTCTCCCATGAGGAACCTTGTCGATCACCTTACTGAAGTCCATATAGATCACGTCCACTGCTCTGCCCTCATCAATCCTCTTTATTACTTCTTCAAAAAACTCAATCAAGTTTGTGAGACATGATTTCCCACGCACAAAGCCATGTTGACTATCCCTAATCAGTCCTTGCCTTTCCACATACATGTACATCCTGTCCCCCAGGATTCCCTCCAACAACTTGCCCACCACTGATGTCATGTTGCTTTGTGTGGCAGAAATGTTTGTTAATGGTCTTTTAGTTTTAATTGTACACAATGCGATGTCCTGTGTTTGGATCAGTAATCCTATGTTTGCTTAGCAATTCTACTATATTCAGCAGTCATGATGTTGCTGTTTATATGACATTTACATGTCTGTTTACACATTACAAACAATCTGTGTTTAATATTACTTATCCAAAATATTTTTTAAAACTGTAGAATCCACCTTTAGTGGATATTCAATGCAAATATATTTATTTTTCCTAGGCTGAGTCAATTTTTGAATTAATTTGCATTTATTACTCCCATTATTATTTTGAAATAGTCCTACAGGTTGACTTTTTTCTCAAGTTATTCTGTCAATTTGTACTGAGTTCATGATCAGTAAAATTAGAATCAGAAGGTCCAATGGGGCATTTATCCTGTTTTGGTATAAAATTACTTTGAAAACGATCCGCTTGGATGTAAGGTGACTCAAATTTAATCTAACACATGAATCCTTCAAAGCAGCAGACACATGGTTTCCAGTTCCCTGCCTACTTGATTATTTTGAAAGAAAAGGGCAAAAATACAATAATTTAAAATAATCGTCGCATTGCTGCCTAAAATCTGCAGGAGAGAAACTGAACTTCTTTACATCTTTTTGGCATCACAAGTGCACTTTGAGCTTCAAAATGGTACATATGGGACCATGTGAACAATTCTGGTGAGAATCTCACTGGATGCTGTATTTGTGCCAGTAGTAGTATATGCACAGTAATGTCCATTGAAAGTTTACAGAGCTGGCATATCAAGAAATCATTGTGTGCAGCATTGATTTGACTATTCGTGTCATTTTGAAACTCAGTGTTGTAGGAAAGATGCCCTTTCATTAATATTTAAAGCAATTTATAGGAAACAGTAGCACAGTAGTGGTGTCTCTGGACTCATTATCCCCTTGATGTCCAATGCCATTATCATCACTAAATCCCTCATCATCCACATCCTAGGCCTTACCATTGTTATGATAGAAGTTGATGGTAATACTGGACAGGTCAGCTCCAAGAGTGTGATCTCGTTTGATAGGCCTTATGTTTTATTTTTGCTATTTGTTAAGCATGATGATCAGTCACTGAACATATTCACAAGAGGTTACCAATCTACTTTTAACAATAGAACATCAATTGCTGACAAATAAAATAAAAATATTTTACAGTACACAAAAGCTGGTTGAAATGGTCTTTCCAATATCAGAAATAAAGATTCAAATGTTTTACCCTCAACAGCAACCTTACAGATATTCCAAACCTTAGTGAAAGATCTGACTCTACTTTAAAATACCTTGTTCGGTTGGAATGGCTGGAGCTGGTTTCTGGAATTTTCTTCTTACTGAATTGTAAGCATCTTCGGAGCAAATGCATGGGTTTTCCATACCCTCAGCAGCTCTCTGCTTCTAGAGTATTCTTTGAAGCACTCAGAACTTTTATTCCCATCCTTGACATTTTGGAGAGAGCTAAACCAACAGCAACATTTTGCTCTGAGAAAAGATAATAGTTTTATGAAACATGGAGCCACGGCCATTTCTCTCGAACAGTGCCTCAGCAATCCTAAGAATCTGTTGGAAGACATAATGTTGAATTACTGTGAAATTGTATAAACCTCTTTGTGCACTGTAATTTACAACTACAATGGCAGGACTCTGAGCTTGCATGCCCAAACGTTCACTATGAGCTTCCAATTCAGGTATGGGTGGCTTTGACTTATGTTGCAATGGAAAATGCAGGATCAACATTAGATGCTAGACCCTGGTTTGGTCCACCAATAGATCACATTGTAAAGAATGGAATCTAAACTCTGTGTTGAATTGATATTGATCTCCTCCATGTTCCTTAACATTGTGTGCTTTTTGGCAGGCTTTGTGGTACATATCCATCATCAGTGCTTGCATACGATTTGCCCTCTGCTGAGCAGGCACCTACATTAGCCTTGCCCTCTGCATTGGCTACCAGCTAGTAGGAGCCCGATGAAGAACTTATCCTTGAAACATCAACTCTCCTGCTCCTCGGATGCTGCCAGAACGGCTGTGCTTTTCCAGCACCACACTTTTAGACTCTGATCTCCAGCACCTGCAGTCCTCACTTTCTCCTACCAATTAATAGGGGCCAATGTCTCATCATTTTTGCACCTGATCTCGATGCAATCCTACAAATTGAGCATAGTGTTAGTATCTGAGCTGTGGCTGAAAATGTGAAATCTAGTAATGGCACATCTTCGTCTCAGTGTCCTCTGGCTGTTCCCCCACTGCCTAGGTAGGTTGCACATCTAGAGTAGCTGTAAGGAAAAAGGTACATGAATAACGTTTTAGTGGATAAATTGTGTTATCTTAAGCAATTGGCAGCTTTTAAATCATCAAAGATTGGGTGATGACTGGGAGCTGGGATGTGAGAATGTGGGGTAAATGTGCCAAGATCAGCATCATCAATGTTTTCAGCCTTGCTGTCTGACCACAGCCTCCACAAAACTGTGATAATGGTGAACACTAACTTCTCCATCAGGACACAAAGGCATGTCTATTCCCCACTGTTTACCTCTGGCTGCCTTTGCTTTCATGCCACTTTGCCCTGTGTGCCCGAGAGAGAGAGAGAGGGGGTTGGGGGATGTTGTTCAGTGAATGCTAAGCAATCTGTTTGTGTGATGTGACTGACGTGGTTGAATAATCGGCAGCATGTGCAACCTGCAAGATGAGGGTGTGAAGCTTTACTGTTCTCTAAATCACTCACTTTCTGTGTGATTGTCAGAACTTGTTGTACCTTTAGTGCACCACAGCTTGAAGAAGTGAAGGTTGTCTTGAATAATGCAAGCTCTTTGTCAAGTGATATTATCCCCTGTTGATATGTCAAACCAATAAATAGTGCAGTTAATCTAGAGAATTGATGCAGAAATTATTGAAATGAGCAGGAAGCATGAGGTTGGCTTGCTGCATGTATGGCAATCGGTGGATAAGTTAATCGTGCACCTAAAACTGTAGGGATTCTAATAATTCTAAATCCATTTTCAGGGATATCAAATATACATTCCCATTTCACCAAGTCACTTATTTTAACAATTCTGGAACTTTCATTTGTTAATTAAAGTTGACATAGAAGCTGAGCAGAGATAAGCTCATTGTAATAATCTTGAAATCAGAAAGATTATACGAGAAAAATGAATAGGTGAGACAAGGTCTATAAGTTTCAGATATGATCAGACCATAGACTTTTCAGTTCACATGGGCTTGAAATGAAAATGCAGTCCTCTAACTTCACCCATGACATTCATAATTAGATTTTAGCATCATGGGAACATTTATATTACATTAAAATTTGTCCTCATGTTTGATAATTGGAAATATGCACATATGTTGCATGAAAGAATCAAATTGTGAAGTATTTCAACATCTTGCGATTTCAATTTTGCAGTGCTATTTTTCAAGCTGTACAATTAGTAAACTATAGAAGTTGAGACTTCCTGATTCAGATAATACAGGTAAGATTGGCTTTTGTTTATCCATCACAAATGAGTTGTTTGCTAGACGACCACAGAAGACAAATATATTGTTTTGGGATTGGAATTAGATAAAGGCAGCATGGGGAAGGAGATTTTGCACAACAATTCAATAGTATCAGTGTTATTTATTTTTTGCTGAGTAGCGTTTTTGTTCAAATACTAAATATTCTATGATCTTGTTCTCAAATGGATTACAAGTACAGAAGAATTATTATAAGAGAACTACTACACTACACTACTTTGTAAAACAGGATTGAAAATGATAATTATTGAATTAATTAGAAATGAAAAGAAATAGTTACGTTTATTGTGAGCTGGGCCTACAATTTAATGTTACAACAGTATATTGACATATAAGTGAATGCCTTTGATGTTATAAATTCAGGAAATGGCAGACATTGTCTTAGTGGAGTTGATATTCGTCAGCCCCTAATTCTGATGTGAAAGTGATATGAGTTTATCATGTAAAGTAAAGAATGATTTCCAGTTATAATACTGTACTCACAGTATTGTGGTTAATGTGCCAACTCAGACTTTAAGGTCTGGGTGTTATTTTTTCCTTTTGGCTTTCTTTTATTTCTACTGTTTTTTTTAATTCTGATTTTGTAACCAAGATGGTACTGGGGAATGGCGACTTTGTAAACTTTTCACTGTATTCTCTTATTCCTATACTTGAGCAGATGTTAAAACAAAATGTCCTGACATTATCACAAGTTTTTTTCACATTTGGTTTGGTTAACTTAATTGGCTGGATAGCTGAGTTGCAACACAGAGCAATGCCAAGAGTGTGGGTTCAATTCCTATACCAGCTGAGGTTACCATGAAGGTCCCTCCTTCTCAACCTCAGTCCTCAGCTGTGGCATGGTGACCTCAGGTTAAGCCATCACCTGCTGTCCCTGTCTAATAAGAGAGCAGCCTTCTTGTCTTCTAGGACTATAGTGACTTTACTTTTATTTTCTCTGTTCGAAGGGGAGATTGAAGCTGACAGAGATGGGGGGATAGGTGTTGTGTGTTGTCGGGATTTGGGGGTGTTAGTGGGTTGGTGGTCTCAGGGGTGTGGTTGGGGCAGATAAAAAAGGAGAAAGTGATGGTGATGCAGAGTCAGCAGCTTGAGGTTTGGGAGAGAGGCAGACAAGTGTCCAAATGGAGCTGAAGAGTAGTGTATAGGAAAAAGGAGAACTTGGGAGTGGTGGAAATGAATTAGATTTTTGAAGGAAGTGAAGGAAAAATTGTGAACTAGGAGTTGGTGGGATTTGGACTTCAATAGTAGGAGGGAAAGAGAGTGGAGGAAAAAAAAGCAGCCAATAAAGAAATGAATGATACTTTGCCCTGGACAAATAATGAAAGATTATTTCGATGGTGGTCAAAATCATCGAGATGGATAAAGTTACAGGAAGAGCCAAGAAAAATCATTTTAACACTGAGAGCTATCAGTCATGGAGTGTTTCATCTCAAATTTCTTAGGAGAAAAACATTACATCATCATTTAAAAATAGTCGGAACCATGGATAATATTCCCGGTCTCTATTTTATGTGAACTGGCAATTATCAGGTGCAGGAACCATGGCTCATATTCCCTCATTCTATCCCACATCCCACATCAACAGGTAAGGATCAGGGTTACATACGAACAAATAGCAGAAGTATGCCATTCTGCCCCTCAGGTCTACACTGCTGCTCAATCAGATGATGGTTGATCTAATTGTAATCTTGTGGTGCAGTGTGTAGTATCCCTACTTTTGAGCCAGGAGGCCCAGGTTTAAGATCCACCTGTTCCAGAGGTGTCTAGTAATTAGAAGATAGTTTGGTTTTAAATCTACATTCCCATCTACCCTTCAAGTAAATTTATCTATCTTTGCTTTAAAAATAGTTGACAACCACCTGATGAAGAGGCTGAGCCAATAAACCTGTTGGACTATAACCCGGTGTTGTGTAATTTTTAACTTTGTACACCCCAGTCCAACACCGGCACCTCCAAATCTTAAAAATATTCAAGACTCTGCTTCCATCATCTTTTCAACAACATTCAATCATCTGAGTTGAAATATTTTCTGTTTTCTGATCGAGGACCATTGATTTTTAAACAGTGACCCTTTGTTCTAGATTCCCCCATATGGCTGGGACTTGTTTCACTGGAGTGTAGGAGGTTGAGGGGTGACCTTATTGAGGTTTATAAAATAATGAGGGCTATAGATAAAGTGAATGGCAGGTGTCTTTTACGTAGGGTGGGGGGTTTCAAAGCTAAGGCACATATTTTTAAGGTTGGAGGAGAAAGATTTTTTTTAAACTTCAGGGACAGTTTCTTTACACAGAGATTGGCTTGTGTGTGGAATGAACTTCCAGAGGATGTGGTGGCTACAGATACAGTTACAAGATTTAAAAGACATTTAGAAATGTTTGGAGGGATATGGGCCAAGCGCAGGCAGGTGGGAGTAGTTTAGTTTTGCATTATAGATGGCATGGACTGGTTGAACTGCAGGGGAAACATCCTTCATGCATCAAACCTGACACGCACTCTCAGGATCTTATATGTTTCAATCTCCAATGGCATCTCACTTTTCTAAACTCCAGCAGATAGAAGCGTCACCTGTTAGACCTTCCATCATTAGCCAAACTTCTCATTCCAGATATTAGTCTGGTAAACATCAGAATTGTCTCCAATATATGAACATCTTCCTTAAGTAATATGAAGAATACTTCAGCTGTGGTTTCATCAGTGCCTTGTGTAACTGAATCGTAACCTTCCTACATTGGTATTCAGTTCCTCTCACAATAAATAATAACATTCTATTCTATTAGTACCCACTTACTAACCTGTTCTGATTCATACACAAGGACATCCAGATTCCTCTGCATCTTAAAGCTCTGCAATTCCTCACCATTTAGATAATATTCACATTTCCCAATGTTATGTTCCATTGCCACATCTTTGCCCACTCACCAAACCTATTCATACATTCTTGTACTCTCGCTCTGTCCTCTTCATAATTGTATTTTCCAAATGTATTTCTGTTGTCAGCAAATTTTTGAACCGTACATTCCACCCCTTCATCTAAGTAATTTATATAAATTGTAACAGTTGAAATCTCAGCACCAAATGTTTGTAACATGCCACTTAATACACAATGCAAATCTGAAAAGGCCTATTTTTGTCTACTTCCTGTTTCCTGTCAGCTAGTCATAGAGTCACAGAGTCATAAAGCCATACGGAAACAGACCCTTCAGTTCAACCAGTCCATGCCACCTATAATGCAAAACTAAACTACTCCCACCTGCCTGCGCTTGGCCCATATCCCTCCAAACATTTCTAAATGTCTTTTAAATCTTGTAACTGTATCTGTAGCCACCACATCCTCTGGAAGTTCATTCCACACACAAGCCAATCTCTGTGTAAAGAAATTGTCCCTGAAGTTTTAAAGAAATCTTTCTCCTCCAACCTTAAAAATATGTCCCTTAGCCTTGAAACCCCCACCCTAGGTAAAAGACACCTGCCATTCACTTTATCTATAGCCCTCATTATTTTATAAACCTCAATAAGGTCACCCCTCAACCTCCTACGCTCCAATGAAACAAGTCCCATCCCATCCAGCCTCTCCTTATATCTCAAACCCTCCATTCCCAGCAACATCCTAGTAAATCTCTTCTGAACCCTCTCCAGCTTAATAATATCCTTCCTACAGCAGGGAGACTAGAACTGGACACAGTACTCCAGTAAAAGCCTCAACAAAGCCCTCTACAACCTCAACATAATGTCCCAACTTCGATACTCAAAGGTCTGAGCAATGAAGGCAAGCATGCTAACCACCTTCTTAGTCATCTTATTTATATGTAACTTCGAAAAATTATGTACCTGAGCCCCTAGGTCTCTCTGTTCTACAACACTGCCCAGGACCCTACTTTTTAATTTGTATAAGTCTGCTTTTTATTATTTTTTATCAAAATGCAATACTTCATATTTATCCAAAATAAACTCCATTTGCTATTTTTCATTCCATTCACCCAAGTGATCAAGACCTGTTTGTAATCTTAGATAACCTTCTTCACTGTCCATGCCAATTTGTTACCTGTAACACCTGTGCTTCTATTTTCCATAATAACATCTGTGGCACTTTATCTGTTGACTCTGTGTGATTAATATGAATTTATACAAATGCCCTGCTATAACTTCATTGTTAATAACTTCGACCACTTCTCCTCTGACAGATGTTAAACTGACTGGCCTGTAGTTTTCTAATTTCAGTCTTCCTTGTTGAATAAAGAAGTTACATTTACTATCTTCCCATCCAATGGGACTATCCAGATCAAGGGACTTTTGGAAACTTAAAACAAATGCGCTAACTATCTTATTAGCCAGTTTTTTTAAGACCCTAGGATGAATTTCATCAGGTCCCAGCACTTGGCAGCTTGCAGCTCCAACAGTTTACTCAGTACCACTTCTCTAGTGATCGTGATTTTGCTGAGTTCTTCCCACCTTCCCATTTCCTTAATTGTTGCTGCTTCCAGGATGCTGCTTCCATCTCTATTATGAAGGCTATGGGCTTAGCTTCCTTCCAAGATTTTCTGGGAATCTTCAGAAATTGATGATTATTCACCCAGAATGAGCAAGCTGGGAGAAAAAAATAGAGCTCTTGTTTCACATAAACAGTTTGCACTAATGTTTGGTTCAAGTGTACTTTCTTTGTCTACTGTATGGGTGGTCTAACCTGACAGATGTCAGGACAAAACTACAAGCAATGTTCCTAACGTCTCCAAAGTCTCAATGCCCTTTGCTAACTCTGGATAAATGTCATGTGGTCAGATGTCATGTCGTCAATTCTCCATGAATACCTCCCAACCAGAGATGATAACCTTAATTTTATTGGAGATGGAACAACTGATTTGGCTGGGAACTCCCAACATTAGCAACATATTAGAGAACTCAGAATGAATTAAAACACCTTTTTATTAATATGTTGTTTGGAACAATGCATAATGGGGTAACGCGTAAGATAGGTTGTATTGAAAGGCATCTGGGGTTTTGGAATCAGTACTCCTTTCTTGACACTACAATGTTTGCCTCATACACTTGCCAAAATACTAATATGAACAAATGTGTGGATATTTTTTCCATGAATGCATCTGCATAAGCAACGGAACAAATATTCTAAGTAAATCATTTGGAAATACAAACCTGCTCTTATCCTTGAGTACTCTGCCCAAAACCAGCTCCAGCTCACAGTGTCACCATCTGCACCACCGAGGGCAAGTTGGCCCATACTGTTGGCACCAAATTGTTCCACACCAACCATACAGTCGACTGAGTCAATCAGCCCACAAGGAGCCTACGTTGCCATGATAACTTACACATTTCCGTGAGAGAGATGCAGTAGTTTTTGCTGAGGTTTGTCACAAGCAGCTCAGTGACATAGGACTCCGCATTATATGGGCTATTCCCTAGGACACACACTGAAACAAGCATCAACTATACCTGGAGGATTGTCAATCCCTGCCCAAACCCTGTTGGTCTTCCAGTGCAAAATATTAAGCTTGACTGAGTGGTGCAGACTGGCGCATTGCAAGGTCCAGGACAAGTGACGAGGGGTGCACTAAAGCTCGGGTCATCTGCTGCCACAACCTAATGTCTTTCTGCCAAAATGTAATGGGGGTCTGTTAAGTTTGAGATCCCCATGTTGCCTTAATGGGAATTTAAGTAGTTTCTTTTCGTGATTAGAAAATGCCTTATTGTTTGAACTGGATTGAAGCACTAATGAGGATGTCCAAATTCCACTGTATTTTCTGCAAAGTATGGACAACTGTTTTGGATCCTTTGTACTTACTTATAGATAGTTTATGAATAAAGTATATTTCCGCATAGGAAAATGGTAGAAACTCTTTTTTTGCATGACACTGTTGGTATATATAGAAAGGATATACTAGTTAATATTCAACCAGTTTGGCCATGTTCCTTGGTTAAGTCCTGAATTGGGACTTAACCTGGAACATCAGGCTTGGAGGTGGGTGTGCTGCACACTGTGCCACAAGGCTTGTTATATTAGTCTGTTATTTTCCCTCCAAATAGTATCTGCTGTTCACCTACTTCTAAATAAGTATGTTGTGAAGCAATTCACTGAAGTATTGAACTACATTGTATGATGTGTATACTTGAGCAATCAAGGACACGTTCAATGTCTTCCTGAAAAGTCTGTGGTAATTTTGGGACAGCAAGTAAAAGACAACTCCTATTATGTGGAAAATGTAAATGCTTTTACAGACATATATCAGCTTTGCTTGGCCACAAGTGATTAGTGACATAATAAAAAATAGGATACATTTATCAAGTAAAAGTAAACTGTTATCCACAAAGAGGCAAAAGGACAGCTCACCATATATATGTGGGATGACTTAAATAGCTCTATATTCAGGAAATTTAGCAAGGGATGCTTACTTTTTCAAATGTATTTCCCATGGCATCATCTAGTGGTCAGATGTGTTATTACCCACTATTTATCGCTAGTTGACTAATGCACAGAAATTAATCTTGCTATACAACAGGAAAATAAATGTAAGTGCTCTGTCCATAATATTGTATGAGCCAAATTGAAATATTCTTTCTTTTAGTAATGGATACAACCCCAACTCAGGATTTTTAGTTGAATGGCATAATTTGTTTTTGTATTCAGAATACAACAAATTTCAATTGTAAGTGTAATATCTTAGAATATATGCAGACTTTAGAATTTAAAGGAACTAATTGCATTAGTTTCATAATTAACAGTGGATAATAACAGGAACATAATAATGGAACAATGCTGTTAATCCTTCGTTATCTGTTAACACAGGAATAAATACAAAGATGAATAAAATCACACAAAATATTAGCTGACAGGAGAGTTTATCTTTTGATGAATGTCTGCTTTCATAATACTGTTAAAAGCATTCTGGTGATGTAATTAATGTCAAGTGTGTAAATCAAACTAAATATAGAATTAAGAAGCCTAAAGTAATTTTATTATTTTCTGTATTAAAATACTAATTTAAATTGATTAAGGTTTAATTCATTTTTCAGTTTGAATTCTTGTCTTCAATTAAATTGCTACATGTTCTGCATCCTTTTTCTTGACAGCAATTGTAATTCGTAGATGACTGGAAAATTATTTTTGAAGTATTGTACCGAAGGTACTATTTTGCAAAGTGTATTCATGCCTGAAACTGTCATGCGAGAAAACTTGAATTCCTTAAGCAGGATTTTCATTCTCTTCAGTGTGCATACATATCTAAGTTTAAGAAAGGGCCTCTCGGAAGAAGTTAAGGGCAATAGTTTCATCATGCATTCAGCTAACATATCCAACTGCAGCTATAATAAAGACAGGCTTGGTATGTATTGCAACTGCTTATGAGCACAAAGTAAGGAATATGCTAAAACTGCTCTTGGAACTTTTGAAAATGTAGAATAGAGCTGGTCAATGATTTGAGAATCCTTTGGAGAAAATGCCAGGCCCGTTACATTCATGATTTCGGAAGTTTGTTTTGGCTCAACAAAAGTTGCTGCCAATTGCAAGGGGATGGCCCAGAATTCAGTTTTTGAGAAGGATGGACTACCTCAAGAGAAAAAACACACTCTGGCAGCTAGCCCAGAATCTTTAGAACAGGCCCAAAGCTCTAGTTTAAACTGGTCTCAGGCCTGTGTGTTAGGATGCACACTGTTGATACAGCACCAACTGTGGCCCAGTAATGGGGCCCAGGCTAATTTTCATCTAATTAAATTTTGTGCCATGAATCAAAAGTCACTTGCCTTACTTTCAGCATGACGTATTACAACAAAATGTGACACGTTTTAAGAAAACATACATATTTCGATTGTGTAATGAGAAAAAGAAAGACTTGAATTAAGTAGTGACCTGCGGAGGGAATTGGGGATGGGTGGGTGAGGAGGAACCAGTGGGTGGCCTTCCAGCCGTCTCTTTCTGAAATGTTATGGTAGTGGTGGAGAGACATCCACAGTTTACCCTCGGACCTATTGAAGCCTTTATGTGATTGATGAATGGTCGCTTAATTTCCTCTTTCGTGCTGTTGCTTTGGTGGAGTGAGGCCCGCAACATTCGGAAAGCCCAGTAGGATTGAATGTGCAAGCTGGTGTTGGGCAAGGGATCCATTCTTTGTGGGTCCCTGGGACCTTTTGGATTGAAGCAGGAATGAGAAATGTCCAAATTTCACTGTATTTCCTGCAAAGTCTGGACTGAATGGTTTTGAACCACCCATTCAATTCTGCTGTTATATCTAAGCCATGGTGAGCCTACACCCCTCTCAACCCCCCACCCCTCACCATTCACTGAGATCCCCTTGTCCTGGACGTAGCTGGGCTCTTTGGCATGGTGAGACTGCCTGTGATCCAAGCAATTGTTGCCATTCCCTGTCCAATTAGCCAGCATTCCACAACCACCTGATGAAGGAGCAGCGCTCCGAAAGCTAGTGCTTCCAATTATACCTGTTGGACTATAACCTGGTGTTGTGTGATTTTTTAACAATTAGCCAGCAGCTCTCTAAGGCATGACATCTTCCCTTAAAGCAATTAATACTGCTGTCAACATTAAACTGCTGCAAGGGAGCTAAAAGGTCCACGTGTGAGCACCTGTGGTATTGTTGTGGGGAAATAGGTTTGTCTATGGTGCCCCATAAAATCCAATATGGTGCCTTTCTGAGCCACACATTTCTGAAATCACTGAACTGCCAATGGGGCACCTTTGAAGTGTAGTCACTGTTAACATATAGTAAATGCAGCAGTCAATTTGTAGAGAAAGCTCTCACAAGCAACAAGCGGACAAATGATCCTTAATAAATTTTAATAATGACACTCGAGGGGGAAATATTGGTCAAGGTGCTGAAGAGAACATTCCAGCTCCTCTTCATAAGGTAGTGGTGGTATTTCTTTGCGGCCCCACACAAGAGTGAAGATGGATTACAAAACCAGAAATTGCTGGAAAAACTGCAGAATTGCAGGTCTGGCGGCATGTGTAGAGGGAAAGTAGACATAACATTTTGGATTCAGTGACCCTTCTTCAGAACTGGGTGAAGATGGGTTCTTGGTCCTAATATCTTATCCAAAAGGTGACAAAAAATGTGAGATTATCCACTTTGGGTAGGAGAAACAAATGTGCATTGTATTTCTTAAATGATAAGAGGTTGGAAAATATAGATGTACAAAGGGAGATAGGTGTCTTTGCTGATAAGTCACTGAAGGCTAATATGCAGCTATAAGAAGTCTGCTGGAATGTTAGGAGAAAGTGAGGACTGCAGATAATGGAGAGTTAGAGTCGAAAAGTGTGGTACTGGAAAAGCACAGCAGCATCTGAGGAACAGGAGAGTCAATGTTTCAGGGCATAAGTCCTTCATCAGGAATGTGAGCCTTTATACAAGAGGATTTGCTTCCAGGATGAGTGAAATTTTGCTTCAAAAATGTAGGAGCTTGGTTAGACTGCCTCTGGAGTATTGTGCGCAGTTTTAGGCCCCATATCTCAGGAAGGATGTATTGGCCCTAGAGCGAGTTCAGAGGAGATTCACAAGAAAGGTGCCAGGAATGAAAAGTTTAATGTATGAGGAAGGTTTGAGGATTCTTCAACTATACTTGATGTAATTAGAAGAATGATGGGGGATCTAACTGAAACTTACAGAATACTGAATGGCCTGGACAGAGTGGATGTTGGTAAGATATTTCCATTGATAGGAGAGACTAGCACCCAAGGGGAAAGCCTTAGAGTAAAGGCAAGAATAGAACGGAGATAAGGAGAAAATTCTTCAGCCAGATAGTGGTGAATCTATGGAATTCACTGCCACAGAAGGCTGTGGAGACCAGGTCATTGAGTATATTTAAGAAGGAGATAGATAGGTTTTTGATTGTCAAGCGGATGAAGGGTTATGGGGAGAAAGTGGGAGAATGGGGTTAAGAAACCTATAAGCCATGTTTGAATGAATGGTGGAGTAGACTCGATGGGCTGAGTAGCCTAATTTCTGCTCTTATGTTTTATGGTCTTATGGTCTAAAAGACATTATTGCATAGAGGAAGTACAATAAAGGCTCATCAGATTTGTTCCTGGAATGTTAGGAATGCCTATGAAGAGAGATTGTGAAAAATGGGACTATTTTCTCTCGACTTTGGAACAGTAAGAGGTAATCTCAGAGATATTTTCCCTGGTTGAGGGTTCCGGATCAGGAGGTGCAGTTTAAAATAAGGAGTTGGGGGGGTGACACTAGTTCTGAGATGAGGAGAACTTTTTTTTTAAGATCTGTGAGAGGTGTGAGCCTTTGGAATTCTCTACCACAGTGAGCTGTAGAAGCTGAGCCTTGAGTATATTAAAGGTAAGGATTGTTAGATTTCTGATTATCAATGGAATTCAGGGTAATGGGGACAGAATGGGTAAAAGACGTTTAAGCGTTTGTTCATATTGAACGGAAGGACAGGCTGAATGGGTTGAAAAGCCCACTTCTGATCCTATGTTCCTATGCATGTGGTACAGAAAGAGGAAGGGGAATAGTAAAGGGACAAAATGATGCGCTGGCATAGATTAATGATTTGCTTTCCTTTCCATCCATTTGTTTTAGCTTCTAATCATGTTATAATATTTACAAATGTTCAAATCAAGTTTAATAGTGCTTCTTTCATCTAGAATTCATTTACAATGCTGTCCTCTAGTCATCAAGGAAGTTGGATACTTCTGAATTCATGTTTTATGAGAAATGAATTTTGAAAGCAGTTGGAACAGAACTACGATTTCAGAGTTCAACAGCTTCTTGTCAACAATATAAGTCTTCAGAAATTGATAAAAGTAGTAATTACTGGGTGTTTACACTGGTTAAAGACACAAATGAATTGGATAGGTTCAGGCAAATAACAGTATTTCTCTCCTACTTGTCTCAAAATGGCAGGGAAGATTTGCTGCAAAATAAGCATGTTTCTCAATTCAGTGATTACCTTATAAATGAATGACGGAATTGTAGGATGGAGAGTTATATTAATGTTGGGCTGTTTATCTCAACAATGTTTCATTTTGAGCTTTCAAATGCAAAGAAACACAAACAAATGCTGAATATAATAATCCAGAATGACAATAGATGGAAACACGAGGCCTTTATCTATTTATCAAAATCTAAAATTAAATTTGTGAATTTCAACTTGATTAATTGTGGCACAAGCATTTTTCTTTTAATTTTACAATAAGTTTGCTTCTTAAATCAAAAAACAATAAAATTACTGTTCCTGCATGAAAAATTCAAGTCTGAATTTTAAAAATCTCTGTTCGACCATTGACTTTTTTCCCCTCCACCTCTCAAAGGATTGACTCCTGCCTGGGATGTGCTTTCACGGGATGCTCTGCTGTTTCTCCTTGTTCAAATAGGCAATCTTTGCCTGAGCTTGAAGATAGCATCACAACTATACTTGACTGGGAAGGACATTATTGTTGAATCCAAACTGATCCAGATGAACTACCACTTACATCACTTGACTTTGTCTCTGCCTCAGCTCATGTCTTGTTGAAATCCTGGTGCCTGCCTTTATTGCTTCTAGACTTGATTATTCCAAACCACTCCTGTTGATCTCCCTTTTTAAGCATGAAGTCATTCAAAGCTCTTTTGCCCAGACCTTAAATCTCACCAAGACTCCTGTAACCAGCAATCCTATGTTCACTGACTTGCATTATCTGCTGGTTAAGGAATGGTTTGCTTCTAATCCCTCCATAACTTTAACCCTCTGTAACCGTGTAACCTCTTCCAGCACCACAACCTTTCAGCATATCTTATTCTGATCTTCTGTCTATCCCCAATTTTAATTGCTACACTCGGGTAACCATATTTTGAGCTGCCAAAGCCCTAAATTCTGAAATTCCATTCCTCTCTAACTTTCTTTTGACTCCAAAATGCTCCTTAAAACCTAGTTTTATCTGCTGTAATATTTATTCAGATAGCTCATCCTATTTTATAATTCTCCTATAAATATACTGACATATTTTATTATGTTCAAAGGTGCGATATTATGTTGCAGGTGCTGTTCTTGCTGTTCTGACTGTTCACAAACATGCACTTTACAGCAAAAAATGACTATATGATTGGGATTGGAAATATTGGACAGGGCCAACACTGACAGAGCCATTGTGGGGCTGTTTAAATTGATTTCTGGTTGGTGGCTTTTCTCATGAGGTAATATCATGAGCAAGCAGCAATTCGCCTAGAATTAACAAGCTTAATTGCATATGAAAGTGAAGAGCATTATTTTATGTTAATATTCTGATTATGCAGTAAAACGGTGGCCTTGTCAGTGATGTCTAGAACCCTTGAATGAAGAAATAACATTTTTAAATTAATGCAAAGCTTTGAAATACACTGAAATTAAGATGAGTTGAATCACAGAGGACTGCTTACAAATTCATGCTAAACTGAGCTTAGGGAAAGCTATGTAACCCATTTTGCCTTACAGATGTGCTCTACATAAAATAAAATCTCAAATGCAAGCACATTAAAGTATTTAAAATTTGTTCACACTTTACAATGCACTGACTTTGTACAGTAAAAGGGACTGGAAAATGATGGGTGTTTGATCCAGAAAAACCAAGTAATTTGTTTATGTTTAACATGACGTTTTCAGATGACATATTGTCAATGCAGTCAAACATGTTTTCTGTGTTCTCATGCTGTAGCTAAGTCCCAGGGCAATTCTGCAGGCTTTGCAGTGAAGCATGCAAGTGAGCAGGCAGCTATTTACCAGATTCTTCAGAATCACCCACCCCTTGGTTAAAGAATGTTTTGCACCTACAATTGACTCACCTATCAGCTTCATTGTGCAGGACATTGTCTTGACTAACCTGGTGTAATTTTCCATGATGGTCTCTGTTGGGCTATTCATGCCAGTAATCAAAAAGGGATTTGTTTTTGGATTGACTAGTTCACCCTGCTCCTGCTTATTTTCAGCATCTTGTGCAAAGATAATACATGTGACAGATCAGCCACTTTGGGTAACGGATTTTCAGATTCCTAATTACTGCTTAATCCATTCTGAATGTAGGTTTGCTTGCTGAGCTGGAAGGTTCATTTTCAGATATTTCATCACCCTACTAGGTAACATCTTCAGTGGGCCACCGGGCGAAGCACTGCTGATGTTTCCTGCTTTCTATATATGTGATTGGGTTTCTTTGGGTTGGTGATGTCATTTCCTGTAGCGATGTCATTTCCAGTTCTTTTTCTCAGGGGGTGGTAGATGGGGTCTAACTCGATGTGTTTGTTATAGAGTTCTGGTTGGAATGCCATGCTTCTAGGAATTCTCATGCATGTCTCTGTTTGGCTTGTCCTAAGATGGATGTGTTGTCCCAGTCGAAGTGGTGTCCTTCCTTATCTGTATATAAGGATACTAGTGAGAGAGGGTCATGTCATTTTGTGGCTAGTTGATGTTCACGTATCCTGGTGGCTAGTTTTCTGCCTGTTTGTCCAATGTAGTGTTTGTTATAGTTCTTGCATAATGTTTTGGAAATGCCATTAGTTTTGCTTGTTGTCTGTATAGGGTCTTTCAAGTTCATTGGCTGCTGTTTTAGTGTGTTTGTGGGCTACCATGATGCCAAGGGGTCTGAGTAGCCTGGCAGTCATTTCCAAAATGTCTTTGATGTAGGGGAGAGTGCTTAGGATTTCTGGACGTGTTTTGTCTGTTTGTTTGAGTTTGTTGCTGAGAAATCAGTGGACTGTGTTCATTGGGTACCCATTCTTTTTGAATATTAATGTCATTTACTTTGACTAATTGAACTTGCCTATCACCAGAAACCACAGCTTTTCGGTGAAGAGCATAGCAGTAATATGTTCCTTGTTTCACTTTTAACTATTAAGTATGTTTTTTTTTGTTTAAACATTAAAGTGCAATCTGGTGAAAGACACTAAAACAGTCTGATTTCATCTGCAAGAAAAATGTGTTTTAGTGCAAACTCATTCAGCACAGCCACCCAACTATTTTGTAACCAGTCATTTGGCACTGATACCATAAATGCTACACCTTCACCCCTTACACCCTGAAGATTTGTCTTGAATTGGTCCAGCCATTCATCACAGCATGTGAACCCCTGTGGCCCAGCTTCTCCGACAGAATGATTCCCCTTTCTTGTAGGATTTGACAGGAAATGGGAATGTTCTTTGCTCAAGCCTTGGATCTTGTCAACAGAGATTGGTTAGTGTTGGAATAGGCAACCATTCTCATCCTTTTCCTTGCTGGAGAGGATACCCGCTTATCGCACTATTTATTGCTGTTCACCTTGTCCTTCAGAATGGTTGATAAACTTGATGGTGAAATCTTTCATTGTTAGTGATGTCCATCTTTTATTTTGTACCACAGCGTTCCACTTGCTGAATCAACTTCACTTTCTCTTTGATTGAAGATATTTTCTTTAACTTTCTCACAAGCTTAGCCAAAATTGCAAAATTTGGCCATCCTTTCATTGTGAGATCGTGATGTTAAATTATGTCATACCTAGATCTCCATGATACCACTCTTTAGCATGGCTCAATTCTGTTGCGATTGGTTGATGGAATAGTATGATTATTTTGCACGGGCTTGGCTAATCCAAAATTGCCAGTTTGGAATGAGAAACTGCATATTAATAAACTGAGCAACAAGGGTGACAGCAAGCGATAAGCCATGCAAGTAGGCCTCTCGCTGCTCATTAGTGAGAACCTTGTCTTGTTGTCCATTGTTGGAAAAAGGTTCTTTTTGATCTTGCTATTGGGATGGTCCCAACTAAAGATCTCACCTGATTTTCCGTAACTTCTCGCACTATTCTACATTGTTCGGGACTGGGGATGCTTTTGCCCCAGAAAGACTCAATGTTCTGCTGTCTATGCCTTCACACCTCTGCAACTGAGATGGCTGCAAGAGGTGTGAGTTAATTGAGGTTTTTAACTTGCATTCCTGTTTGTCTGTTACTAGTTTAGATATTCAATGACCAACCCTTTAATGGCATAATTCACTGAGCAATGGGGAAAGACCTAAAATTGCATCATCAGCCGCATAATAGGCCACATCGTGGTTTGGCTTTTGTCCAGTTTATTAGTTGCCGGATGCTTAATGATTTGTAACCTGGAGCCAGAAGCCAGGAATTTTAGAATTCCCTGGTTTATGGAGCTTAATAACTGTTGCATAAACATAAAAATATTTTATTTCATAACAAGTATAATCAGTAACTTAGGTGGATTAATAAAAAGGATTGTTGCTTCTAAATTAGGAAATGGCTAGAATGATATCACTTAACTCCCCAGTTAATTTGGTGAATGGGGCAATTAATGATAGTGAGCACAGGAGCAGGAGTGGAACATTTAGTTCCTCAAGCCTATTCAATGAGATATATGTAACTCTTCTTCTTACGATTGGGGATTAAGACCACCCATCAAAACATTTTTGGAACTTTAGAGAATATTTTGGAATCACCATGCTCAACTCCACGGTGTGGTAGGCATGTATTTGCATAACTGAGCTTCTGTGCAGCCGAGTTGCAAGTTGTAGTTCTTCCACATGGAGATCCCAAATGAAGACTTCAAAATGAGGCAGAAAATGACCGAATGAGAGTTAGCATCTGCCTGTCTAATGAACCTTCAGGCAGTTGGCTCAAATATCACATGACTAAAGGCCTGGCTAGTCACCCTCCTCGATACAGATGGTATGTTACACAAGCAGACCTCAAAGAAAAGTGAAATAAATTATTTGTGATGTCCTGTAATGTATAAAGCTGCTTTTATTGAACTAGAAATGCTCCACTGTACTGAAAATGTTTCGGCATGCAACTGTTTATTCACTCCAATGCTATTGGAAATTTTCCTCTTTGGAAAATAAACTACTTCTTCCAATTTTTTGTGGTGGTTTCCATCTTCTTTTCCAGAATCAGCAAAATCAGATCTATTCCTTTTCATTGATTTGTTTTAGGATTACAAACATTGCATAAGTGAAAGGATACAGAACAGGGGGTATGAACAGTAGAATTAAAAACTTCAGTGGAGGTTGCACAAAAACCCAGATAGCATTCCCTGTAACTAGGGGCATGAAGTTTTTGAGCAGTCTGAAAGTCAGACAGGGATAGTTTGAATATTTATGAGCCTTGCTGTATTATTTAGTGCACTGCAGGTGCTTCTTTCTATAAATCCTACCAAGGCACTGCCACAGACGAGTGTCAGTGCACCTGCCTGACAGAGTGAAATTAATAACATTTACAGTCTCTGGTAAACCAAATTATAGCCTCAGGGGAGTTAAGTATCACCTCACCTAAAGAAGCAAAGCAGCAAAGGATCTGATAGGAGTAATTAATGCATTGAATTTGAAAGTTAATGCTGATAATTAGCCTCAGGTGGAGTGTAGTAGAAGCACAGCAGATGGCACGTCCATGCTCAAGAGATTTTTTTCAGTGAAAATCTCAACCAGGGAAAGCAACTAGCGTGATTTATTGTGGCAATTTCAGGTCTAGTTGCATAAGCCTACTTAATATCTACATTTTACTTGGAGTAAAAATACATCACAAACTAGTTTTTGCAACAAATTTAGACAATATCTTCCTTGATAATAAAAAACTACCTATAACCATTTTGTATTAGTATTTTTAATTCATTTCATTTTTTTAGATTAGCGCATTTTTTTCAAAACTTTTTTTTAAGGAAGTAAGATTGAATTCTCAGATAACTACAATCATAATCTAAGACAGTCCTTATTCATTTCAGTTACATGACCTATTCTTACTCACTGAAATTTTCAGGGCACCAAGTAATTTTATGTTCATTATCATATTTAAAGATCCATACTGTAACCTTGAATATAACGGCAAATACTTGCTCTTTTATCTGGATAAGAATTTGAGATTAACAGATTTTTAAACTCTTTTACTGTAAGTGGAATATACCTTTTACGTCACAATTCATTTTCTTCTTATTCCCATCAAAAATTCTGCTAGCTGCCTACAGCTGTAAGGGTTTAGCCAGGTTTCCAAAATTAACAATATATTTATCAAATAATAATTAGAAAATGAATATACAAGAAACACTTACCTCAGAAATGGAGGCATTGCATTAATAATATAATAGTTCTCTATGCAATATTTAATAAGTTTGCATTAGTTCATTCATCATGAAGATATTAGACTTTCTCCACAAAACACACATTACCCACTGTATAAAGGTTGCATAGGTATGTCCCAGGGGCCAGAATGTCAAATGGGAGAGAAGTGGTAAGTAGTCACATTTAAAGATTTCACACAGGGACAAATATAGGAATGCACAGCCTCAAGATGATTGAAATCAGTAACATCAGTGAATTTAATTGAAGAAACATTTGGCAAGAAGATAAGTTAAAGGTATATGCACTGATATGAGTTCAGATCCTCTTAATTCTTAAGTTGGTAATGTATAAAATGCAGGATTTGTATCAAACTGTTCCTTTTATGATTACAATCTAAAATAGGATTAAGGATTACAAACTGTGTACTCATGCATTTGTGCCTTTATGATAAACTCTATATAGCAGCTAAAAAGTGGCAGAGTGGAGCAAGGCAATGGTTAGATCTGATTGCCATAGCAGGAAGAGGACTAAATTGGGAACAGAGGAGCGATACTAAATCCCAGCTCAGAGTTGGAAATTTAAGACTGCTGGCATACTTGCACTGAACAACAAACTGGGATTCGCACACACTTCAGACTGAACAAGGGGACTGCATATGGGTGGTGGCGACCCTAACGAGTCAAGTAGAGACAGTGCTCCAAAGCTAAAATGTTTGATGTAGTGATTTATGATCCCCCATAGTAATTCTTGATTTTGTACATTTTCTTTTGATGTAATGAAAGCATTTGCTAGTATTTGTCGATTTGAATATCAAATCTACACTTGTGTTATTAAAGCTAAAATATAAAAGGAAGCTTTGAATATTATTATTTATAACTGACATGCTTTCAGAGTTGTTTTTGATTATTTTTAATTAATGTTTTAGTAAAATTATATATGTTCATTAAATAGAATTATGTTCCATCAGGCACATTCCAAAAGCTTAGTCATTTAGATTTCTTGGATTCAATTTATTTTTAATTATTTTTTTCTCTATTACACAGAAACTTGATGGACCAAATAGCCCATTTCTATTCTGTAACGTTCTACTAAATTATAACAATTATGGATTAGTTAACAACATGCTGGTAGAATCAGTCATCAGCACTGTATAAACACCATTAAAAACAACTTGCTGTAGGCAATAAGTAATAAATGTGGAAAATGTATTTTGGTGTTATAATTCTGTATGTATGTATTGTTAGATACTGTCTATCTCCCTCTCTCAGCCCTCAAATAGCATCACAACTACCACCTCCATCAACACAATACCAGAAGTAAAGCATCTGTATAAGCATGCAGTAAAAGCTGTGTAGCCATTACCTGGGTATCTGATTCTCTGGTTTTTCTTTAACCTTTCCTTCTGACATTATTGCCAAGTTCAGGAGAGTTTAATGTTGAGAAATGAAGTAATGTACCTGCATTCCTCCAGTACGTGACACAGGAGCTTGTATATGGGCATGCTCACTATTCTTACATAGATCATGTTACAATTTTGAATTTTTGCATGGGATCGTTCCCTGGAATCAGTGTCACTGTCTACTCTAATAAATTATCTCTTTACTCTTGTGCAACAACGTTTGCCTTTACTTGACCAATATCAAGGTAAATCTATCCAGACCTGAGTGAGAAGGAGAGCCTTTGTCACTTATGAATACCATAATCATCCTATCATTGCGAGCTGCTAGAAACCATCCCATATCAGACTTCAGCTGAGGCTAAAAAGCACTTGGCTCATTTATTAAATAATGGAGAGGTCAATACATGAACAGTAGTTGAATGTTTCTATTGAGATTATGACACCTGATGCAGGGATGGCATTGAGCGATGTTATGGAATTAGAAGTAAATGATCTTTAGTAAATTGAGCATGGTTGGAAGCTCATCTTGGTCAAATATCATGCAGTAGTAGCAAATTATATGGTTTAACCTGAGGCAAAGACAAGGGAGAGGGATAGTCTTAGTGGACAGGAACAGAAAACCTGGCGTCAATAGTCCCAAGAGTTATAGGTGGAAGACTCTGTTCCTATAATGGGGAGAAAGTGAGGTCTGCAGATGCTGGAGATCAGAGCTGGAAATGTTTTGCTGGAAAAGCGCAGCAGGTCAGGCAGCATCCAGGGAACAGGAGAAACGCTCCGCAAGTATTGAAACGCTCCTCTATATTGGGGAGACAGGCCGGCTACTTGCGGAGCGTTTCAGAGAACACCTCTGGGACACCCGGACCAACCAACCCAACCACCCTGTAGCCCAACATTTCAATTCCCCCTCCCACTCCACCAAGCATATGCAGGTCTTTGGACTCCTCCAACGTCAGACCACAACAAAACGACGGTTGGAGGAAGAACACCTCATCTTCCGGCTAGGAACCCTCCAACCACAAGGGATGAACTCAGATTTCACCAGTTTCCTCATTTCCCCCTCCCCCCACCCTGTCTCAGTCAAATCCACCGAATTCAGCACCGCCTTCCTAACCTGAGATCTTCTTCCCGACCTCTCCGCCCCCACCCCAGTCTGACCTATCACCCTCACCTTGACCTCTTTCCACCTATCACATTTCCGACGCCTCTCCCCCAAGTCCCTCCTCCCTACCTTTTATCTTGGCCTGCTGGACAAACTTTCCTCATTCCTGAAGAAGGGCTTATGCCCGAAACGTCGATTCTCCTGTTCCCTGGAAGCTGCCTGACCTGCTGCGCTTTTCCAGCAATACATTTCCAGCTCTGTTCCTATAATGCTGAATGTTGAACAAATTTAATGATTAACTTTTCTGTAGATGTCTACTACTGTGGAAACATTGGTCCCTTATGTCTCCTGCTTCCAAAACGATTATTATCTACACATACTTCTGCCCAAGTTGTTATAATAAATATGGCAACATAGACAATATCTTATTGGGCAAAATCGTATTGAGATTCTGGAGATTGGAGTCGAGGGTGTGGTGCTGGAAAAGCACAGCAGGTCAGGCAGCATCTGAGGAACAGGAGAGTCAACATTTTGGGCAAAAGCCCTTCATCAGGAATATCTTATTGGGTACCAATCCAGATCTGTGAGTTCAAATTCCATCACGACAGTTTGAGAATTTGAATAAGTATTTGTGACATAATTGAAGTATTGATGCATATTCCAATTAGCTTTTTGATATTCTTTAGGGATGGGAAGCTGCCAGCTAACTGGGATGCACCTGTATCTGACACCAGTCCCCTACCAATGCAATTGCCTAATTATCAGTTTCAAACATTTTGAAAGCTATCTCTGATACATCTCAATTCAGGGACAATGCAGTTACTTATCCTTTTATAGCGATTTCTTAACAATATATGGAGTGAATGAGTTGGCTAAAACTAACTTCTATAATGATGGAGACCTCAGGAGGAAGCAGAGATGGGACATTCAGTCAACACGATGACCACAAAGACTTCAGCCTTCTATTTTGTACCTGTGCAGGACTCTGCCATTTTTGAAGATTCATAGCTGGGTGTGACAGGACTGCAGAGTTTTAATCTATTCCATTGGCTATGGGATCTTTTAGTTCTGTATACAACATGCTGCTTCTACTATTTCATATGTTATTCAGTTGCGTGTTACAACATTACCAGGTTTACACCTCAGCTTTCTTTGTACCTGTTACAGCTCTTAGCATGTTGTTCCACACTCCTCATCAGAGCAAGATTGGTCCCCTGGTTTATTGGTAGTGGTTTAGTGGGTTAATAAGTTACAGGTTATGCAGGAATACAACTCTGCTGCTGCTGATGGCCCACACAATCTCATGGATCCCAGCTCTGAGCTGCTGGATCTTATCTGAACCAATTCCATGTGGTTTGCCACACAATATCATGAAGGAACTCCTCAATGTGAAGATAGAACTTCATCACCACAAGGACTATGCCTTGGTCACACTGACCAATGTTGGCCTACCAGATAGAGCTGTGATTTGCACTTTGATCTACAGAGCTCCCTTTCTCTCTTTGAGGATTCCATTACTGATATCTTCCAGTGGCTCCACCAGGCAGATCTAACAATTTAAAGGCAATAATTGGACATTTTATTCTGAGTATGGGTTCCCACTTGCAGTTCTGGTTTCGTCATTTCAGATTCTGGACACCAGTGATTCCTAATGGCCTTTACGCTCATTATTATGATAATAATAATTATTATGGTAGATATACAACTGCCCTTCCTCAGTCTTCCAGGCTAACTTAGCTGGCAATTTTCTTTCAGCCTTCCTAGCTGACTCTGCGTGAGTCTCTGAGAAAATGTACAAATAAATGTCACACAAATGTATAGCTCTTTGCACCCAGTCCCCCAAGAGCATTGCATCTGGGATGTCCCAGAGACAGATTTAAATGAATTACCTATTAACTTTAAAGCTGTGTTTGTGGGACTCACATGAACATTTGGGAACAGGGTGAGTGCAGATGCTGGAAGGCAGAGTCAATATATGTGGAGCTGGAAGTGCACAGCAGGTCAGACAACATCCAAGGGGTAGGAAAATCAACGTTTTGGGGTGAAACCCTTCGTCAGGACAGGAGAAGGGTGAGCTCAGAAGTAAAAGAGGGAGGGGTGTGGGACTGGGGGAAGGATAGATGGAATGGTGATAGGTGGATGTAAGTAGGAGGCTATTGTGATTGATCAGTGGGAAGGATGGAGTGGATAGGTGAGTAGAAAGATGGACAGTTTAGAACAGGCCAGGGAGGTGAGAAGGAGGGGTGGGGCTAGATACAGGGTGAGGCTGGGGGAGCAAGGACTTTGAAGCTGGTGAGGCCATTGGGCTGTAAGCTTCACGGTGAAATATCAGGTGTTGTTCGTCCAATTTCTGTTTGGCCTCACTCTGACAGTGGAGGAGGCCAAGGATGGACATGTTGCCAGGGGAGTGGGAGGGGGAATTAAAGTGGATGGAAACCGGAAGGTCAGGATGATTAGCATGTGCAGAGTGCAGATGCTCCGTAAACCGGTCCCTGAGTCTGTGTTTGGTCTCCCCAGTATAGAGGGGACCACATCGGGAGCAACGGATACAATAGCTGAGGTTAGATAACATACAGGTGAAAACTTTATATGAATACATTATACCTTTAATGGAGATAGTGGCCCTGTTAATGGACTTACTGGCTTCTTCAAGAAGTCCCATGTTTACAAGTTGCTTTTACTTTCTTTGATCTGAGAACTTACATGAATTTTATCTGGAAGAGTCCCAGCAGATTGGAAAATAGTTAATGTAACATCAATATTCAAAAAGAAGAGTGACATCAAGCAAGAAACTATGAGCTGATGAGCCTAACATTGATCACAGGGAAATCACTAGAATCCATAATTAAGGAAGGTACAGCAGGATGCTTCAAAAATCATAATATTACCAGGCAGAGTCCACATGGTTTTGTGGAAGGGAAGTGGTGTTTCACCAATTTATTTGTGTTTTCAGGAAGTACCAAGGTAGAAATTATAAAACTTGTAGAAGGGGTATACTTGGACTTCCAAAAGACATGTCATAAGGAGCCACCTCAAAGGTTGCTACAAAAAATAACATATAAACCTGAAATAAAGAATTAGTTAGACAACAAGAAACAAAGAATAGGGACAAATGATTATTCGACAGGTTGGCAAGTAGTGGAGTGGTACAGGTATCAGTACTAAGGCCTCTAGTATTTAAAATATGTATCAATGGCTTAAATGAAGGGACCAAATGTATGGTAGCTGAGTTTGCTGGGGAAACCAAAATAGGTAGAAATGTAAGTTGCTAAGAAAAGGTTCAGAGACTGGAAAAAGGAATGTAAACAAATTAAGTGAGTGGGATGAGATTGACAGATGGATTTTTAAAATATTTGGTCATCTTTCTGGCTAGGCCAGCATTTATTGTCTATCCCTAATTGACAGAGGGTAGTTAAGAATCAAATGCATTACAGCGGGACTGGAGTCACACATAGACCAGATCGAACATGGCAAAGTTGTCCTTCCCTAAAGGACATTAGCAAATCAGATGTGTTTATACAACAATAGATAGTAGTTTTCTGTTAGTTCATCCAAAATTTTATTGAATTCAAATTGCACTATCTGTCATGTAAGATTTGAACCCATGTGGCTAGAACATTAGTCTGGAGCTGTGGATTACTTGTTCAGTGACACTACCACTGCACCATCACCTCCCAAAATATGCACTTGTCCTCCTAGGCAGGAAGAATAGAAAAGCAGCATATTAAATGGAGGGGAAGTTGCAAACATTGATGGTCCTGGTACATTAATCACAAATAGTTAGTGTGCAGATACAGCAAGTTATAGCAAATTATACACAACGGACTGCAGTGGTTCAGGAAGGCACCTCAGCACTACCTTCTCAAGGGCAACTATGGACAAGCAATGAGTGCTGGCCAGCCAATGATGCCCACATCCTATGAGTAAATAAATTAAGAAAACATTGATCAGGAGATAATTGGAATGTTAGTACTTATTGTAAGGAGAATGGAATCTTAAAGCAGGGAGGTTTTACTGCAGCTGTGCAGCGTCTTGGTGAGACCACACCTGAAGAACTGTGTATAATTTTGGTTGCTTTATTTTTAAAAAGTTAAAATGGTATTGGAAGCAGTTCAGAAATGTTCTATCAATTCATTGCTTAGATGAAGGGTTTGTCTTATGAAGAAAGGCTGAACAATTTAGGCTTGCACTTATTATAATAAAGAAGAATGAGAGATGATCTGATTGAACCCTATGAGATGCTGTGGGGACCTGATAGAATGGATACCTGGAGGATGTTTCCTCTTTCCTAGCACAAAGGAAGTTGGTTTGGTTGTTGGAGGTCAGTCATCTCAACTCCAAGACACTCGAGGAGTTACTCAGGGGACAGTTCCATTTCAAATCATCTTCAGCTGCTTCATCAATGACGTTTCCTCATCATAAAGTCAGAAACAAGGCTATTTGCTGATGATTGCATGATGTTCACCACCATTCCTGACTCCTCAGATACTGAGGCAGTCCATATCCAAATGCAGCAAGACGTGGACAATATCCAGACTTGGGCTGACAAATGCAAATAGTATACACACCACACAAGTACCTGGCAATGATCATCTCCAAATAAAATGAATCTAAGTATCACCCTTGACATTTAATGTCAAAACTATCGCTGAATTCCCCCATCAACACCTTAGTGGTTATTGAATAGAAACAGAACTGGACTAACCATATAAATACTGTGGTTGCAAGTGCAGGTCAGAGGTTCAGAATCATGTTGCATGTAACCTACCTCCTGACTCCTCAAAGCCTGTCAACAACTTGCAAGGCACAAGTCAGGAGTGTGATGGAATACCTCCCATTTGCCTGGAAGAGTGCAGCTCCAACAACATTCAAGAGGCTTGACACCATCCAGGACAAAGCAGCCCGCTTGATTGGCACCACATCTGCAAACACTCACTCCCTCACTGCACACACTCTAGCAGCAGTGTACTATCCACAAGGTGCACAGCAACAATTCACCAAGACTCCTTAGATAACATCCTCCAAATCATAATCACCATCATGTAGAAAACAGGACAGCAAATCCCTGGAAACACCACCAGCTGCAAGTTCCCCTCTAAGCCATTCACCATTCTGATTTGGAAATATATCACTGTCCATTGGGTCAAAATCCAGGAACTCCCTCCATACGGCATTAAGGATAAACCTACACCAATTGGAATGCAGCAGTACAAGAAGACAGCTCATCACTACTTTCTCAAGGGCAACTAGGGATAGGCAATAAATTCCAGGCTAGCCAACAACACCCATATCCCATGATTCAGTAAAAGAAAGCTAGAATCATGGGCAAGTTTAAGAATAAGAGTTATGTCTTTTCGGATGATGATGAGGAGAAACCTTTTCTTCTCTCTCAGAAGGTCATTAGTATATGAAGTTCTCCTGCCTCAAAAAAACAATGAAGACTGGTTCATGAATTTGTTCAAGGCAGGGTTAGATAGATTTTTGATAGACAAGGGAGTCAAGAGTTATGATTGAGGCACACAGAAAAGTAGAATTAAGGCCACTATCAAATGCCAGGATCTTGTTGAATGACAGAGCCAATTTAAAGGCTGAATAGCCTACTCCTGTTCTTAGGTCCTATGTGAATCCTTTGACCTTTATATATCCTCCTATGAATAATTAAAACCTTCCTATTTTGTGCTCTAACTTCAAAGGCTTTTCTAAGATGTCTTGAGGTATAGAGGCTCCTCCAAATAAATCCAAAGTAGCCATGTTAATCCTATGTATGGATTCTTTAACTACCTCTCTGGTAACATAATAAAAACTTTCTTTGAGCTGTGATTACCAGAGCTCCATTTGAGTTGCAGTTAACTGCAGGGCTTTTTCCCAGTTTCCCAAACCAGATGCTCTTACTATATTATATTTTTTAAAAATTTAATCACAACCTACAAATTTTACTCCTAAAATGAATCATGAAATAATCAGACATTCTCACACCAAAACAAAATCTGAAGGGGCTTGACAGGATAGATAGTGCTGGTAACTCTAAACCACTTTTAGGATAAGAGGCTGATTATCTCTTATTTCAAAAGATGCTGAATTTTGGAGTTTTCTCCTTTAGAGGATTATAAATGCTGTATTGTTGAAAATACTTAAGGCTGAGATAGACAGACATTTGGACTCTCAGGATATCAAAGATTCATAGGAAGTGAGCAGGAAAGTGGAGTTGAGGTAAAAAATCTGCCATGATCATATTGAATGGCAAAGCCAGCTTGAGAGTTGGTATTGTTTCCTCCTGTTTCTGTTTCTTATTTCATTCTGAATGCAGGTTAAGTCTGGCTCTATGTTTTTACGGACTCTGCCGGATCAGTTGGTAGCAGTCCTTCTGAGCAAAACTTTGTAATCAAGATCAAGGTCTCACACCCAGAGTACATTCTGTGGCCTTACAGTACAAAGCCAGCTAAGACCTATAGTTTCTGCAGCCTTCAGAAATAGCGAGCAGTGGCCAATTGACAAAGGAAAAACTCACGAAATAGTCCATCACAACAATGGTTATTTTTTTCTCAAAATTAGGGACAAAGTAAAAAGTCAATGTGGGGCAACAGCAATACGCCATTGACATACGTAAACAGGCTTTTTTGCTGAACATGTGCTTGAATTATGGAGGCAGACCAGGAGAGTCCCTGAGGAAATTCACCCCCATTCATCACACATATTTTCAGCTTTGAAGAACTAAACCTTGAGGAAAGCTTAATATATTAGAATTTATTTTTAGGTCATTACAATTCTATTCAAAAGTCAAAGCTGATCTTTAAATATAAATAACTAGCTATGTCAGTGTTTTCTGGTCACACCAGATAAAGGTGTCAAGTGCATGCAGTTTTCCCTAACCCAACCCATAATTTGACTGTGGTCTTTGCAGTTTTCATGTAAGTCATCAGAGCACAGCAGCAGACAGACTGGAACTAGCAGGGCTTGGCCTGTAACTGGAGAACGTAGCCTTTGCTGATAAACAAGTTGTATGATTCAATTAATAAACAGCTTTGACTGGAGCCAGCTGGCATACTATCAGAATGTGCAATAAATTATCACCCACTGCTATAGCATCGCAAGTGAAAAAATGAAGTGTCTACTCCTTTTTCTGGAGACATTCCAACTAACCAGCCATGAGACAGTCTTATTTGCCATTTTGATAATGTATTATTAAGTTTCTAGACTGTAGTGATCATATAGTTCCAAGACATTCTGTTGGGAAAGTCTGCTTGGCTGCTGAAGCGTGTACTATCCTGATTGTGTCAGTAAATTGTACATATTGACATGTTACTTGTTGAGCAGTTTTATTATAGCCTGACCTGATAACATAAGGGCTGTAGTTATTGCTTACTGTTATCATGAATTTATATGCTCATGCCAGTTTGTGTCTTGGAGACTATTGTTGAAATGAATATATATTACCTGAGTGTTCAGCTATCATTTTTTCCTGACATTAATATCAATACTAAGCTAAATATGCATGTTCAGATATCCGTAAAAGCTAAATTTATGTGCAGCTAGAATTTTAACTCGTTAAGTACTTGTTTAAAAACTACACAAGGCATTTACACAATGCCTTTAATATTCTACAGTTTTTAAACCAACATCAGATTGAAAACAGAATTCTTAAGGAGAGATGACAAAGTATGTGGTCAAAGAGCTGGGTTTCAGAGGTAGATAGAGAAGCAGATGGATTTAGGGAGGAATTCCAGAGTGTGTGATTTAAGCTGGAGAAGGTAATAAGTATGGAAGAGATTAGAGTTTAATGGTAAGGAAGGCTGTGAACGGTCTAAGTTTTAAGACATATTGATCAATGTTGGTAGGAATGGTGGATATTTGGGACTAGGAGCAGGATACACTATGAGTAACAGGATTTTGAGTAAGCTATATTTTATAGAATGGGAGATAGGATACCAGCCAAGAAACCATTGAAAGGTCAAATCTAGAGGTGAATAAGACATGGACCAGATTCTCAAGTGAAGGAGGACTGGCATAGGTGAGGCAGAAACAGTTTGTATAATGGAGGTGAAAGATAATTGTGTAATGGTGAGGATATAGAGTTGGAAGTCCAACATAGGATTGAAAATTATACTTCAACAGAATTGAGGGAAGGAGACAGTTGTATCAGATGATGGTTCTGAAGGGGTAACTGATCAAGTTTTATTGGCTCCAACCATGCTACTGATGTCACATATCATGTATGTATGAAGAATAGGAATTCTCCTCTATATTTTGGAGGGAGCATGTGTATCTGTACCAGCTTCCTAAGGTTCTAGTAATTATGTCTGACCAAATATTGTTATATTTACAATAACCCCTCTTGTATCTAAGAACAACAGCTCTTCTGTAGATACTGTGCTATAATATATATTGTACCACTAATCACTAGTAAAACCCAAGACAAAGAAAGATTGGTGGCAGTGAAATGGTATTGTCAGGATGGGAGGGTTGGAGCTATAGGGAGAGGCTGAATAGGCTGGAGCTATTTTCCCTGGAGCATCAGAGGCTGACCTTATGGTGGTTTGTAAAATCATGAGAGGCATGGGTAAGGTGAATAGGCAAAGTCTTTTCCCCAGGGTAGGGGAGTCCAAAACTGGAGGACATAGGTTTAAGGTGAGAGGGGAATAATTTAAAAGGTACATAAGGGGCAACGTTTTCACGCAGAAGGTGGTGCATGTATGGAATGAGCTGACAGAGGAAGTGGTGGAGATTGGTACAATTACAACATTTATAACATCTGGATATATATATGAATAGGTGGCAAATGTGACTAGATTAATTTATGATATCTGGTTGGCTATAACTATCTCAAACAACCCCTACTGGTTACCAAATACTGATGGAAGTGGCAAATATTGCAAAGTAACAGGAGTGATTGGGGAAGTACCACAGTAGTCATTGACAGGCTACAAAATTTGTGACAGGGACTGAAGCCAATAGCTTTAGTTTCTCAATTTTACCTGAAAGCAATTGTATCTTATCCACGACTAGATATTGGAAAAGTTATCTGATAGCAGAGAGGCAGTAGAGTGGTTCAGAGAAGTGATGGACAGAATGAAAGAATTTGTATGTGTTCATGGGATAAACCCATGACTGCAAATTATGTCACCAAAGGCAGCATGTAGATTTTAAGAGGAAAGTCCAAGAATTGTTGAAAGATTGTAAAGTAGACAGTTCAAAGGATGAAAAAGAAGCCATTGTTGGAGGTAGTGTAACTACATTCAGATAGATTTGAGTCCGTTGAGATCTGCATTAAGCAAAGGTAGTCTCACTAAGCCTGAGAATGAAGGAGAGACATTGGAGCATGAAGTGCTCAAAGGTGTTGGAAGTTGCAGAGAAGTTGAGGAGAGTGAGGAGTTGTGTAGCATGGTCACAGTCTCAGTTTGTGATTGTTTACACTTCCAGTATTGTGGTAGTGGTAGAGGCTTCATTAGAGAGTTTCAACAAGTAATTATAGGGGAAGTGAACATCAATTTGGAAGATGATTCAAAGACATTCAAAGACTTTGGAGAGGAAAAGGAGGTTAGAAGTGGGCTGATTTGTAAGGGCAGGTAGATTAATGTGGGTTTTTGATAATGCTTATGAAAGTTAAGGGGATGATCACTTGAAGAGGGAAGTAGGTGACTACAAGAGTTCTTGATTACACATATGTTTACTCCAATGAAACAGTCGGTTGCTATTAGGAGAGGGTATTGTTAAAAGTACTATTCACTAAAATGTTTTGCAATAGTCTTAGGAAAAAAGTATTTTGTAATCAATCTGTTTGGACATGTTATGACAAATATTGCCTCTAATTTTATTTTCTGTGCGTGGTTCTTTGAGGTCCATTTACTGCATTGACTTCTAAAATGAATCAATGCGTCAGCATGCCACTTGGTCTGCACAGAACCTCAGAGGAACCTTAGAGTGGCTGCACAGCTTGAGGGAGCTGTGCCAGCGGGCATTTTATTTGGCAATGAGCTGCTTAACAAGTCTCTAGGTTGCTTTTATAACTCTGCTTTGAACTCCTTTACCAAAGGGGCACTTTGCTGAAATTGTAGGCTAAACCAGCATTGCAGCTTAAGACACCATCCAGGCTACTACAGAGGCTCTTAAGTACTTTATGAAAATTCCCTTTTTATGATTATTTCTGCTTTCTGGTTTTTGAGGATATTTATTGTCCAATTCTTTCCTAGTTCTTTTTAGTTACCCCAAGCCAAGAGGTTATGAGAATCAGAATTTGCCTACTACCCCCAATAGGGCCTTTACACATATATATAAATTGGCTGCCTTCCAACCACTGCTCCAGCGGCCCAGGTGTGAGGAGCCCATATTTATTGCTGCTGTGAAATTGGTCTAATCACTGCTTGAGTGCGAAAGCTTAGAAGTCCATAGAAATCATAAACTATTAATCTCATAGTAAAATGTCTACTGAAGATTAATAATAATACAGTTGAAATTCACTTTATCTTTGAAAGAAACCTACTTCAGTCATAAACAAGGGCTTTAAATCTAACCAAAACCAATTACATCGGTGTGAGGGTTTCTCATTTAGCACCTTTGGGCAAGTTCATTATAGAAATTAGCAATTGGAATCAGTAAAGTATGGGCTAAGAGGCTTGTCTTATTAGCACTGAATACCTTTAGAATTAAATACAAAGTGCAAAGAGTGGTGTGTTTGGGAGAAGAGGGTTTGTTTCATGTGCCACTGATACCAGTCATCAAAGAATAAGGAGCTGTCTGTTGGAATAGGCTTTATTTAAATTAAGTTGGACCAATGCCCTGGCAATTAATACAATTTAGTCATGCACAGGAGTTAAAACTAATAGAATGGGGATGGCTCGGTATTTTAGAAGTTGGGAAATTTAGAAATCCACGAAGAAAGTTTGAGGAAATAGAATGGTGTGTCAGTGTAAGTAAAGACAAGAAAAGAGGATAGTGGGCAATAATAGTGTATTTAGTGAATAAAGTTCACACAAAGAATAATAATAAAAAATGAAATTCAAGATTATTTATCTGAGTGCATCAAATAACCACAAAAAGGTAAGTGAATTTGACACAAATAGAGATAAATGACTTAGCTTTAATCACCATTAAATATGTCATGTTAAAGATAACCAGGGTTACAATATAAATACTTCAGGATAGACAACATTTTGAAAAGGCAGAATACAGAGTTTATGGGACAGCCATTGTAGTAAAGGATTACACAGTGAGAATGGATCTTGGCTCAGAATGGTCAGAAAAGCAGTAGTTCATAGATCACCAAACTATAGTTACGCCACTGGACAGAATATGAAACACATAATTATTGGAGCTTGTAACAAAACCAATTTAAAATTGTGGATAACTTCAATCTTTGTATAGAGTAGGCAAGTCAAATTTGCAAAGATTGAGTAAAAAAGCAGTTTATAAAATGTTTTTATGAAGTTTCCTGAAACCAATGAGCAATGGTGTTGTTTTAGACATAGTATTGTGTAATTAGGAAGGTTTCATTAGGAAGGGTCAAAAAGGGTGGTGCTGGAAAAGCACAGTGGGTCAGGCAGCATCAGACGAGCAGGAGAGTCAACATTTTGGGCATAAGCCCTCATCAGGAATGTGAAGGGGGATGAGAGATAAATAGAGGGATGAGGATGGGGGCACATGCATGTCTTGGGCCTCCTCCACTGCCAAATCAAAGCCATCCACCAACTGGAGGAAGAACACCTGATCTTCTGCCTTGGGACCCTTCAACCACACGCCATCAACATTGACTTCACTAGTTTCCAAATCTCCCCTCCTCCCATCTTATCCTATCTCCAACTCGGCACCACCCTCTTGACCTGTCCATCTTCCTTCCCACCTATCTACTCCACCAACAATTACCCCCCACGTGCATCCACCTGTCTCCTCCCATCTACCTTCCTCCCCAGCCCAACCCTCACCGTCCTACTTTTCTCTCATCCCACTTCTGCCCAAAACTTCAATTCTCTTGCTCCTTGGATGCTGCCTGACCTGCTGTGCTTTTCCAGTGCCACCCTTTTTGACTTTCTCACATCTGCAGTCCTCACTTTCTCCTCGGCTTAATTAGGAACCTCATCATAAAATATCATACTAGAATTTGGTGATAATCCATGTTAACTTTGAAAGCAACATATCAGAGCCACAAGAGCCACAAACAAAAATCTTAAATTGAATAATCCAATTATGTAGGGGAGAGGTGGCTCAGTTTGATTGTTCATGAATAAAAGAAAAAGGTATGGTGATAAATAAATATTCAACAAGTGTCAAAATATTCAACAAAATGAATTGGAAAACAAAAACTCCGTAAAAAAATCTATCCATGGTTTACTGAGTGGGCTAAGGGTAGTATTGGATTAAAGGAAGAGGCATATTTATGTTGTAAAGAATAATAATAAGTCTGAGGATTAGGAGTTTTTGGAAACCAGCAAAGAGTCACCAAAAAAATTCATGAACAGAGAGGAAAAAAGGATATGGGAGGAAACTAGTCAAGAATAGAGGGGAAAAAAAGTATTGCGATATGTATATAAAAAGGTGAGTAGCTAAAATAAACATTGAGTCGTTAGAGACGGGCTTTTTTATGATAGATGAGAGGATGGCGGAACCATTGAATAATTTCAATACTTAGTATCTATCTTCACAGTTAAAATCACAAGTTATGTACCAGAAATATAAGGTAAGGTGGAGGCTAATAAGAATGAGGAAACAAAGTTAAAATATGGTAAAACTGCAGTCCCTTATAGTCTATACCTAAGATTTGAAAAGAGACAACTGTAGTGGTGTGGGCAGATTTTAACACTCTCCTTCATGACATTTGGAGGCATTTAACAGCAGGAGAATGGTGGATTGGGACCCTACTGCTTTGTAATCTATGCCGCAATTATGTCTCAGGTGGGAAAGTTCATGGATGCCTTCCTGCCCTACCCCCAATTGAGATCCATACCCAGGCACCTAATGCCCACCTAAAGTTCTTGTTTGCCAACCATGGATATTCAACCAGTGGTGGGATGGAAGCAAATTATACAGACAGCTTAAAAAAAACAAACACTGTCAGGGTGGGCTCCCAGGAGGAGAGTGACTTTTTTTCTCAAAAGCACTTAGTGTCTGATCATGGGATCTGGCATCATCTCATGAATGGGAGTGGGGAGGGGAGATCACTTCCAGCAAGGCCTAAACATGCATAAACCCGAGGATAAAGTGATGACCGCAGATGCTGGAGATCAGAGTCGAAGAGTGTGGTGCTGGAAAAGCACAGCCGGTCAGGCAGCATCTGAAGAACAGGAGAGTCGTCGTTTCGGGCATAAGACCTCCATCAGGAAGGTGGGGCAGGAGATGCTGAGAACTACACCTTGTCTCTTCTACTGATGCCCCAGTCACCTTCCTCCATAACCTCACCCCGCAGTGCCATTACCACCATCAATTCATCAGTGCTAAGGATCCATTGACAAAATGTGGATTGCACCAGTTTCCTCATTCCCCCTCCCCTCACCTTATCCCAGTCCCAACACCCCAGCTCAGCACCCGCCTATTGACCAGTCCTACCTGTCCATCTTCCCTTCCACCTATCTGCTCCACCCTCCCCTCTGACCTATCACTTTCACCCCCACCTTCATCTACCTATCATATTCCCAGCTACCTTTTCCCCAGCCCCCTCCCATTTATCTCTCAGGCCCCCAGCCTACAAGTCTCATTTCTGATGAAGGGTTTATGTCCAAAATGTCCACTCTCCTGCTCCTTGGATGTTGCCTGACCAGATGTGCTTTCCAGCACCACACTGTTTGACTCTGATCTCCAGCATCTGTAGTCCTCACTTTCTCCTCGGGTTTATGCATGTTCAGGCCTTGCTGAAAGTGATCTACGCAGGGCTATCATTGTCTCTTCAGCTGGTGGGTGACACCAACATTGCATATATTAAGTAGTGCTCAGTGCCACAAGGCTCAATGATAGAACATCAGCAATTTACAATGTCTATTAATGCTTTAAACCAAGAATAATATTTCTAAGTTGCAATGCCAAGTGGAAATACAAGTTGTGAGGATAAGTCAGCCACATAGATAGATGAAGAGAGTGTGCAGCAAAGAGTATAAATGGAAAAGAGTGGGGTTATTATGATTATAAGAAAAGCAGAATATAGTTTCTAAAATATATGATACATGTAAATATTGATGTTCTGAGTGATTTGGTGCACACATACAAAGAACGCAGAAGTTGGATAGAATAAGCAATTAGGAAAGTAAATGGAATATTGGCATGTATTAGAAGATAATTAGAATACAAGAATAAGGGTTAATGCAACTGTACAGGGCTTTAGTGAAACCATGCCTGCAATGTTATGTCCATATGTGCAGTTTCTGTCTCCATATTTAAATAAGGATATTTTTGCAGTATAACAAAGATTCACTAAATTGGTCTTGGGGATAAGAGTGTTGTCCTATGAAAAAATGACGCAAATTATCCAGTGTTTAGAAGTATGAGAGTTTTTCTCATTTGAATTTATCAGAAGGAACTTGACAGTGTAGACACTTGGAAGGTTTGTTCACTGGTTGGGGAATCTAGAACACGGCCACAATCTAAGGATAAGAAGTGAATCATGTAGGATGCGAACAATACAGGTAGGGCTAGTAAGTTTGCAGATTATACAAGATTGGTGGTGTAGTGGATAGCAAAGAAGGCTATCTCAGAGTACAATGGGACCTTGATCAGATGGCCGATGGGCAAGGAGTGGCAGATGGATGGTTTTAATTTAGATAAATGTGAGCTTTCACATTTTGATAAGGCAAACCAGGGCAGGACTTCCACAGTTAATGATAGAGCCCTGGGGAGTGTTGCCGAACAGAGAGACCAAGGGATGCAGGTGCATAGAAAGTGGAGTCACAGGTATACAGGGTGGTGAAGAAGGCATTTGGCATGTCTGCCTTTGTTGGCCAGTGCATTGAGTGTAGAAGTTTGGACGCCATGCTGCAGCTGTACAGGATATTGTTGAGGCCACTTTTAGAATACTATGTTCAATTCTGATCTTCCTGCAATAGGAAAGATGTTCTTAAATTTGAAAGGGTTCAGAAAATATTTACAAGGCTGTTGGCGGGATTAGTGGGTTTGAGCTATAGGGAGGGGCTGAATAGGCTGTGATTGTTTTCCCTGAAGGGTCGGAGGCTGAGGGGTAACCACGAGGGGCAAGGTTAGGTTGAATGGCCAAGGCCTTTTTCCCAGGGTATGGAACTAGAGGGCATAGGTTTTCTTTAACGCAGAGAATGGTGCGTGTATGGAATGAGCAGCCAGAGGAGGTGGTGGAGGTGGGTACAATTACAACATTTAAAAGACATCTGGATGAATAGGAAGGTGTTAGAAGGATATGGGCCAAACGCTGGCAAATGGGAGTAGATCAGTTTAGGATATCTGGTCAGCGCGGACAAGCTGGACTGGAGGTACTGTTTTGTGCTGTATAATGCTATGAATCTATGACTTATGACTGAAATGAAGAAAGGGTTATTAACCTCTGGAATTCCTAAACCCACAGAATTACATGTCCATCATCTTTGAAAAGAGACAGATTTTTGACATTTCAGGGAATAAAAGGATTTAGAAAACAAGCACAAAAGCAGAGTTGAAGCCATATTCCAGAACATTTCGGCAGGAATTCCCCAGGGTAGTGTCCTCGGTCTAACCATCATCAGCTGCTTCATTCTTGACCTACCCTCCATCATTAGTTCAGAAATGGGGATGTTTGCTGATGATTGCTCAATGTTCAACAGCAGGGACCCCTTAGGTACTGGAGCAGTCCATGTCCAGATGAGTAAGAGATGGACAACATCCAAGTTTCAGCTGATAAGTGGTAAGTGATGTTCACACCACACAAGTTCCAGTCAAAGACATCTCCAACAAGAGAGAATTTAACAAATGCATCTTGACATTCCAATACATTACCATCTCAGAATCATCACCCATTATCAACATCCTGGAGGGGGGGGGGGTCATTTTGTCCTGAGACTGAATTGGACTAGCCATATAAGTACTGTAGCTACAAGAGCTGCAAAGAGAATGGAAATTCTGCAGCAAGTAATTCACTTCTTGACTCACCAAAGCCCACCTACATCAAAGTACAAATCAGGAATGGAATACTCCCCACTTGCCTGCATAAGTGCAGTTTTAACAGTGCTTAAGGGGTTTAACATTATTCATGGTAAGTAGTCCACTTGATAGATACCACATTTACTCACTCCACCATTGATGATCCATTGTACTAGACTGTACTATCTATAAGACACACTTCTGAAATTCACCAGGGCTCCTTAAGCAGCACCTTCCAAATCCAGGATCATTACCATTGAGCAGGACAAGTGCAGCAGGTACAGGGGAACACCACCACCTGCAGGTTCCCTTCCAAGCCATTCACTATCTTGATTTAGAATTATATTGATGTTCTTTCAGTGTCACTGGGTCAAAATCCTACAGCATGCTCCCGAATGGTATTATGGGTTTATCTACACCAAATGGAACGTAGCAGTTCACCATTATCTGATCAAGAGCTACTAGAGATGGCCAATAAATGTTGAGCCAGCCACAGTGCCCATTTCCAACAGATGAACTTTAAAAAAGGCTTCATGTTCATTCTTTGAAATGAGTCCTGAGTTTTCACTGAGGAAATCCTCCTTCCATAACTAGAAGATACTGACCTTACATACCTGAAATCTTTGAACCTCTTGTGGGGTGTCTGATTCCCCCATATCCAAGGCCTCTTGCTCAGGAGTGTCATAGCTCCCCTTCCCAGTTCTCCAATGTCCATCCACCTGACCGTCAATTCTTCAGTTCAGGCTGAGATAGTCCTGTAGTGATCAATGGTTTGATCAATCTGTGTTTGATTATGCCTTAATGGATAAGGCATTGGCTTCTGAAACTAGTGATTGTGGGTTCAAGTCCTGTCTCAGGTGAAGTGAATTTTTCCCTGAAACATTTCTCTGATCAATGTAACTGAGTTGGATTCCTTAAGCCTGTGGGTGGAGTTAGAACATTAATTAAACTTAGAAGCTTCTCAAGAAGATTTGAACTTGAGATTCTGTATATATAGAACATCATGTAGGTTCTGAGATTTTTTAATGTAATATAAATAAATCTGTTGATGAAAATCAACCAGAGTGGTCTTTGCATTGTTCTGAGATAGATCAAACCTCTAAGATATACAACAAACCAGTGAATATATAAACTTTCTCACCCCAGGATCAGAATCTTTCTGGAACCAAATGGAAAACCAATATCCAGCTAAACTACCTGAGTGAAAGCCACAACTGTGATTAGGCCAGAGACTTCTTATTCAGCAACGTCTTTGTCTAACAGCTTCTCAAGTCCTCCTCACCTGATCTCAGGACAGGCACATGACCTCTGAGTTTCCCATGTAACATTGACCCCTCTGATTTCTCCCCTTCAACTCCCCCTCCAAAAAAACAAAATCCTGGAGGGTTGAATTTAAGATCACCCACTGCTCCCACTGGATGTTAGTGATTGAATGTGTGTGCACTTTCCTTTAAAGAATGCCATGTCATGGAAAAAGACGGAATGCTGCTTCCTAAACAATGCAATATCAATTTTAGGATGGACAATTCTTTTAAACAAATTTCAAAGGGATTGAAATGTAATATTTGAACAAGTGGCATTCTCTCACAGTTATTGCACATCCTTCCTGTCTGTTACTTCCTGGTCCATCCTACACATTGCGCAATTCAGTTAATTCCATTGGACACAATTTCTGAATGAGGTATCTGAGTGTGTGGTAATGGTATGTAAACGTTTCAGAACAATGGTCAATTAATATAATGAAAAGGCAAATAAGACTTCTATCTGATTTCCTCTCAGCTTGACTTGAGCTGTGGTGGAGAATAATGTTAAAATAACAGAGTGAAAAGTTGTTAAATTAGCACAAACAGCTACACTTGAAACTCTGTTGCTGTGAATGAGTCAGCAGTTTGTTATGCCTACACATATAGCAGTTATTGTTCAGTTCACTCTTCCCTCAGAATCACAAGGTTCCAGGTTCTTGCCCCATGCCAAGTTTGAGCATAATAAAGGACCAAAGCAGTCACTTCAGTGCAGTATCAAGAGAGAGCAGCACTGTTTGGTGGCTGTCTTTCAGATGAAATTTCCCATCTATCTTCTCAATGGAATAGGTCCCATGTCACTGTTTTGAAGAAGATAAGGAAGTTAGTTCTAGTGTCCTTGAGCAATATTATAAATAACAAATTATTTAGTCACTATCACAATATTGTTTATGGAATTTTGTTGTACAGAAATTGGATGACATTACCCACATTACAAAAGTGTCTGCACTTCTGAAAGTACATCATTGGCTACAAAGTGTCTTGAGACATCTGGTGGCTGTGAAAAGAGAGACATAAATGCATGTATTTTTTAATATGTCCCTACCCTTCTTTGCATTATAGCTAAATACAACAATAAAACAAACCTCGAGTTCTAGCTCCTCATCAGTAAAGCTTCTTGATGTTTGGCGACGCCAGGCAATCAGTTACCGTTGATGGAAATACTTGCTCACTCTATGTCTGGTTGTGGAGATAAACTTTCCACAGAGCGAGGGAAAACAAAATAAAAATATCAAGTGTCTAATTCTAAGCAATCATGATTTGCTCCTAAAATAGTTGCTACTTCAAAGGAAATAGAAAGGTGAGTTTATATATTTACATCTTGTTGGATAGTTTATAAAATGCCTTTTTCCGGAAAATGGAAAATAATGTTAGAGTTTGTTCAAAGAATCACCCAATTGTTTTCTCATGAGATTCCTAAGACAACACCAATTTATTTCCCATTTTCTACACTGATGCTCCATTAACTAACATTTGTAAGAGGCACAGAAGTACCTGGAAATATTTACCCTTATTTGAATTTTGCGCCTCACAGAAAATGGTGCAAACACAGGAAAGAAAATTGCTGTGGAAAATCTGAAATTCCTTCTGAATCCGTAAAGTTTCTGATGCAGAATTGTAGTCAGATTTTTTGTAATCAACATTACAAAAATCATTTTTTGCACCTGAAATTATCAAAACATAAAAAGATTTTCTCTCAGGCTCTGTATCCTGACACACTTCTCAAGCTTTCAAAAGATCAGCTTCATCTGTATATTCTGTATGGTCCAGAAGGTGAAGAAAATATATATTCTGAAAGCTTAACTCACTGTGTTAGAAACTTTATTTATGCTTTACTGACAATATTTTTTCTTGTACATTTTAATATAATTTGGCACTCACAGGGGTAAAAAGTGATGAAGTATTGTGATGGCATGATGCAGGATGTGTATAAACACTTAATATTTTGCAGCAGTACATATACTTCAAAAGTGAACAATACAAATTACTACCTACCCATATGCAATTCGGGTGCACACCCACATGTACTGCAACTATTGTGTGAAATATGTTCAATTCTGACCTCATAAGCATCATTCAATGGTTCTGCGATGCCTGCTTCCAGTCTGGGTTATTCAAGGTTGAAGTTTTGACATTCACAGTATTTTTATGAAATATAGTTAGGTCCTCTGGGTATAAGGAGATTAGCCTTCTGGTTGAACCTGTCTCATTGTGACTGCAGACCTTCATGCAGTGCGTTGAGTCTCCCAGTTATTGATTAAACTCAATCCCAGATCAGTGGAGGTGAAGGACTTGCAGTAAGACTAGTGTCTGTTAGATGTGTTAGACAGCAGTATAATCACTTAGCAATATTTTCAAACAAAGAGGATTGATCACCTTCTGTAAAATGATATTGTACTGTTTTACATTTTATTCAGGACTTATTTAGTGGGTACTTTGCATTCAACTTTATAAAATAAATTCTGTTAAATTCCTTCTATTTCCAAACCATGCATAATATTCTGTTTATCATTTCCATCCTTTGCCTGTAGAGATAAAACTCTGAGTAGATTCTTAACAATTCTAAAAGATGGATAGATGCCATTTCTTAACCTCCTTAGAAAGGATTTTGATTTAGATTGTAGAAAATTGAAAAGCAATAATCTAACATGCAATTTAACTTTCTATCACTTTCTTTTTGTGAGCTGATGCAAAGCCATCGGACAATTTTAAGATAATTACTGGTAATTGGAAGTGACAAATAATGTCAATAAAACAAATTGTCACTTTTTACTTGTGATCTCCTTAATTCTATGAAAAGTATTTAGTCAGTCTCCTTATTTTAGGCATGTTTTGAAGGATAGAATGTAAAAATGACAAAAGGCATCAATTTGCAAATTGTAATTATCAATTCAAACACAATAAAGATATTAAGCTGGATGCTTAATATTGGTGATTGGGAGCAGTGTTTGTAAAGCTTTTGACTTCATGGTTAAAAAGTTTATGACATAAATAAACTGGTCTGGATTGGATAACGTCATGGAGCTTCATGATTTAACCAATGATATGAGGATAAATTCACAAATTTCACTATCCCATGTCACGCATTTGGAATTCAGGCTCATGGTTAGGGGGTCCTGCTTGATTTACAATCCATTAATTTTATTCTGCAGAAAATTTCTAGGAATAGGTTGTTTTCTTTCCCAAGCTCTATAATGCAATCTCAATATCCCTGGAACAAAGTGTGAACATTTAAATGCGATATAGAGTGAGGAACATGCAAAGATTACTCTTTAAGTGGAAGGCTGGTGCTGATGTAAAATTGTTTGCAGGCACACCTTCAAATCAATTCTTTTACAGTTATCCTTCAGAAACAGCTAAAAAATGTCATACTTGCTCTGGGCATTATGCTTGACCTCCAAGATTAGCTACTAGACAAAATTACAGATACAAAAATATTTACATTTATTTATATAAATATTTTTATAAATGGTTTGTTCTTCAAATTTTATTTATTGGAGAATGTATTACATTTTTATCATTATTTCATATGATTCCCTTTTTTAAAAAAAAAGCTTTATATTTGGAGCAAATGGGAAGTGATTGTGTACTTTGGTATTCCTTTATGAAAGGTAAAATTGTGCTTGGTCAGGCATGTGTTCACCTGGGCTTGACTGTGCTGATTGTAGACTGACATAATGAATGTTCCACTTTTGTTAACAATGTTGGCTGAGCAAACTGAGCTGAATTTCAACTTTAATGAGCAATGAAATTGACCAAGAACATGTTGTTCAGTCTCAGCATGAAGGATCAAGCATTTCAGCAGAAATTAATGAGACACCAGAGTCTGATCAGTGATGGCTTGGGTGATACTGCTCCAGGTCAGTTAGCATTATGCTTGTACTATGAGCCAGGGCATCTGGTTGACTTTTACACTGGGGCCTGATGAATGGAATGCTTGCAAAATCATGTTAATATTTTGAAATGTCTTAACTGAAGAGCAGCTGCATGCTAGACTTCTCAACATGTTCTATAAATTTATTGTTTAATAAAATGACTGACTGGTTTGTAGCATTCCACTTCAAAATGCACTGAGAAGTCCTGGGCATGTTTTGTCCCTGGAACTAACTGCTAAACATTTAATTACAGTACATGTGCCTGCACCTTCAGTGATCCTGTGATAACATTTTTAGAGGTAACTGTCGTGGAACATTAAAACAGCAGCAGGAATGTACCATATTTAAGGTTGTGCTGAATTTTCAGTCTCCCTGCATAGCAGAAGCAGAATGGTAGCAACCTGAAAATGAAATGCAAGAACTTACTACCAATAAAGGCAAAAGGTGAAGGAAGAGAGAGACAGAAAATGAAAAGCAGAAAAGCAAAGAGGAAAACAATGCACCAAATATGTACCAGTTATAAAACAAAATTACATTGAAGGTACATGAACTAGCAGATAATAATAAAAATCACTTTGCTGATGTTACAGTGGTTATGGTAATTTTGTTGGGTGTCTCTGAGTAGGCATCCAACCAGCTAATTGGAAATATTTAAAATGGAATTCTATGATCTCAATATACCAGCATTGTTACACTTTAGACTGTGTTCTATTATCTTACCTACAATTGATTCCTAATTGAGTTGTATCATCACTTTCAAATCCAGATGCAACCTCTGCCTTCTTTTAGTCCTATGCAGTCTGTCATTATTTAATCAATCCCCAAGATGATAGCTAATGCTACACAATTTTCCATTGTTGCCTCTGGCACATCGTTTGAGCTAGGTTTTAAATGTTAATACTTTATTCAGTAAACTGCAATGCTGATTTCATAATTCTGTAGGACACAGTGTCTACTTCAGTATTTGGATAAAACAATGCAGTTATGTTATCTCCAGTGAATACTTGTAAAAAAATACTTAAACTATTTTATCATATTAAGTTTGCCTGCTACTTTTATAACAATAACTGCTCTCATCACCTTCAATTTTTGAACCTGAATTCATTTTTAGAATTTCCTTTGCTTTTCTAATTGACGTTTTATCCCACGACAGCAAATTTCTATACCCCTCCCATTATTCTTTCTTCTAATATCCATCGCATTTTATGCCTTTTTTTAAACTTATTATTCATTGTGAATAAGCATTTTGGTGAATTCTTGTTTATTGTAGTTTTTTTTGTAAAGATGTTTATCTTACGTAGTCAGTATATTGTTTTGACTACACTCAGTTTTGTCAAATGGAATGCCTTTTATTATTATCTGCTAGTTCATGTACCTTCAATGTAATTTTGTTTTATAACTGGTACATATTTGGTGCATTGTTTTCCTCTTTGCTTTTCTGCTTTTCATTTTCTGTCTCTCTCTTCCTTCACCTTTTGCCTTTATTGGACCATTTGGATATCAGCTTCAAGTTCCTTTGTCTACCGTAGACAAATTCAGTGTGGTATCAGCAAGGATGGGTTGAAGTTTTGTTGAAAGTGTGTAATATGCAAGATCAACTTGCTCAATACTTATACAATCTTTTTCATACACTTCAGTTGAAAACAAAATCAGAGGATTGTGATATTACCATTTAAACCAACTCTAAATTTAGCATTGCTTCCAGTGATATATATTTGCTTAAAAAAATCTTTTATTTAAATCAATATTCTGTCTTTCTATGACTTGGTTTATCTCCTTTGACTTTGCATTACACCTTCACAATTCTTTTTTAATTTGTTCAAGAGATGTGGCATCATTGACTAGGCCAGCATTTATGACCCAGAGGGAAGTTAAGAGTCAACCACATTGCTGTGGATGTGGAATCACATGCAGACCAGAGTAGATAAGGACGTCACATTTCCTTCCCAAAAGGACAGTAGTAAACCAGTGGGCATTTACGGCAATGATCACAATTAGCCTAGCTTTTTATTCAAGATTTTATTCTAACATTAAAATTTCACCATCTGGTAGGATTTGATCCTGCATCCACGGAATATTAGTCTGGGGTTCTGCATTACTGGTCTACTGATATTACCATTACATCACCGACCTTCCATTGTAGCATTGATTGCACATCAGGCTTGAAATATCTTGCTCTAAGAACCTGGAGCAATCCAAGAGAAAATAAATGTACCATTTTCCTGGCAGCAACTACAGCACACAAAGCCTTTGAACAAACTTTGCAGTTTTCCTGATAGTTGTGGATGTATCCTGAATTCTTGCTCTGATATTTGTGAATGCTTTATTTAGCATATATTGCTCCTAGCTTCTTACAGAAGTATATCATTATACAGAAAATGTGGTGACTTATATCTTCAATACAATATTGACTCCAATGAGGAATCTACTGGATGAGTGATTCAGTGGTGGTTGACAAACTGATTGCAATGTCATTAATTTGGAAACATTTGGGGTAGCAATTAGAATGAACTTGCCCAACTTTCAGATTCATATGGATTAATGTTAGTAGTATATCACTGCTTAGTCTCAAATACCTTTTTATAAAAATATGAAATATGAAATACTTACTATTAATAAAGTACTAGAGACAGTAACTAATTTGAGCATGCATTTTTTTTTGCAAATTTGAAATGCCCTAATTTAGTTTTATTTATGCAGCTCCACAATTAGTGTTGGTACAGTACTCACATAGTTAGTAAGTGTAGTGAATTTCTGGTTGAATTACCCTAGATATATGCCATGTTATTTGTTCCTCACAGCTGGAGCGCAATCCTCAAGAGGCCTAATTCCAGCTGTGTATTCAAGTTGTTTTCCTGAGGGAGAGGGATGGAAACAAAGTAATCTTCTTTGTTTCAACTTGAGATTACTTTCTGTTCAGTCTTCACATTACTTCTTCAGTATAGCTATGTTCTATTAGAGTCACGAATGATTCCATTAGATTGGAAAATAGTGAATGTATCTCCTTTATTCAAAAGGGCGATAGACAGAAAGCAGGAAATTACAGGCCAGTTAGTTTGATATAAGTCAAAGGAAAGATGTTACATGCTATTAATAAAGGCTTCATTGCAATGTACGAGGAAAAAAGCCATGATAATCAGACAAAGTCAACATGGTTCTATGAAAGGGAAAACAATTTTAACCAACTTATTGGAGGCCTTTGAAGAGGTAACATTTGTTGATAAACCCTAACTTGTGGATGTACTGTACTTAGGTTTCTAGTAGACATTTGAAAAAGTGCCACATCAAAGGTTATTTAAGAAAATAACAGCTCTAGGTGAAGTGAGGAGGGGTGGTCGGTGAGTGGGAACACTTGGTATGGGTAGTAGATTCACTAACAGGAAATACAGAATAAATATAAATGTTTATGTAATTTCTGGTTGGCATGACTTAATGAATGATGTGCCATAGGACTCAGTGCTGGAGCCTCAAATTTTTATAAATTATATAAATGACCTAGATTGAAGCTATGGTTGATAAATTTGCTGATGACACAAAGATAGCAAAAGTAAATGGTGAAGAGGACATTAGGCTATGAAGGGAAATAGATAGGTAAAGTGTTTGAGCAAAGATCTGCTAAATAGAATATAATGTGCAAAATTATGACGCCGATTTTGGTAGGAAGAGTAAAATAAACATTCAACGGTGAGAAATTGTAGAGCTTTCACATTCAGAGGGATTTGGGTGTTTGAGAGCATGAATTGCAAAATATTAATATGCAATGCTTCAAGTAATAAGAAAAGCTCATAAAATATTATAATTCACTGTGAGGTGAATTAAATACAAGAGTAGAGAGGCTCAGAATCATTTATATAAGGCACTGGTGAAACTATACCTGGAGTACTGTATGTCGTATTAGTCTCCTTATTTCAAGGTGTAAATACATTGAAAGCAGTTCAAAGAAAATTTGCTACACTAACACGTAGAATGACCGCTTGTCTTATGATGTCATGTTCAACGAGCTAGACTAGTGTCTGTTGGTGTTTAGAAGAGTAAGAAGTGTCTTGATTTAAACATACCAAATCTTGGAGGTTTTTTGACAGGGTGGAGATGGAAAGGATATTTCCTCTTATGGGAGAATGTGGAACTAGGGGTCACCGTTTACAAATAAGGGATTGTCCTTTTAGGACAGAGATGAGGATAACTTTTTTTTTCTCACAGAGGGTATTCAGCCTTTGGAACTCTCTTCCTCAATAGGCTGTGAAAAGCTATCTTTGAATATTTTTAAGGCGGGGTGGATAGATTTGTGATAAACAAGTGGATGAAAGGTGATTGGGGCAGGCAGAAATGTGGAGTAATCAGATCAGTCATGATCTTATTGAATGGTGGACAAAGGGCTCCTGGTCCCAAATGTTCTACTCCAGCTCCTAAATCGAATGTCTGTCCATAAACAACGTCCCAAATGCTAAAAGATGCAAGTTCTTTTCCTTCATCAGCACAAAACAATATGAACACATTTGGATGGTTAATTTTTACATTTTAAAGAAGGTAATATGAATATATTTTGAAAAGTTGTAATTTTAGTTTGTTCAGAGAACAAAATAATTGGTGCAGTGACTTTATAAAGAAAATAGTTTGGCTCAGAAACTGTAAAAGTAAGGGAACTTAAAAAAAACGCAAATGCCAGCCAATGAAATACAAAACATTAATCTTATATGATTATACACTTTTTAATACTAGCATGAATTCTGTCATTCGGTTTGACATCTGGGGTTTTTGGATACAAGGGAGAGAATGTGTATAATATCTTCAAAATGGCAAAATTGAAGAGCAATGAGGTTTTAATTAGCATTCCTTGCTTTGTTTTCTTTGCAGAGGCTTAAAGCAGCTCTGAGTCAGCACCCTACGGCTTTGTCAAATGGAAATATGAACATGATGGGTCAAGTAATGGAGATGATGACATCCAGGCAGGAGCAGGCACCTCAGCCACACCATCACATGCACTCACATCAGCATCAGCCGCCTCCTCATCATCCTTTCACACATCAACAGCCACCACACCCACATCAGCATCATTCTCACCATCACCAGCAAAACCACCCCCATTCTCATCCACACCTACACACACACCCACCACAACATCAGACCCCACCGCTCCAGCCTCTAACCACCGGAACACAAAGTCAGGTAAATCATCTAAGGATATGTATAGAGTGGATTACAGGTTTATGACAATACTACTCAGTGGCTAGAAAATGATAAAGAAACAAAATGATTATACTGTCTATTTTCTATCATTGATGTCAATAAAATAACAATGTAAATCATCTTTGCAACTAAAAGGCAAAAACAGCATGTATTTTGTAGTAAAATTCACCAATGCCTTCATGTATGGAGACATGGAGTCAAGGCTTATAGGTCAGAATATTCTACTCTAGCTCCTAATTCAAATGTCTGTCTGTAAATAATGTCAGACCTCTGTTAGCTGGTAACCAAAATGAACCAAACAGCAGGAACACAAAAATGTAAAAATATGTGGGTTTTTTTCTTTCATCAACACAATATGAGCACATTTGGATGGTTCCTTTCTACATTTTATTGCTCAAGAAGGCAACATAAATACATTTGAAAGGCTGCATTTCTGTGTTTAGAGAACAAAATTATTGGTGTAGTGACTTTAAAAAGAAACTGGTTTTCTCAGGATCTTTAACAGCAAAAGAAAATTGAAAACTGACTTTTTAAAAATAATTGCATAAATGCCAGCCAATGAAATGCAAAACATTAATCTTATATTGCAGTATGCTTACTCGCTTTTTAGTACTGACCTCTGTCATTTACTTTGCCATCTGGGGTTTCCATCTGGGATATCGGATGGAGAATGTATATAATGGAGCACTACAAATTGATCTCAAGGCAACACGGGCCTGATTGGACAAGTTAATTTTAAATTGCATGCCTCGCCAGGTGTTTATTTTGCAAGGTGGGTTGATGGAACAAGCAGCAGTGGGTTGGAGAGATGATCCACTGGACTGTAGAATCAGGCAGAGTAATCCTGTTTATTACAGCTCACAAAAAGCAATAAAAGTTCTTTGCTTGAGCTGGTGGCTGCTGCAGTCTTGGAGATTCCTGAACAGTACTACCCTGACACATCTCCAGCTGACCACCAGTGATGAACTTTACATTGGGATTCTCTGCCTGGTTTAAAGCCCTTTATTAATATTTTCTAGGACGTGTCATCTACTTTAGACAGCTATCTGGGACATGGAAATAAGGACAGCCATTCAACCCCTTAAGTCTGCTCAACCATCCAGTTTGACCATAGCTGATTTGAACTTGAACTATCCACTTTGGTTCTATTGGCATCAATAACTTTGTATAAACAAAACTATTTAATACTGTTAAGAAATTTTAAAATAAGCACACTTTACCTACTTTTTGAGGGACAGATTTCCAGATTCACTCCATACTGTGTGTAAAGCAGTGCTTTCTTGCATTGCACTTGAATGAGATCACTCGAATTTTAAGGTTGTGCCCCATTGTTCTGAGTTCCTCCACTGGCGGAGATAATTTCGCTCTCATCTACCAAGTCAAATCCTTTAATCATCTCAGTTAGATCTTCCTCTTCACCTTGTATACTCAGGTGAAGCACAAGGCTTATCTGTGCAACCAGTCCTCATAATTTACCTTTTTAGCCATAGCTCCACTGCTGACCTGACAGCTTTACATCAATTTTTCACCCAGCCAACATATGACAAAGCATTATATGTTCTATCCTTTATGAAACTGGAGACAATATCACCAATGAGTTTTTTTTTTATGGTCTGGCACTGACAAAGGCAGATGCAGATAAAGTTTTCTATTGGGAACTGTTCCTGACAATGTAGAGTTTTGAAATTTAAGGATAGATTTGTTGAAACAACACAAAGAATTGTGAATCAGCGATAGAGCAGAAAAACTATCTGTTTAATTCTCTGATTTAGATTCCTATTTAGTATTACCTTAATCACGTTATCCTTATGTACAACCAAACACTGAGAAGGTTAATTGTTTAAATATTGATAGATATTCCTGTTTTAGAAATATGTTTCCTGACTAAATAATTTTTATATTTTAATGTCCCCAATAAAAATCATTACAACCATTTTCTACCCATCAATATTATAAAATACAATTTTAGTGATGATAATGGCAGAAAACCATCCAATCACAACTTATGGTAAATCCTGCTGTTTTTACACATCTGAAGCATCTAAATTAACATATAATCAGTAGATCTGGTGAAAATGTATTTTATCCAAGTATGGCATGAGCAAAAGAGAATTTAAAAATGGATTAATGATTTGTTTTTTAAGTCTGCATATCAACCATTTCTTCTGACACAGCTCGACTCCAGTTGCAAGCCTGCTACTCTGAATATGGAAAGAGTTGATATGTACCAGGATTGAATCTAGGTTTGAAGGAAATAAAATGATTCATACATTTCTCACCTTTCACTACTCATACTTATTAGTTTCAATGGATGGAAAAGAGTTGACATTCTATGTCTGCAAACCTCTTTCTTTACTCCTTAGACAAACACAGACATTGGGCATGATTTTTGTTGGAGTTATACTAACTCTCTGGCATAGCTCCAGCAGACAGGGTAGGAAATGAGTCTGGGAGTAGCTCTACTGGATCTCCACCAAGTGAAGGCTCTTCCAGCAGATGTGATGGGCATGGAGAAAGTATCCACCCTCATGCGAACAGATATATTCAAACCAGATGCAAATTACATGCAGTGTTGCTTTGAAAATGGGGGCGAATATTCCAATATTAAAGGGATATCTTTAAAAAAGACATTTATTGGTAGTTGCTAGTTGGCTTCTGATGTCTTCCTCCCCCATCCATGCTGAGATTCTGGGAAGGAGTGGAAGGGGATGTAACGGTGTGGGCAGTTGTACTAACAGTACATTGAAATTATTGCAGATTTTAAAGTGGGAAATGGTTGGACTTAGAATGTCTGAATGTTTCCTGTGGGTAGGACGGTGTGTGGAAGAGGTACAGAATGTGCCTACCGTCTTCTGGAAAGTAGCCTGTGTGTGAACATGGCCAGCTTTGGGATGCAGATGCACATTGCTGGAATGTTGCCAGCACTGCAGAAACAGGAGTTGGGTATGCAGATATTTGGAAAAAGGAGTCCTGGGGCTAGTTCGCCAACATGTTCCCATCTCTGTACAGCAAGGGCGATTCTCTAGCAGCAGCAGGAAGTCGATCCAAGTAATTAAACATAAAAATAGCCCTTATTTCAACATTTTCCATACATCCATGCAATGTCTGGAGCTCATCATTTCAGTGCAGGCAAAATCACAGCAAGAAGGGATTGTTCCCCAACTCTGATAGGCATACAAGTCAACAAAGGACCAAAATGACAATGTTTAAGGCAATGCTAAAATAAATTTTATAAACTAATTAGAGATAAATTGGGAGGAAGAATTACAAATGTAAATGTTGCAGAGAGAAAACTAAAGGAATTCACTTGGCTGAATACAGAGCCTACAGGAATATGACAAGGATGATCAATTGAGAACCTGTAAAAACTATAACTGGAGATATAAAACATTATAGTAAGTTTGTATTTTAGTAGTAAAACACTAAGAAGGTAAATAAAGCAGAATCTGAGGATGAGCACTGTATAATTAGTGTAATAAATGATTCCTTTCCTAGGAAGAGATAATGAGCACCATGCTGTTCCTCAAGAGCAACAGTCCTAGTAGAATCAACTTCAGCATAAATCAGTTGGAAGCCCAAGACAGACTGAAGAGTTCAAAACAAATGATCCTCCATAAATAGGTTCTTTCTCTCGTAGTAATGAGACAGCCCAGGGAACAACTATATGAAGCATTGGTGGTAATTTTTGAGGGAATCAATCATTACTGTATAGGCTGAAAATGTCCCTTTAAATAGAGGGTGCACAACCATGCTACCAATGTAGTCACCCTCCTGCCACCCCTAATTGGATGGTTAACATGACCACAGTGGGCCAGATCTTCAACCTCACTGTTGGTAGTGGGAGTCAGAAAACTTTCCATCTTCAAATGCCTGCCTCGGAGTAGCACTAACATTGGTATCACAATCGTCAGTGTCAGGGTCAGGGTCAGCTGTAGTCGGCCCAGCGGACCCTGGAAAACGTTTTGACAGACACAGAGACCTGCCTAGTGTGGAGACAGGCTGCTTAAAAGGCCTGCCTTACAGCTATGTGACCCCACCCAATCTGTAACAAACAGGCAGCCCTGCAGCCTCAGCCTTCACATCCCCCCCTCCCCATCTCCACACACACTCACACTCTCTATGTCCCGAAGCCAAGATATGCCCCTCCTCTCACCTCCTCCACCCTCCCCCCCCCAGCCCCAAATCATAGCCCCTGATGCCCCATATGTTAAGGTGTAGCATTTCCATGTTATTCACCCACGATGCATTGTAGCAAAGAGGTGAATGTTATAGTGGCAGTTGAATGTGTAAACAATAGCTTTTAAGAAAAAGGGAAACATTCTTAACTTTCCATTACATTAAAAGAGAGTCCACTCATTATATGACAAAGGAAGTATCAGTCATCCGGACCTCTGAATGTTTCAGTGCCTAAAACTTCAAGACATTTGAAACCATTTAACCTTGTCTCAACAAACATTATGAAATTGAAATAGTGAAATCAGACAATTAGGCTGCAAATCAACCAAACAAGGGCTCAGTTGTTTTAGCACTCTAATGGTTGTCTAGGCTCTCTGCCAACCCTTATCATGTATTCTTGGTTGGGGGGGAAGGTGGCGTGCTGCGATGTGAAGATTGCCAGGAGGTGCTTATTTTGGCACTGGGGTTTGAGGGGCCATGGGAATTTTTTTTGGGGGTGAGCATGTCTTGACATAAAAGTATGGTGAGGACCTTTTCCTTTCAAAAGGTTCCCTCATGCAGACAATGTTTTACAACATCTCTGAGGTACCATGAACCATAACTCTTTGAAAAGCTGGTCCAAATCCAAGAAAATTGTAGAGCAATAGGCTCTGCCTATCTCCAAAATGGAGCAGGCCAGGTCAGTTGTTCTGGATGTGTGCGTGGGACCTAAATGATTCTGCATCCTTAAAAAACACTCCTGAAATTCAGAAAACTCTGAAATGGTGTAAGAAAACCTAGAATTGAGTCCCAGCTGTCACTTTTAAAGGGCTCCACAGTCAAAGCAACTTAACAAAAATCCAGTTCAGCAAAAATTCAGATAGGTATGTCAATCGACCACTTCCCATAATATCATGGTGGAGGGCACATTGCCAACATGAACAACATTGGGACCTACAAAATTAAGTTCTGCAATATTTTCCACATATGGTGGAGAATGGCTTTTCCATAGATGGGGCCTTTTCTGTTCTGTTGTATATTGTAGAAAAAGGATTAACATGGGATTGAAATTCTCAGGTGTGAGATTGTAATCACATTCATGGAATTCCTGCCTCATGTAGGGCAATTGATAGGTCTGGTTAGTTGGAACTTATTTGACTTATGCTTTGTGTTGAACCTTTTTTTAAAATACAAAGCCAAGTATGTTTTATATTTGATACTTCCTTGCAGGTCTCACCTGGAGCACAGCAGATGCAGTCTCCACAGTCAGGGCACCCAACTCCAACTAGTGGAGGCCGCAGGAGAAGGGTTGTAGATGAAGATCCTGATGAAAGGCGGAGGAAGTTTCTGGAAAGAAATCGCGCAGCAGCAACACGCTGCAGACAGAAGAGAAAAGTGTGGGTGTTGTCACTGGAAAAAAAAGCAGAGGAACTCACACAAACCAATATGCAACTTCAGGTACAATACTTTCTTACAAATCATAGTAGCAGTCTTCCTGAAAAAATCTTTTCATATTGTTTGAATTGCAACATTTAATGTAACTTTCAAAAAAAAACTTTTGACATATATATGATTATTCCTAATTGGTTTCAAAGCCACCTTACCACCATTATGAAAATATTCAGTGCGAACATTGCATAACATGGCACTTGTTTTATATATTTTATAAACATTTTATGTTAGGTTTCCCATTTCTTCCTCAATCCCTAAATAAATTAACAAACTGCACATAAGTGTTAAAATTTTACTGTGCAATATTACAAACAATCCGAATCGTATGAAATTGCTCTCCCTCCTTTTTTTTGTGAAAATATCACCTCATTCCAAATGATAAATAAACATCTTTGTGAAAGTAATGAACATAAGATCAAAACACATTTATTAACAATTTGACACAGTTTTGGCTAAAAAAGATGGTGAGGACATTATTTATTCCTTATTTACTTTTAGCAAACTTATTCTCTTTCTGACAAAGTCACAAGTGACATTAGGAAAATAGGCAATATATAAATGTTGGTTCATATCTGACTTGTAATGTTGTTTTGTTTATTAACTGGGGTGGTACGGTGGCTCAGTGGTTAGCACTGCTGCCTCACAGCACCAGGGACCTGGGTTTGATTCCAGCCTTGGGTGACTGTCTGTGTGGAGTTTGCACATTCTCCCCGTGTCTATGTGGGTTTCCTCCGGGTGCTCTGGTTTCCTCCCACAGTCCAAGGGTGTGCAGGTTAGGTGAATTGACCATTCTAAATTGCCCATAGTGTTAGGTACATTAGTCAGAGGGAAATGGGTCTGGGTGGGTTACTCTTCGGAGGGTCTGTGTGGACTTGTTGGGCCAAAGGACCTGGTTTTACACTGTAGGGAATCTAGTCTAACTAAATGAATTTATGTAAATGTGTACTCTGACTTGAGTAATTTCTTACCGCTTCAATAAAAGTTTACAACAGGCTTTTTATTGCTTGATCTTGAAATTCAGGGGTTCAGATAAAAGAGAGCATTTGGTTTTAGTTTGTCAGCGTATGTGTGGTAGGTACTGTTGATGGACTCCAGCAGCAGGATGGTGTAATCGGTAAATGACCAGCTCATTGAAAGAATTAAATGCTAGTTCAATCATATGTTGACCTGAATTAACATGAGGTCATTTTTAGCACTCAAATGGGCAAATTTGAGCCAGATAGAAGTTAAAAGTTATAATTCTGAATCAAAACCCCTCCCTGCACCTTCACAATATCAGCAATGGCTGGAAAGCAACCAATTTGCTGTAAGAAGACATATCATGCATTAAAACTTTAAAGGGATTATAGTCTTTTTTTTTAAAAAAGCATTTTTATAGTCATTGAATCCCTACGCTGTGGGAATGGGCCATTTTAGCCCAACAAGTCCACACCGACAGCTTCTCTGAAGAATAACCCATGACCCATTTCCCTCTGACTAATGTACCTAACACTATGGGCAATTTAGAATAGCCAATTCACCTAACCTGTACATCTTTGGACGGTAGGAGGATACCCACACAGACATGGGGAGTACATGCAAAATCCACACAGACGGTCACCCAAGGCTGGATTCAAACCTGGGTCCCTGGCACTGTGAGGCAGCAGTGCTAACCACTGAGCCACCATGCCATCTTGCTGACTAGGTCTCCCTTCAAAAACCTGATAGTTCAGGGAAGAGAGAGTTGAATTTATTAGGCAAGTGCTGAACAATAGTGCCTTTGGGCCAGAAGGAGCAGGAGGGTTTCCACCAGCTTAACCAGTGAAGCCCGCATTATCTGTTTCTGCTATTCTACCTCACAACCTCTATCTTTCCCTATTTCCATCCCTATCCAAGCTCTGCTGCTTCTTTCTGCTGAAAGACAGCCAGACAATTATGCTGGCAGTCAGTTTGAAACATTTTAAAAGCAAGCAGTTAAAGCTGAAGGGTGTTACATGCCTCTGGGTTTCTTGTCGAAAACTTCTTCTCAGTCTCCATCCATGCTTCTTGTAAACATTAGGGTCAAAAAGTCAGGAAGGTCAGTTTTAACTGACAAGTATACCATGGTCGAGAGTGTGGTGCTGGAAAATCACAGCAGGTCAGGCAGCATCCGAGGAGCAGGAGAATCGACATTTTGGGCAAAAGCCCTTCATCAGTATTTTTGATGCAGCATCTGCAGTCCTCACGTTCAACAAAGGATACTGTGGTGTTGGCTCTAAAATAGCTGTGCTGCACTTGTCACCTTGTTTCTATTGTGATGTTTGCTGCTATTAGATTACCAAAGGCCTTCTGCTGATGACATGGCTGAGTCAGGTGAGCACCTCATTATTACACCTAACATGATGCCTCGTGATGTGCATCTAAAACAATTTTGAGTCAAAATTGAAGATAACATGTGCTGATCATACTCTGTTATAGCAGGTAGTAAAGCTGAAATGGTAGAAAAGTTTGAAAATGTTAAGTACAAAATTACAACTGCTGGCATCCTAGGCTATCCCTTCATGCTCAGTCCCTCATCTGTAGACCTACCTATCTGCCTCTGCACTTTTGCTAGTCAGAAGCTAGAGATCATCAATTTTTTGGGGGGGGCCTGCAATTTACAATGGGCATTGATATGAGGTCAGATTCTCAGACTAGTTCAGGATTCCAGAAATCTCTCCCCAACATTATTATGCAAGACTCCTTCTTTAATATTAATCTAGTTTTTTCACAAATGCCAGTTGTCTCAAAATGTTTTACAGCCAAAATTAAGTATCCTTGATGTGTAGTCGTGTTGTAATGCAGGACATGTCACAGCCAGTAAGTACACAGCAAACTCCCACATCAGTGTGATAATGACCAAATAATCTATTCATGGAATGTTGATTTAGGGATAAGTATTGGCCAGGGTACTGGAGATAATTCCACTAGTGCCATCGTATCTTGGACACCTATCAGACCAGGAAAGTGGGACTTGTAACATCTTATCCAAAAGACAGCCCCATTGCTCTGCTGCATTGGAGTGCTGCCTTGACTATTATATTCCAGTCCTGGATTGGGTATGGACACAGAATACTGTAACTCAAAGACTAAAATGCTACCCACTGAGCAGCAGCTTATACAATTAATGTAAACCATCATTGTACAAGTGCTTCTGCCTGCATTCAATATCTTTGTAAGTAACATAGAGTCATAGAGATGTATAGCATGGAAACAGACCCTTCAGTCCAACCTGTCCATGCCAACCAGATATCTCAACCCAATCTAGTCCCACAGTGACTAAAGATTTGAAATTTTCGGTTGATTTTGGTTATTCCAGATCAGAAAAATAACCTTTTAATACATTTTATCATCTCTTATTTCTGCAATCAATTGTCAACAGAAGTTTCACCTAGCCGAGGCATCCGAACTATTATTTTCCTTCTCGTTTTCTCCAGCAAAGTGTTTTTAGATGTTCAGTTGTTGTGAAAAGCACTATAAAAATGCAAGTGTTTATCTTATTTTCTTAATTCTAGGCAGAGGAATATTTCATTTCAAGCAGTTTCAAGCCTGTGTGTTCAGACCTATGAGTAACTGGTTTGTGACTGCCAAAATCTATTGCACACAACAGTTTAGCAGAATGGGGATAATGCCATGGTATTGACAGGATGACAGTATCAGATGAGGCACTGTTTTGCTTTCAGGAAATGTGGAAGAATAGGTTTCCCTCATGTCTTTATGAACATAACGACAGAATCTGATTGATAATTTCCACATTGATAAATGGATAAATGATTGATTCTTGATAAAATTGATGTAAGTTGGGTTTGATTTTGAGACGTTTTGCATTTTTCTTCCTACGCAACTGAAATCCAATTGGGTGGGGGTAAAATTACCATCAATAATCCAACAATTTCAGAAGGAACTTAACACATGCCTTTGGAGTGAAAAGCTTCAAATTATTCACATGTTTGTCAAATGTATCCACAGAATGAGGTCTCCCTCTTGAAGAATGAGGTGACACAGCTGAAGCAATTGTTGTTGACGCATAAAGATTGTCCAATCACAACAATGCAAGAGGAGACACAAAACTACCTGAGTAAGTAAAACTCAACTCATCCAAGAAAACCTTGAAGAAAATTTTCAACTTGAAACTGGCGCTTAATATCTGAATGGCTGATGTACCAATTTTCCCATTAAAATTGACAAGCTGCAACATTAGTCCAGGCCCCTGCGGTAAATTGAAAATTATCCCAACTGGGTTTAAATGGTGTGTCTTTGAGTATTTCAATAATAGAATAATAAAGTATTTATAAATAATGTGATTGTGTATTTTATGTAGAGATTCTAAAATGCATGGGCAGAAATCAGTTCACATAAAAAATCTGCAATAAAATTAGTAATATCTAAAAGCTTGGGCAATTATTCCTAAATTTGCAATCCAACATGTAAGTCTATAGAGCTGCACCTGAAAATTATTTTGTAATATTTGAAAAATTTGCATCTGAACACAAAATCTAATTAAAAATTCACATTTCTTATTTAGGAATCCACATGTTGTCAGAGTTTCAAGAACTATTTGACTATTTCAGTTGAGGCGCTACAGGTCTTCTGCTTCCTCTTGCCTTAAGCTGTTTTGAGGCCCCATTTTGTGGATCTTTATGCACTGTCCTCAAATTTCCATCTGATGTCACTTCACAAACGTCAAGCAGAAGCCATTCCTTCTAAGAGCTGACATAAATCTTGTGCTGGAAATTCTAATAATCCAAAAATACTAGTTAATAATATATATTAAATTTCAACAATTTTGGACATTGGTCTGGGTGGACACTATAATTATGGTGGGTCTCAGGTTCTATAGATCTCAACCTGTGCTTAATGACCCTGCCCAAAGTTGAGAAACAGCCCCTTTCCCAAACATGTACAGGTAAGGGTCACTATAATGAGATTTGATGCTCTCCACAATATCAATGGGTCATATTTTAGTCTGAGTGGGAATGAATAAGCGGGACAAAGTTTTATGGCTTACAAAGCGGGACTGTTCATAAAATGCACTTACATAAAAAAAACTGTGGACGCTAGAGATCTGAAACCAACAAAGATTGCTGGAGAAATTCAGCAGCCTGTCAGCATCTGTGAACAGAGACAAACAGAGTTACTGGTTCAGGTCACATTGGAGTTTGAGTCACGTTAGAGGTCTGAGTTACCTTGCTGAGTTTCTCAAGCATTTTGTGTTTCTATTTCAATAACAGTGGGATGTGTTTCTTGCCAACAATCCCTGCTTCACTCTAGTAGTGGTTAAAAGGTATCAGATAGCATGTACTTTTTCTAGCAGACCACATAATTTATATCTCTCCCTGAAATACCTCGACAATCTAACAAGATCAGAACAGACCTATAAAACATCAATACATCCAGCCCCGCACAAAGTTCAGAACATCTGCCATACAAGTATCCCCTCAACCCAGCCAAATTCCAGGAATTATCCCAAACCCCAAATATTGCAATTCCCAATATTAGATTAGATTAGATTACTTACAGTGTGGAAACAGGCCCTTCGGCCCAACAAGTCCACACCGACCCGCCGAAGCGTAACCCACCCAGACCCATTCTCCTAACACTACGGGCAATTTAGCATGGCCAATTCACCTAACCTGCACATTTTTGGATTGTGGGAGGAAACTGGAGCACCCGGAGGAAACCCACGCAGACACGGGGAGAATGTGTAAACTCCACACAGAGAGTCGCCTGAGGCAGGAATTGAACCCGGGTCTCTGGCGCTGTGAGGCAGCAGTGCTAACCACTGTGCCACCGTGCTGCCCACAACTCCCACAGCTACTTGGATTACACCTCCTTCCACCATAACCCCCATTAAAACGCAATCCCTTACTCCCAATTCCTCCGCCTCCTCCGTATCTGCTCCCAGAAGGAGCAATTCCACTCCAGCTTATCCCAGATGGCCTCCTGTTTCAAGGTCTGCAATTTCCATTCCCGCATGGTCAACAATACTCTCCAGTGCATCTCCTCCACTTCCCACATCTCTGCACTTGAACCCCACCCCTCCAACCATAACAAGGATAGAATCCCCCCAGACCTCACCTTCCACCCCACTAATTTCCAGGTATTGCACATTATCCTCCACCATTTCCACCACCTACAGTCAGACTCCATCACCAGAGATATATTTTCCTCCCCATCCCATCTGCATTCTGCAGAGACCACTCCCTCCATGACTCCCTCGTTCGGTCATGCCTCCACCAACCCATCCTCCACTCCTGGCACCTTCCCTTGCCACCCACATCTCCCCCCTCACCTCCATCCAAGGCCATGCAGGATCTTTTCACATCTGGCAGAGATTTTCCTGCACATCCACCCACCTTATCTATTGTGTCCATTGCTTTCGATGTGGTCTCCTCAGGGAGACAGGACGTCAACTCAGAGCATTTCAAGGAGAATGTTTGGGACACACGCTTCCAACAACCCCACTGCCCTGTGGCTGACCACTTCAACTCCCCCTCCCACTCCCGTATGTGTCCTGGGCCTCCTTCATTGCCAAATCTAAGCAATCCGACACCTGGAAGAGTAACACTTCATCTTCCGCCTTAGGACCTTCCAACCACACAGCCTCAACATCAACTTCATTAGTTTCCTTATCTCCCCTCCCCTCACTTCATCTCGGATCCAACCCTCCAACTCAACACTGCCTTTCTCACCAATCCTACCTGTCCATCTTCCCTTTCTTATCTATCTCCTGTTGTGCTTTTCCAGCACCACACTTTTTGACTCATTATATTATTTGTCAAGGTCAGCAAATGCATCTTCAAATCCCATGTCCTACACACTGCACCACTAGCCTCTCACCTTGCTCAATGCACCAAACTCACTCACCTATCAGCAAATTTATCAATCATAATTTATACCTAACTTTCGTAGGTTCAGCCACTTAGTAATGCTGGAAGTCTCTGACCCAATTTCTGCAACCTACCCACACTGCTAGTTATTCACCATGACAGCCAAGTACATTGCACCACACCAACTGACACACTTCCACCTGTCTTGCGGGGAAACTGACATATACCCAGAAGCAGCAGCCCTTAACCAATCAGGACACAATAGCTACATGTCCTTGCACTCATAAAGGAGAAAATGTCTACCATGTCTAGAGCAACCATGACTGTAGCTATGGTCAGGGGAGGTTGAAACCATCAAAAATCATGATAAACGTCAACCTAAACTTCTTTCTCATACCCAACTTACCTTCTCATCACACATTCTTTTCTGATTTACAAGCCACAGGCATGGTATCCCAAGAAATTTTCCTTTCCTTTCTCTCCTTCCCATTCCTTCTCCTCCTTCTTCTCTCTCATCTTTCTCCACCTCCTCCTCCCTGCTCTCGTTTCCCACCTTGCTGTGCTCATGGTAACTCCACTTATGTACTTTTCTTCTTTCAGACATCTTAGTACTGCAATCTTGCCATGATACTGGAGTAAGAGAAAGAGGCACAGAAAGACCCTGACTAAAAAAACTATCATTCGCTGTCACCCTGAAAGACCAACTGAAAATTTACATTGATACCACAACTATCTGATAACATAAAAGGAATGTACCATCTGTAGTTTCGTCACCAGATGATGGCTAATGGGCAATAAGAACATTTAAAGATAGGATTTGCTAATGGCATCCACTGGCAGGACTGTGGTCAGTGTTCATGAAACTGGAGAAGTCAAACACCAGTTTGGCAAAGGGCTTTGTTTAATGTTTGGAGTCCATCCTTTCCAGTATGAAAGTAGAGCCTGTTCCATGAGAACCTTTCCTGATGGATGGACGATCTGTCAGCTTCCAGTGCAGCACAAGCGGAAAGCATCCAGCGTCTGTGTCTTTCAGTGGTAATTCAGTCTGCTTTCACACCAGCTCAGCTTGAAGTCATTTAGGTTCCATTTACATCACCTACTATAGATATCAGAGTTCAAATGTCTGGAAGCAAGTGGTCTAAACAGAATTCTTGAAGTCAGGCCCTAATCTTTTAGAACTTGCCACTCTACCACTGGTGGACTTTAGCGAATTTAAATAGTATTACAAATAACCATAGACTTCTACAAATTCAGTGATAGCTGATGGAGATCAGTCAGCAGCCAGCCTGAAGGTAAATCCCTTTGGATAGCACTGGTGAAGATCCTTGTTGTTGCAGATTGCATATTTAGCTGTGTGTGATTAAAAGTGTTCAGCACCAAACGGCAGAGTTGACATTAACTCAGCTGGCACATTTCATCCCTGCTTACGCAGGACACAAGATGCCTTGTGGGGGTGTCACAGTAATCTAAAATTCAACCAACCCCAAAGTCATTATAGTGATTGCTAAGAGACTGCTCTGGGCAGTGGTTGTGGCACTGTGCAGCATGAACAGTTCTCTCTCAGGATGACCACATTCATCCTCTCATCACTCTCACTTTGCCAGTGCCCTTGCTATCGCCTGTGCTCCTGCCATCTCCTTCAGCTTTCTACCAGCTATGTTGCAGCCACAGGATTAGTGCTGTGTATTAAAAACAAAGGCACATGGAAGACAAACAATAAATAAATAAATGGAAGAGCTGGTTAAACTTTTGAATGAAATCTAGGATCAATTGTTCTCTTAGTTTGGAATGTCTCTATTGTGGCGGTTCTTCTGTCTTGCAGTCAAGTGGATGCTGTAATGTTCAATGAGAAATGGAAGCTAAGATGTGGGATTGTCAGTGAATGAGGTACTGCAGTCAGGCAAGTAATTTGTGGAGAGCCCAGCCAGAAAAGGAATGCTCTGGTTTCCTCGTCCCTTCCCCACTTTTCTTGTTCAACATGCCACTGTCTGCCCAATGAAAAAAAAATCAAGCCTTCATGAGGCCAAGGTTGTTTTGTTTACAGATGACCGCAACAAATCTTGACAGCCCTTTCTGCCAAGTATGGCTCCTCTGGAGGATTCCAGACAGAGGAAAAACATTACGTCAATCCACTGGATTATTCAATCACATTCAGTCAATGACAGTGTGTTTTTCGTGATCAACAGATTGCCCTTATCGCCCAGTAGCCACCCTCTGGTTGTTGTTATGGCTGATGTGGCGGATAATCGCGCAAGTTGCTGAAGAATAAAGGCATCCTGAGTTCTGCTGGAAAGCTAAGCATTGACCTGTATACAGTATTCTGAATCTGACACCAGATGATTGAGGGAGTGGAATCTCTTCTGGTTACAGTACATCTCAAAATTGACATGAAGTGTCTGCAAAATGACATGTTCGCGGTCAGTGGCACCTTACACAATGGGGAAGCCTGCAGTAAAGTTGTGCATTCCATCTGTGTCTCTCTAGGAAGAGGGAATGAAATGCATTCAGCTCTCTTTGTGTACAGGGCCTTTGTGACTTCTCTTATGTAACAGTAGATGGCAAACTGGGAGATGTGGATATCTCCTAATCCTGCCTAAAAGGAGCCCAATGCTTAAAAGATGAAGCCCATTGATAATGGCATCCCTTATCCTGCCCTAAAGCTATAGTGGAAGATCTCTGAATACTTCCTTAATAAACGTCTGAGACCTTGTTCCTTGCTAAAGTTGAGGTAGGAGTTTGCAGGATGGCTTCATGACGATCCTTGAATGAATGGGCCTCCTGATGATATCTCTTTTCCCCTAATTCTCCTTTGTCTTTGAGACTGTTCTCCCCAGTGTTACTTATGTCCATTCTCTCTCTCATACTGTGGGCCAAGGAAGGATGCAAACTACTACGCCATTGTCTGGAAGCAAGTGGTCGAAACAAAATTCTTGACATCAGGCCCCAATCCTTTAGAAGCTGCCAGTCCTGGTGGACATCAGCAACTTTAAATAGTATTACAAACCACCGTAGACTTGTGCAAATCCAGAGATAGCCAATGGAGACCAGTCAGCAGCCAACCTGAAGGTCGATTTTTTCAGATAGCACTGATGAGGATCCTTCTTGTTGCAAATCGCATATTTAGCTGTGTGTAATAAAGACTTTTCAGCTCCAAATGGCAAAGTTGACATTAACTCAGCTAGGTCATTTCATCCTCGTTTATGCAGGACACAAGATGACATCTCTGGTATTGCTCATAGGAAGATGACCTGAGGAGAGACAAATAACTGTCTACTTAAGGGCATCAAGCAGCTCCTGCTGTTAATAACCAAATGGTGCACATGGATATTCCATGTGGCCATCATGACGAGTAAACCCTGGCGATGTTAGGGGATCCTGTGGGGGAGAAGTTTTCGTGCGAAGACACTCAATGCCAGATCAAAGGATCTTGCTGAGGGAAGTGGGAGTGCCCACTGAAAGTGCCCCCTGCCCTTCTGCCAACTTTCTTCCATAACCCCCTCCCTTGCACTGATTACCCTGTGACAGCTTTTCCACTGGCATCCACCTTTTCCTGAATCATTTCTCGATCCGAGACCTCAGGTGAAGCCAAGTATCAGAAGAAGACCCCAGCTCTGCTGAGGACACGAGGGTTGCCTACTCCTCATCGGCAGGTGCTGTCAACAAGCAGTACCTTTGCCTCAGGCCTACCACTGGCCAATATGTGCCTGAGAGGCAGAGAATGCAGTGAGGTTTATCAAGACTTAAGCTTATAGGGATAACTCAGGCTCTACAGCCAGTGGGGGAGACCCCTGTCATCTCTGCAAGATTCTCCCATTTATTTCTCAACGAAAGTCTCCCTTAAAAACAAGAGAGCTATCCAATCAGATGTTTGAAGCCACAATGAACAGCATGTTGAAGAGCCTTTGAAAAGACATGGTAGGTTCAATCATTTGGATAAAGAATCATGTCAAAAATGGTAGCCTACTCCTCTTTTAACTTTTCATCAGCGTGCTGTATATTTACAGTGTTTCATTGCAACTTTCTTGTACATATTTGGCATTTCTTTCTCTTCTATCAGGACATTTGAAGTAATGGCCGTTTTAAATTCAATAGGAAACTTTACTTTCAGCTCAGCAAAGCATTTTGCAAAAGGAACGTTATATTAAAAGAATACACATGTTGAATATGGTTTAGCATGCTCTACGTTGTGTCAATCACTCTTCAAGCTGACCAGTTTGAAGCATGCTGTTGGGAAAGAGAAGTCTTTGAAAACCCCTTCAAACCATGAACTTGACCAGCATTAATTCTGAATGTTTTTCTTTCCCCCAGGTCCTGAGAACAGCCAACCAGGAAGTCCCATTCCTGCTTGCTCGCAACAGCAAGTCATCCAGCACAATTCAATTAGCACTTCGACTGCTGTCAATGAGGTTGTAGGGAGTTCCACTCTCACCCAGCTCACCAAGCAGAGAACAGACCTGAACCCTCTGCTCTAAATACTGTCTTCCATCAGGAATGTGCTGGCAGAGAAAATAAAATCTTTCACTCCGTTCAGGACTTTCGGAACATCAACATAACCTTGGAAATAGATATAATTTTGAAAAAAAAAAGACAAATTGCTTTTCATTTTAATAGTTATCAAAATGCTCATTTTTTTTACTTTAGTTATGAAAAAAGGGAAATATGCAATTAACATGCTAATAGCTTGGGAATGCTTTGATGCTTTTCTCATAACTTGCTGGTACCAATTTGAAGGTTCTGCTAAAACAAAAATCTTGAACTTTTTGAATTTTATTACAATATATTTGTATATAGTCTTCATCTATTATCACCGGCAAGATCTAGGGATCTAACATGATCTGCAGGTTAGCAACTACATTGAGGCACCAAACAGTATGGCCATCACTAAAGGGAAGCTTCCAAAGTATACTATAGTCATATCCCATAATGCAGCCTCTATTTCTTAAAATTGTTTATTTGCACTGAAAAATCAAACATTATAAATTGAGATTAAAGATGAGTTAATATGATCAGCACAACATGTTGAAATTTACATGATTTCAATATTGAGAAACAAGATATCATTTGAACTCCCTTCTCAATATGAGCCATTATGATGAATATACTGTCGGTTGTAATTTTCATCTTATTCTATTTTCCAGACATAATTCCTCCACTATATATGGGTTTTTGGTTATCTAGCACCATCTTTTAAGATTCACTGTAAGAATGATCTCATAAGCATCACCGCATGGTGTTTAGATACATCTTGTTAACTCAAAGTCATGACATTAGGTTCATAGGTCATACATGCAGGCTACAACTGTAGTGATTATACAATCACTAGTTTGTCTGAGCAAAATCTGTTTCCTGAATCTTTCTGATATGTATTTTGGTAAGAGAATGCGGACAGATAGACCCAGTTATGTCATGTATCCGTTTTTTCTTCAAACTGAAAACTATGTACAAAGCCAATTAGTTATGATTTTTCTTAAACCATCCCTATTTATTTGAAGCAACAAGAAACAATCTAAAATAGTTGTCTTGAAAGTATTAATGCCTTTTGAGATTAAAGTCCAGTAATTAAGAATTAAGCATTTCGGTATTACTCAGAAACAATAGTGAGAAGAGACATTTTTCAACAATTTAAAGGGTTCATTGAATGGATGATCAATTGCACCTTTAATTCAACCTTTATTTATTAATGAAAGCAACAGCTCACTAATGTTAAATTTGCCTTGACTGCCTCAGTAATAATAAGCTCTGTCTCACGAAGGCTGGACCCACTTTCTATGACCTAACCTGGAGCAACATTGTAAGTGATTTAAAGCCTATTTTAGAAACTCTTTAGATGTGGACCAATTATGGCACAACACTGAAAGAATGGTAGTAGATTCTGCAGTCGTGGACTCACGGCAAGGAACAACACTTACAGGCAGTGCAATTGAGAAAATTATGGGTCTACACCCTTACTTTAACTTAATGCCTCCTCTTGTTAGGAGTGCACAATCAATTTTAATCCAGAGTGAGCAGGCACCTAGGAGGGATTTATTGTGATTGGCCAAAAGTATTACACTCCACCAAGAACATTTTATATCGCATGCCTCATTTAAATTAAGTCTTCCACGTTTTGCTGAGCTCAATAGGCACCTGATCTCCCACCAAACCTGGCAGAGTGACAGCTGGGTACAGGAGGGAGCAGAACATGAAATGGTACCTCTCCACTTTAACTTCTCTGCTACTCCATGACCATAAAACAGAACAAGTTAAATTTCCCCAAGGAAATTGTTGTACCTTCTCCCTGTGACATTTTGATGAGTGCACTCTGCCTCTGGAGGATGGACATGAGCCCTTCAGCCTTTTTCTGTTGACCTTATTTTTTTTAAAAAAATCCATCTCCATATTTGGTGAAAATTATCTCTCTGCCAAGAAGTGAAAAATCAAGTCTGGAAAGTTAAAATCTAGGCACCAATTTGTATTCATGACTTTTCAGCTATCTTACAGCAAATACTCAAGTATAAATAGTGTGTTTTCGTAAGATTATAGTGAAATGTCCACTTCTTGGCATTTGAATTAACATTGCAAACCAGAGACTCATATGAGTCCGCAATGCAAATTTCCACCCATCCCCTACAGGGAAGAAAAAACTTCACACATGCACTGAACTCGTAACTTAATACCCATCTGTCACATGGAGTGAATTAGGCTTAGCCCAAATGCAAACCCTTTGGGACTGGATTCCATCGAAATGATCCTGGTCCAAACATAATGCAACCTCTTAGGGGAGGGGTAAGGTTTTGCTACAAACTTCATTTTAATATATTACTGAGAAATTTTAAAGCTCTGAAGCACTGGAAAGTAACAACCCAAAAACACTATGTGTTGTAATCTTTCTCTAAGACCTTTCTTATTTTTAAAAAGCTGATGCTGTTAAATATATTTTGCAGACGATCATACTGGCAATTGATCCTTCCAATCAGAGATTCAATTCACCCTTAACAGTTTAAAATTAGATTTCTTCTCTGTGGAGAACAGGCATTTTTACACTGAAGTGAATGATACACTGGGCGTACGACAATATAACCATGTGTTAGCTCAATTCACTATCCAAAGGAGAAAAGAATATCATATTTTCATTTTTGAATTATTGACATGACTCTCTCTGACTCTCTGTGAATATCTGTGACACTCTGACTCTGTGACTGACTCTCTGTGATTCTCTGTGACTCTCTCTGACTGTCGGTGACTCCCTTTGACACTCTGACTCTCTGTGAATATCTGTGACACTCTGACTCTGTGACTGACTCTCTGTGATTCTCTGTGACTCCCTTTGACACTCTGACTCTCTGTGACTCCCTGTGATTCTCTGACTCTCTTTTGCTCTCTCTGACACTCAATGACTCTCTGTGACTCTGCGTGACTCTCTAACTCTCCTTGACACTCTGTGACTGTGACTCTGTAACTCTCTGTGACTCTGCGTGACTCTCTAACTCTCCTTGACACTCTGTGACTCTGTGACTCTCTGTGACTCTGCGTGACTCTGTAACTCTCCTTGACACTCTGTGACTGTGACTCTGTGACTCTGCGTGACTCTGACTTGTTTACAAACTTACTTAAGTGTAACTTATAAATGAAAAGACTGTATTAGCAAGCAAAAAACAGAGACAGGACAAGATGTTAATGATTAACTAATGAAGGGCTGGCAGAGACAAATGGGGACATCAACACCATCTTCGAAATGCCATAAAAAAGTTACAGTTCTTTCATAATGGAGCAAAGTCCAAAATATTAACCCCAGATTGTTTAAGACTATGTTTTAAAAGGGAGAATCAAATGTCAAAAATGCTTATAATAGAGTTCCATATCACTTGTGACCCTGGAGGCTGTGTTTGGTCTTTAGCTACAAATGTAAGTCTGAGCTATTTAACACAAGGCTGCTTTGCACTCTGAGCAGATTATCATTTCAGTAAAATGCTTGGAATGAGAAAAAGTAATCTGTCCTGTCAAGTCTTTTCCTCCCATGGACCATAAACAATCCACTTTGACAAGGACTGTGCGCATTAAATGATCGAGGAAAATATTAAATGAAACTTCTCCCTGCTGCAGTTCACTTAAAACTAAATAATGGCCAGAAATTGGCCTGGGCCTTATTTCACGTAATATATGCCTGAATTGTGAGGCCTGAAGATCAATGGGATTTGGTTCTTGGGTCTCATCACAACTCTGGTTGTGACTTCATTGGCAGTTTTCCTAAGGGCAAGTATAAATGCTTCATCAGCAGCAACCTTTAGGTAATTTCCCAATGCCTGCATCATTCATCGCAAATTAGTTGTTTGTTGGGGTTTTTCAACAGATGTTAGACCCCTTTACAATTTTAAATTTCTCAGTGTCTGTTCTTAGGTATTTGACCTTCATGTCCATAAAAATGGACCCACAAATTTGGGATTGCATACCAATATCTACCCAAATATATCTAGGCCCAAGGGAATGAAAGACAGACGTGTTAGTGTGATGAAATTAATAGGGATTTTTGGTGAATGTATCAATGAAGATCAGCACAACTTTTATGACTAAATATCAATCAAGAGCTATAACTTGTCTTCTGAAGTTGTACAAACAAGTCTTTCCATGTTTGCAGGCAATCTCAGGCCAAACTATTTAAGAGAACCAAGCCCATCTCTATTCTGTATAACACAAGGTCATTGAGAATATTTTGCAGTTGACGTGAGCTGTGTTCCTCTTCAGAAATGACAGCCTCAAATAAGTGTTGAATTCAAGGTTATAGAGTAGTCTATAACTAAAAACTATTATTGTTGTTGTGAAAGAAATGGCAACACAACTATACAAAAGCAAAGGAGCTAAGTATTTTACATTGAAAACACTTACGAGGTACAGGCCATTCCCTTTAATATAATGAACAAAATTGATTTTGTTCATTATATTAAAGGGAATGGCCTGTACCTCGTAAGTGTTTTCAATGTAAAATACATTGAATAGTCAAAAATTGTTACAATAATATAACCAACTAGAATTTCAGAAGACAACTTCAAAGTTCAAATCTACTAGTATTAAATTTGAATGGTTTTAAATTTAACTTTTGCCAGTGAATTAATTTTGCTATCAGCAACATCTTGTCCTCATTAAATATCAAAGCTGCATTAATTGGATTTTACCTCAAGTATGATTGATTTTTTGCATCGCATTACCTTCATAAAACAAATCATTATTCATGTGGCATATTGGACTATAACAAAGTTTGTTTACTTCCTTGTACAAATACTGCCTGAAGGGGTTGTGTCCAGGTTTCAAACAGTCTGTCAACCTAGAAAGAATTCAAAGGGAAAATTTCTTTATGTCCACAGCAGCTTTTTACTGAGTTGAACTTTTCCCCTGACATTTTCTTTGTGCTATTACTTTTAATAGTTAAGCATGTTTAAAAATGTTCTTGTTATCTTCTTCAGTCTTGATTATCTGTCATCCATCATTCTAAGTGCCACATTTGACAATTGTTCTTCTGAATTTGTAACTGATTTTAATCTAATTGAAGAGAAGACATGCATTATTGATGTTTAATATTATTGGACAAAACGGTTTGATAATAAGCTAAGACAATGAGCATACTGTGCTCAACTTTAACATGATTTGTATTTGTGCACTTTTTTAAGTTTCTTGTATAATAATGAATGATGGACCTGTAACTCAAATCTCACCCTTCAAGAATCTACAACTGATACACTGGGATTCAACCTACCTGATTTTGGTTGCACTAATGTACCCAAACTAAATTGCACAGTATTCAGCAAACTGAGTCCACCTCATTGCACATCTCCATTTCAGAACCATTGTTTACACTGCTTCATATTTAAATTCCTGTCATATTAATCTTTTACAGTGCATTATTGCAACTACACAAATTAACCCTGAACATATTCCTTTATTTGTAAAACATAGTTTATAGAATAATTGTTTCCCTACAATTATGGGTATAATTCTTAAAAGAAAAAAATGGAACAGGGATCAGAGGGAATTTGTGCATTTTTGTTGTAGACAAAAGCTTTGTTGAAGGCTACATTTCTGAAAGCAAATACAACCACAGACCATGATAAACTCGAAAAGTATGGACAAGAATATATTGGATTCTAATAAAACGGAGTCAGGATCAAGAACAAATTTTAATTCTTCCAATGCAACAATTGCTTTAGTTATAAATATGATTGCATAACAATTTAGTGCAGCAAAGAATAAATCAATTTCTTAGTTACTTAGTTTCAGTATAATTTCATTTTAAACCACCAAACCACATTCTACTTTGTAGCGCAGATGTTGGCTAACAAAACACTTTCTGTGGAATCATATTTCACCTATTTCAGTACAAAGTCTAAAAATGTAGTGTGCATCAAATATTATTCAGTCATAATGTTATCATCCCATTGCAAATACACGGCGTTCCTAATCTGCAAATATATCTAAGATGTTCGTATGACATCAGTACAAATTGGGAGTCTTAGCATCTTTGTAATTTTTTGATAAGCTATCGATTTATGTAAAACAAAAGAGAGAATGCAAATTGTGAAGTCTCATTCACTATGAGGGACCAAATAAAATTTAGTCAAGGTAGTCACAGTTTATGATGATATTGTAATGAGGTGCTATCTGAATGTGTACAGTAGTTAACATTCCACAGAAATTTCATTAAAAATTTTGAGCTTTAAGTTTTTTTAACTGTAATTTGTTGATAAAACTATTATTTGATCCTCTTGCTAACATTTTGAAGCAAGATTATCCATTTTCTTCTCAAATAATTTTTGACTAACATGCAACATCAGCCATAAAATGGGTCAGTTTTGATCCAAGAGATGTTTTGCTCGAAGTGCAATGTCAAAAATCTAATCACGTATTTTGGAATTCATCAAGTTTTTGTATTCTTAAATAAGAGTTGTCTAATAAATTCCCTTGTTGTAGAAAACATTTAATTGAAAGCACTATGAGCACAATTATGTTAGATATATATGTTTAGAAATAGAAAAGATGTTCTCTTTTTGTGTTGAACAATCGTAATCAGCTTTCCATAATATTTCCTTGGAATGGTTATTACTAGAAAGCTTGATGAAAATGTATCAGTGTGGAAAAGTGATATATTTTCTTTGCCTATGGAAGATTAGAAGCATTATTAGAGGCATGCGGGCACTTTAGGGAACATAGAGGTTTCATGACACAAGCTCTATTTTGGAGACACTTTCCTGAATCATACCTATAAGTTCCTCAATCCTGCCATCAAGGTAGTTAAACAATTGCCACCATTGTTTTAAAAAATGCAACTATTTGGTTGTAAGTAGTAAGAGAACAGTGCAATTTTAAAATGTTCTTGTTTATTTAAGTGGTGTTCCACCTTTATTAAAAAGCACTGTCAGAGGTGGACCACCCCACTCCAGCAGCTCAGCTAATTGGAATCAATGATGTGTAATAGCACTGTGCTTCCAAAAGGAAATCCATCAAAACCTGTTTTTTTTCTGAAGTCACATCACTGCACCTGAATACACTTTAAAAATCACAGAATTAAATAGGGCCATGTGTTTGGAGTCAAATTTGTGAAATAATAGCTTAATCTCTGAGCACATCAGCTAATCATGGAGACAGTTTACCCTTTTAACCCATCTGGGATACATTTTCAAATAATAAATGTGGATCCACATGCTATTGAAGCTGCTTCCACTTTGTTCAAATGTCCCATACTGTTTGTTCAACAATTCAATTCAACTGCTTCAAACTATTCAAAACAACATTGTGACAAAATACATTCTGTCTATGCCAGCAAATTGCATTCTGTCTCTTTAAGCTTTGGTACTCATTGGTATCACAGTGTGGACAACATTCATCTTGTTTTCTTCTGAAGATGTTTGTTAGCCACTTTCCTTGGTACAAGGAATAAATATTTGGTACATACTTGTAAATACTTGTTTTACAGCACTTATTTTTTTGTTATTATATTTTGAGCTTATGCTACATGAGCATATTCATCATTGCAAGTAATGACTATTAAATCTGTTGAGCTATATTAAAATTTAACATTTGAATATTGCTGACTAACGAGACATGTTGCTAAAGCTTCTCATATTGCATGAATCAAGACAACCAAATGAATGCCAAATTTCAAACAATCACAATGTACATTGCAGTAGAAAAGGGTGCTAATTTGACATGTTAGGTCTGATTGACCCAGGCTTTGCCTTGGTGAGAGCAGTGATAAGCAATAGGCATTCCACCACCAAATTGCACAAATAAGGCTCAAGGCTTGAATATATTTCTCTTGTTTGCACTTATCAGCTACTATATATGAATATATGTTGCTTCTACCAAGCATAAATGAGCCAGAAATTAAATTCATCGTTAATGTAGCTCTTAGTATGCTCTGGATTGTCCAGCCAGTGTATCTGAATTGCAAATTCACAGCTAACAGTTCATGTTTTGTTTTGGGTTTTGGAAAAACTGAGCAAGTTAAATACACTTTGAATTCTGTCTATTATGAACAACCGAAGAAATATTGCAATGGCCATGCAAGTGTTTTTTTTCCACCAATAGGGTGCTGTCATTTTCTAGAAAGACATTTTGCCTACCTCATGATTGAGCAACAGCATGTATGAATTTGAAGTACCAGTGTGATGCTTGGTACTTGGGCCGTATATCCCATTGATCAGCTGAGCAAATGAAACAGCAAGTTCCTTTGTACTGAGTGCACACAACTAACCTGTGCTTGCAAACTCTAAAACAAAATGTTTATTGTGAGATGAGATTCTGTGATTGGGCAGCACTTGCAGAATAATTCCGTGTGTTACTGTTAGATGTGTACAAGATTGAAAGCATCAGCAACCTGCCTCTCTTTTCAGCAATATTCAAGTTCTGTACTACCATGTGACAATTTTACATTTCTTTCTCATCCGATTATTAAAGATGTGCATTTGTAAAAATGTTAAATATCACTGCAATATAATTAATAAAGCACCCTGGCAATGCAGATAATACAACAAATAGCTACTTCAGAATGTTTCTTTGCACCTAACAGCTGATACAATTACTACTGTGTTCCTACTTATTTCAATCACACCTTCATTCCACAGCCCCAAACCCCAAGTGATGTAAAGCACTTTCTTTTTTTTCTCTAGCTCAGCATCTTATCAAATCAATGGCTTCTTATAGTTCATAGGGCAATGTAATCATGGTAAAGTTCATTTTTTTATTATTAATATTTCCATCATTAGGTTCAAACTGGAGGTCTTATTTATAGACCCTCCTGAGTGTTGGTTAACTTATAATTTTACACATTGTTTGCCACAAGAATTTTAGTAAATTAAATGGTGGCTGAATATGTAAGCTAGAAACATAGAAATATGAGAATGGGAAAAGGCCATTCAGCTCTTCAAGCCTGCACCATGATTCAATACAGTCATGGCTGATCATGCAATCTTCGTATCCCATTCCTGCCCTCTCTCCATACCCCTTGATCCCTTTAGCTACAGTGGCCATGTCCGGCTCCTTCTTGAATATATCAAATGAACTGGCCCCAACAGCTTCCTGTGGGAGCGAATTCTTCAGGTTCACAACTCTCCGAGTGAAGAATCTCTTCTGCACCTCAGTCCTAAAAGGCTTAACACTTATTCTTGGACTGTGACCCCTAGTTCTGGACTTCCCCAAGATTGGGAACATTCTTCCAGCATCTAGCCTGTACAGTCCCATCAGAATTTTATATGTTTTTATGAGATTCCCCCTCATTCTTCTAAATTCCAGCGAGTACAAGTCCACTCAATCCAGTCTTACCTCATATGTCAGTGAAAGTGGAGAATTAAACCTCTGTCTTGTCCTGGTCAACCTTCACGTCACTTAGACATTTGATCAAGGAGCTAGCTAGCAATGTGCCAGACAAATATTACTCATTCAGATGTCTACAAGTTAGGTAATTTCTTGGCTGAGATTTATACATGTTGAAATAGCCCACATAATATAAATGCTCCCTGTTGTGCAATACTGTTAATTATTTAACAATATTTCATTTTCTTATACATTAGCAATGCCTCAATACAAAATTTCATTAAATCACAACTTCCTTGAATAGGTACAAATAATCATGCTTCAAAATTTCAGACTTGTCTTCAATATTTAAAAGCACAGTTTTCCCAAAATGGTGTCAATTTTGATTGACTTAAATTTTTTGAAGGAAGTGCATAAAAAGGTGATGACATGCATATGAAACAGCATGGAGAAAGGGAAGGTTCCAATAGATTACATCATGAAGGGTGTTTTAAATCTATAAATGGAAAGCTGGGGAAAAGCCATGGGAGGCAATGATCCATGAAATAGCAAGGTCACAAAATGAATAGAAGAATAATTAAGGCAATTATGGATAAATATCTTCATAAAAGAAATGGATAAATAATCAGCTGAGCATCAAATTGATTATTATTATAACAGGCTGAAATTATGAAGTATTCCAAGAGATATGACAGAGTAGATTATTTGATCATGCATTTCAGCCGTTGGTAAAAGTCCTGAGCAAAAAAAATTGGAAGGGACTCAGAATGGATGGAATCTAGGATCATGAGTTGTATTCAAGCTTCCAATTGCTTAGACGCAAACGCTTATGAATTAGGGTGACCAGTCAGAAAATCTAATGTGCATCTTGGTTAGAATTCAGTTGTGGAGGGGACCTTTCCATGGTTCTGTGGTGAAATGTGGAATGGCTTAAATTTGCTTGTTTTCTTTGTGGTTTTAGGGAGTATGCTTCCCAAAAATCAGCTCAGGAAAGTTGTGTCTGCTTTATCATCTCCCTAAATTCTAAAGATTTATTCCAATGAGATTTATAATTAATGTTGAGATACCTTACTGTGTGACATTGGATAAACCCTGGAACATCAAACAGAAATAACAACAAGAAGCTTTACTTTTGTAATACCTTTAATAAAGTGCCCCATGACTTCACAGGAACATTGCCAGAAAAGATTTGGCAACAAACAACACAAGGAGAATTATAAAAGGTGACCAAAATCTTGGTCAAAGAGATATGCTGTAGGAAAGGACAAAAGAGGTATTTTTGGCACAGAATGCAAGAAATCTCTGTCAATTTTAAGTAAATATTCCTAGTAACAATTATCTATTTCACTTCCAGTTTAAATGATCACTCTTTAGACCATTATAGGTCATTTGTAATGATTTAAGATCATTATTTCAAATTTAAAAATACATAGCAAGTGTTGCTAAGTTCCAAGTTTTCCACACTAAACCAAAAGCACGGTGAATGAGCTGGAATATGGGTAACAGAAATGAGCTCAACCTTGTGGAAGCTGGCAGTCAAACAGGACGGTGCTAGAATAGTCAAGTCTAGAAGTAACAATAAGGGACATGAAGATTTTAAGCTGAAACCAGTATAGGACTACCTCACCTCACGCTATCACAATGTTCATACTGCTCTGTGGGTCTGGTCTGAGGGACTGTGGTTTATTTGCAATTGCTTATTTTCTGCTTGATGATTAAATCTGCTATTTATTACAAAGTCTTTATGGAGGCTAGCTTAACTTTGCTAAAAACAGCTGGTTTACAATTAGAAACAGAGGCAACAAAATTCAAACAAGTATTGTTGACAATGGAGTAAATCAAACAAATGCTAGCACAGTTTTAAGAAGATTATTATAAACATGCCTCAAATACAACAATAAAAACCATAGAGCAATGAAAACTTAAGAAAGTAATAATCATCTAATATTGCAACTATGTTTAATTTGTAAGTCAACATTTAATTTACCTGAACTGTTAAAATACTGTAAGGATGAGAAATGTCTACTATCCATGGGAAGCTAATTCGGTGAATTGGCACCAGGAAAAGACAAAAATTGAATTGCCTTAAGCAAGTATTGAAGTTAGATCTAGTTTCATGATTAATAACAGATGAACTAACATGAGACGATTTGTAAGGTAATCAGGTACAGAGATGGTGACAATGCTTGATGTTTGAACCCAGTTACATTAACTGCTTCGCCAACCTTCCCTTCAAATAATGACCATTTGCAAATATCTCAATTTGAATTTCATGTTCTATTATATTAGGGGAGTACATATTGAAATATAGAGTGGAGTTCCTTGCAAATGTGAAGGATTCCCCCAGCCTTTGACTGTCACTTTACTAGGCACCCTATTTTGATCTGTTTTATTTGCATCACATACATTGTGACATTTGTGCCCAATTAAAATTAAGGACCCTAGAAAAATATGGTAGGGAGAAGGCGAAATCATGCAGTGACACAGCCTAGTTGCTGAGGTCCTAGAACTCCTAAAATTAGTATCACCATAGCCATTAAAAAAAACACTCCAAAACTGAGAAGTGAGTATGAGCAGTGGTGATTAGGTCATTTACACCCCTGCCTATAAAAACTGATTCAACAATTTTCCCTATAACTGGATGTGAATTTTGCACCAATGTGAAATGGTTATGACCGAAAGTCAATGGCATGGTCTTATTGGCAGAAATCTGCATAACATCACAGAGAACAAATCAAAGAGAGTTCTTCCAGTTAAAGGTGACTTTTGTTGTGATGACAATCAAGTGTCTTACTACCTAAAAATCTCCCCATGACCACATACCACCCTAATTCAGAAGATTTACCAGCTGTGTGCACTTCCAATTCTGATCTCATGTACATGCTTAATTCCATTCACTCCCCCATTGGCAATCATGGATGGTATCTTACAGGGATCTGAGCACCATGTACTATTCACCACAGAATCACATGAGAGGTCTGATAAGGCCTATCTTGATGTCAGGAGCACCTTACGTGATATTTTCTGCTTTTGACCCACTGTGTGATGAGTTTCTCACTAGGCAGTGGCAAGTTATCAATAACAGGGATTTTTGCTTGTTAAATGCCTTGTTAATGAGATAACTCACCTCATTCACTAAATCCATCAAACAAGGTTGACATCAAGAAACACTGGCATGGAAGACAGGGTAGGCACCTGGCGACTTCAGTTTACTGCTTATCCAAAAGACCTCTGTGTTGGACACTGGGCACCAATGTCTGAGGGTATGTTCCATGGGCACCAGTCTACACCTACAAACATTGGCATCCAACATGTACCAGTCTCTAAGTACCCTTTGACGTATGCCAGACCTGCTCCTTAACGTTGCATCTTAGGCTGTACCAGCAGCTATCGTTGTAATGCTGCAGCCAGGAACACTGCACACTCAGGGACACACACCCAGCTCATAGGCTGGACCAAAGGAAGAAGACAGCAAGCAAGGCAGCATCAGGGGGTGGAGAAGTCCAACATTTCGGGAGTAACTGTCCTTGGGTCCTGATGAAGGTTTACACCTGAAATGTCAACTTCTGCACCTCCTGATGCTGCCTAGCTTGCTGTCTTCTTCCAGCCTCCTGCCTGTCTATTTTTGAGTCCAGCATCTGCAGTTTTTTTTATCTCTAACCATAGGCTGGACCAGGCTCCATCTCTACGTTCTCACTTGCTGTGATGCAGTTCATTCACTCTGAACTTAGATGGATGCTCACATTATCTTTGCTTTTGTGTGCAATGACCCCCAGCAGTACAGCTTGGATTACTGCTGCCTTGCCATGCTGTTCAGTGCAGACACAAAGAACAGAAACTTGTCATGCTTGTCAGCAATGTAGCCTCAAAAGGACTGTTTTTTTTGCGAGAGGACTGTGCACGCCATCAGCTTCCAAAAGTGGACACCAATCTGCTCATTCACCAATTGGCATGTGCACAACCTCCCAGCATCTGTGCCACCTTACAGGGCACTTTGATTGTCAGCAGTCCTTAGTGTTATGAAGTCAAAAGAGTATTTGGTCACTTTAGGATAGAAAGTGTTTTCAGAATTTAAAGTACAGCCACAGCTGCCAGTATACAATAGCAAAGAGTAGGGTTGGCCAAAATAGATACATGTGACAATGGCCTGTGAAATGGATACCTGAGTTTTGATTGCTGTTTTGACAACAATTTAAATGTAGACAATTAATTTGAATTATGCCTGGGAAAATAAAACCCAATTGAGTTTGAATTTATTGTATTGACAGCATTGAACCAATGAGAGGGAATGATGAAGAGCATTTTGAAGATTGGTCAGAGTAACTGCCATAGAGCCAGAGAGCAAATACCATCTGAAGAAATAAATATCTTGCCCTCAAAGAAATCTCAGAAGGCATTATCTATCCAGAGGAACTAGGAGAGAATGAAGACTACAGATACTGGAGATCAGAGTCAAGAGTGTGGTGCTGGAAAAGCACAGCAGGTCAGGCAGCATCCAAGGAGCAGGAGAATCGACGTTTCGAACATAAGCCCTTCATAAGTGGTCAATAGGGCGGTGCCAAGTTGGAGGCTTGGGACTGGGATAAGGTGGGGGGAGGGGAAATGAGGAAACTGGTGAAATCCACATTGATTCCTATGCAATTGCAGGATCCCAAAGCGGAAAATGAGGCGTTCTTCCTCCAGGTGTCGGGTGGTTAGGGTTTGGCGATGGAGGAGGCCCAGAACCTGCATGTCCTTGGTAGAGGGGGAGGGGGAGTTGAGGTGTTCAGCCACGGGGCAGTGGGGTTTGTGGGTGCAGGTGTCCTAGAGATGTTCTCTGAAATGATCTGCAAGTTGGCGTCCTGTCTCCACGATGTAGAGGAAACCACATCAGGTGCAACAGGTACAGTTGATGACATGTGTGGAAGTACAGGTAACTTTCTGTCAGATGTGGAAGGATCCTTTAGGCCTTGGTCGGAGATGTGAGGGGAGGTGTGGGCGCAGGTTTTGCAATTCCTGTGGTGGCAGGGGAAGGTGCCGGGAGTGGGGTACGGGCTGCTGGGGGCCATGGATCTGAGCAGGGAGACGTGGAGGGAATAGTCTCTCCAAAACACAGATGGGTTGGGGAGGGAAGAATACCCCTAGTGGTGGTCTGTTTGTAGGTGGCGGAAGTGGCGGAGGATGATATGTATACTAAGGTTGGTGGGGTGGAAGGTGATGACCGCGGGGGGCGCGGCGGGGTGGCTGTCCTTGTAGCATGAGTTCAAGCGTGGAGGTGCAGGAAGTAGAGGAGATGCATTGCAAAGCATTGTCAACCATGTGGGAGGAGAAATTGTGGTCTTTGAAGAAGGAGGCTGTTTGGGATGTTACAAGGCATGCAGAGATGAGTTCGGTGGGCCTGCCTCCTGTAAAAATGCCATCCTTTATTCCCAATTCCTCCACTCCACTGTATCTGCTTCCAGGAGTACCAATTTCACCATAGAATATCCCAGAAGGCCTCCTTCTTCAAAGACCGCAATTTCCCCTCCCACATGGACGATGGTGCTCCCCAGTGCATCTCTTCCACTTCCCGCACCTCTGCCTTTGAACCCCAACGCTCAATCGCAACAAGGACAGAACACTCCCAGTCCTCACCTTCCACCCCACCAACCTCTGGCGACGTTGCATCATCCTCCGTCATTTCCGCCACCTACAAACAGACCCCACCACAGGGATATATTTCCCTCCCCACCCCTATCTGTGTTTCAGAGAGACCATTCCCTCCGCGACTCCCTCATCAGATCCACGCCCACCCCCACCAGCTGACAACCCACTCCCGGCACCTTCCCTTGCCAACAGAAGAAGTGTAAACCTGCGCCCCTCATCACTGTCCAAGGCCCTAAAAGATCCTTCCATATTCAACAGAAATTTACCTGTACCTCCGCCAATGTCATCTACTGTATCCATTGCACCCAATGTGGTCTCCCTATATCTACTTGTAGATCGTTTCAGAGAACATCTCTGGGACACCCACACCAAACAACCCTACCATCCCTTGGCCAAACACTTCAACTCCACTTCCCACTCCACCAAGGACATGCAGATCCTGGGCTTCCTCCATCGCCAAACCCTAACCACCCAAGACCTAGAGGAAGAACACCTCATCTTCCGCCTTGGGACCCTGCAACTGCATGGGAATCAATGTGGATTTCACCAGTTTCCTCATTTTCTCTGCCCCCACCTTATCCCAGTCCCAAGCCTCCACTTGGCACTGCCCTCTTGATCTGTCCATCGCCCTTTCCATCTATCCGCTCCACCCTCCTCTCCAACTTATCACCTTCCCCCCTCACCATCATCTACCTATCACATTCCCAGTTACCTTACCCCAGCCCCATCTCCTCCCATTTATCTCTCAGCCTCCCAGCCCACAAGCCTCATTCCTGATGAAGGGCTCGCATCTGAAACATTGATTCTCCTGCTCCTCAGATGCTGCCTGATATGCTGTGCTTTCCTGTAAAAGCAGTTAAAAAGTAAAAAGATGACCCAAGGAGAAGACAGCAGAATCAAAAGACCGGGAGAAAGACAGCATAAGAGACTGTGTGGACTTGAGATTAATTTAATGTAATGTTTAATAATTGTGCTGTTGGAGCATCATTTTGATTGAGTTGATGTCAGACAGTAATTAGTTAAGAAAATGAGGTTTCAGGTTTGTTAATAGTTTCTGTTTAGTGTTCACTGTTAGAGTTAGGGGAATAAATTGTTTTTTTCTTTAAACAGTGGAAATTAGGAGTTCTCTTTCACTCACCCTCCCTTTTAGCAAAGTTAAAAATCACACAATACCAGGTTATAGTCCAACAAATTTAATTGGAAGCACTAGCTTTCAGAGTGCTGTTCCTTCATCAGGTGGCTGGAAGCTCATGCTTCCAATTAAACCTTTTGGACTATAACCTGGTGTTGTGTGATTTTTAACTTTGTCCACCCCAGTCCAACACCAGCATCTCCATGTCATGATGACCCTTTTAGCAGATTATGAGGCAAGACAAGCTTTTCTGGGCGTTTGGTTATAATTAGCAGAGATGGGGTTCAACCTCCACATCATAAGAGTTAGTCAACTCAAGGGAGATACCTTAGTTCAGAGCGTCCTGACACAATAGGTCAGCCTGCAATACAAGCCCAGGGCTTTCAGATGGTCAATCAGCTGCTTGGGGTGACCTGAGTCAGAATGGTCTCCACAAAAGAGATGAGGAGCTGACCTTTGGGCACTCCACCACCCTCATGACTGTTTCTGCCTTAGCGTAGCCTGTTTTCCTTCTGGATTGACAGAGGGGCAGAATTAAGAGAGAGGAATGTGGGAGGCTCAGCTGTTATTGTTGGAGTAGGTAGGGAGGCATCCCAAGTGAATATGTAGGCATCATTGAGGACACGCCGAGTTAGAGCTGGAGGGGTAGCATGGGTGAAAGTGAGTGAGAGAAGATGTTGCAGGCAATAGTGAGAGTGATGGAGCATGAGCCTTGGTGGGAGGTGGTAAAACAGCAGACATAGAGTGAGTGTGAGATATCGGAGATAGGAGGATGACATTTTGAGTAGAGAGGGATATTGACCTTCTTCATACAGTCCTGGACGTTCCTGCAGATGGCTCACTGCTTTGAACTGGATGGAAACCTTAGACCAGGCTGGCATGATCTGATGTCATGGCTTCCCACTGCTGGTCCTGGGGAGCCCTGTGCCAGCACCACCCCAACCAGCAGGACCTCCAAGTTCCTGTCCACACAACATCTGCCATGTCTGGGCCAAATGGCAGGAATCAGGCAGAGCAGCTCTGATTATAGTACTTGTCCAGGCACACAATAGTCTTCTCAAGATGGGTTGGGCAGAAGAGGTGCCAGTGTCGAGAGTGTGGTGCAGGAAAAGCACAGCAGGTCAGGCAGCATCTAAGGAGCAGGAGAATCAGGCATAAGCTCTTCATCAGGAATGAGACTCTCCAGCATCTGCAATTCTCACGTTCTCCCAGAGGAGATGCCAGTTAATTCTGAAATGTCCAGCACTGGCACATTTTCCTGGGAACAGCACCCAGTAAGCTGGGAGTAGAAGCAGAGGTGAGACCAGCCTTCGAATCTTGCTTGGTTGCTGGGGAGGTGAGTTCAGTAAGATCCAGCAAGAAAGCTCTCTGGATGTCACAGCCAAACAAGCTTGAAAATTTCAAAGCAGCCTGCATTGAGCCAAAACCTTGCAAGATTTAGCCTCATGGTTTCAGCTGCCCAGTCGCTAAACTCTCAAATTTCCTTTTCCCAAACCTTCCCTCTTTTTGTTTAAGATTTTTGTAAAGCCAATGCTTTAACCAAGGTTTTCGTGATCTGTCCCAATATCATCTTAAGTGACCCTGTATGAAAATATGTTGATAAAGCACCTGTGAAGTTGCTTCGGGCATTTTGCTATAGTAATTGCGCTACAGAAATGCAAGTTGTTGCTGTAATTTTATTGGGGTCTATTTTGAACATACTTTACTTATAATTGGGGTTGTTGCTTATTTGAGGCATAGAGAATATGATGAGAAAGGTTATATCTGGATTGTCTTTGATTTCACAGATATTTAAAAAAACTACCTTTAGCAAAGTTAGGATTAATACCCAGTGAAATAGTCTTTGAATCACAATGGTTTTCCAAAATAGCTGAAGATGTTGAAGTACTATGAAGAATTATTGCCGAATGCAGTGTGCAATTTAAAATGATCCAGATTGAATCATTGTCATTGTAAAATCTATTTTTGAGGACTATTTGAAAGATGGTTTCCCATACAAATGTTTGACTCTGATACAACTCGCTAGTTTAAACAAAGGAAATGAGAGTGAATGAAGTTAATATTAAGCTACAGAAACAGATAGAATTGTGTCAGATGAGATGCTTTTTTTTAAATCACCAATTCACCTCCAATAAACCCACATATGGGAGTAATGGAGATGAGTCGAGCAGTGGGTAATCATCTCACTCCCAGAAGGAGCTTGTTAATTTAAATTAAGTTTAAATTTAAGTCGGGCTTGCCAGTTGTGGACGGCACGGTGGCACAGTGGTTAGCACTGCTGCCTCACAGCGCCTGAGACCCGGGTTCAATTCCCGCCTCAGGCGACTGATTGTGTGGAGTTTGCACATTCTCCCCGTGTTTGCGTGGGTTTCCTCCGGGTGCTCCCGTTTCCTCCCACAGTCCAAAGATGTGCAGGTCAGGTGAATTGGCCATGCTAAATTGCCCGTAGTGTTAGGTAAGGGGTAAATGTAGGGGTATGGGTGGGTTGCGCTTCGGCGGGTCGGTGTGGACATGTTGGGCCGAAGGGCCTGTTTCCACACTGTAATGTAATCTAATCTAATCATCAGAAAATACAAAAACTCAAGGGATTAAGGGAAAACTTCAGGAAGAAAGTAAGTACCTTTACAATGCTGGCTATATCCCATCAAAAGTAGGAGTATTTGCCCTCACAGTTCCCCAGCTAACTTACTTCTCTTGATAGAGAGGCATTGGTCATAGAGTCATAGAGATGTACAGCATGGAAACAAACCCTTCAGTCCAACCCATCCATACCAACCAGATATCCCAACTTAATCTAGTCCCATCTTCCAGCACCCGGCCCATATCCCACTAAACCCTTCCTATTCATATACCCATCCAGATGTCCTTTAAATGTTGCAATTGTACCAGCCTCCACCACTTTCTCTGGCAGCTCATTCCATACACATACCCACCCTCTGTATGAAAACGTTGTCGCTTAGGTCTCTTTTATATCTTTCCCCTCTAACCCTAAACCTATGCCCTCTAGTTTTGGGCTTCCCCATCCCAGGGAAAATGCTTTGTCTAATTCATCCGATCCATGCCCCTCATGATTTTACAAACCTCTACAAGGTCACCCCTCAACTTCCAATGCTCCAGGGAACTGTGGTACTGTCACTAGGTTAGTAATCTAGAGCGAAAGCTAATTTGCTGGGTACGTGGGTTTAAATCCCTTTGCAGCTGGAGGAATTTGCATTCAGTTAATTTTAAAAACCCTGAAATTGAAAGTTAACTTCAGGAATGTTAAACATGAAGCTATAATTGATTGCCATTTAAAAAAAAACTCATCTAGTTCAATAATATCCTTTCAGGAAAGGAAAATCTACTGGTTTTTTTGTGATCTGCATGTGACTTCAGACCCACAGCCACATTTATTCAGGCTGAGCAACAAATACTGGCTATACCTTGCTATAAATCCCATGAACAAATGAAAAACCTGTGCTTTGAAATACTGTTCCTCACAAAGACCTTCTGATAATGGATTAGGTGTGGCTAGCTCCTGCAGGATCTTGATTTAAAAATGATTTCATGGGCCCCCTGCAAGCTTCCCACGTGGGGCTGCTAACTGGCTTGGAAAGCTATAGCTCCCAGTCTGAGTAGGGATATTGTTAAAATAAAATCCCTTCCAAAACTCCATGCATCATTTAGAAAAACCAATCGATATCCCGAACAGATGGTAGAAGGGATTTTACAATGCAATGCCAGTGATATGACACCAGATATTTTCTGCTCGTCTATTTTATAAGCATTACTCACCTTCTTCTTGTATTTATTTTATTTAAGGTGTTTGGTGCATTTGTAAGAAAATTAAAATTTGTTCCGTGTTGAAGTGTTTCTAATATGTTATGTTCTGAATGACAAATTTCTGGCCAGGATTCCAGAGTCATAATTCAGTCTGGGAGATGTTCATAAACTGCTCAAGATTCATTCTTCCAATTTATGATGTCATGAAAGACATTTAATTGAACGGAGCTTTTTAAATCCCTACTGACTATCTGCCTTTCTGTTCATACCCTGAGTGTTTTCTGGAAACTGACTGCTGAAAACTATGGAATAACATTGAACACAGATTATCTGTTCAAAGATTCTGTGTGGATTTCTATGAAAATCCTTTTTCTTCTGAGCAGCATCAACATTTGAAGTTGAAATCAAATAATTTAAAAAATAATCACTTATAAAAACAGCATTGATGTGAGTCTCCTTTCTTAAACAGAATAAATTTAATCTGTGCCACATCATAACAAAGCAACTGTATTGTTCATTTCTGGCTGAGTTAGTTATGATTATTTTATTTATATATTAAACAATAAATCAGTGTCCTGCATATTATTTTAGAAATCACAGGAATTTAAATAACTTAATTGGAAGTACAAAGAATCAATAAAAGTTGAGACTGCATTTCACTGGAGGCAACGTGTACAATAGTTCAAGCTGTTAATGCTGGGACATGTTTTTAAAAATTCATGCCTAGGGTGTGGACATTAATCATAAAATCGCCACAGTGTGGAAGCAGCCATCCAGTCCACACTGAACCATTGAAGAGCATCTCACCTGAGCCCTGTAACCCAGCATTTCTCATGGCTACTCCACCTAGCCTGCACATCTTTGGACTGCGGGAGGATGCCAGAGCATACAGAAGAAATCGCACAGTCACTGGGCGAATGTGCAAACTCCAATAGACAGTTGCCAGAGGCAACCGAATTGAACCTGGGTCCCTAGCGCTGTGAAGCAGCGGTGCTAACCATTGAGATACCGTGCCACAAACAATGCAACAGCGATAACAAGCTCAATATTTTTTTTTAGATTTGCAAACTCCACACAGTCAGTCGCCTGAGTCGGGAATTGCACCCGGGTCTCTGGCACTGTGAGGCGGCAGTGCTAACCACTGTGCCACCGTGCCGCCCACTATATTTCTTACGCCTAATTACTCCAGCGACGTTTGTAGTGAGCTGTCTGCTTGAACTGCTGCACTCCTTGTAGTGTAGGTACAACCACAAAGCTTTCTTGAGTTGATTCCAAGATTTTGATTAAGTGAAGATGAGGAAGATGATGAAACGTAGAGGGGAGCATGCAGTTGTTAGCATTCTGTCTTTGTTCTTCTAGGTGGTGAATGCTTCATTTGTCTCTTAAGCACAAACATAAAAGCCATTCATCAAAATTTGGTGAGGCAATAATGTAGTCTTTTTGTTACTCAAAGCTAAGACTTATCTATATATATATATTTTTGGATGTTAGCTGTGTAGCTAAGAATACATGTCTGACTCCTACCATCAGCTGCTGTAATACAGAGTGTACATCATGGGGCGAATGCATCATCCGTTGTGATTGACACAGTCAAGATATCTCTTCATGAAGGTACATCCACTTCATCTCACAACAGAGATCGCTGGTTTGGAAGGTGCTGTTGAAGAAGCCTTGATGAGTGCTGGAGTCCATGTGTGAAGAGAATGGTTATTTGAGACAGCTATTTCCACAGTCCGAATCGGAGCCTTTGTTCTTGTGGTAACCAGTTAAAAAAACAAAGTGGCTCATGGAAATCTTAGTTGGAAAGAGAAAACTTGTCATTTAGTAAAGTGTAGAAGGGAAAGTCTGATTCCATCGTAATCAAAGGCTTTTTAACTAACTGTCAGTACATATCATACATGAAGTTATCTGAAATTATAAGTGCAACTAACTAACAAACAAACATTGAGGAATTTAGTTGAATTCTTTCAGACAAATGGCTGTAAGTAGGAGAGAGAAGCCCCCACTCCAACAACGGGGAAGGATTGAAGGACAAATAATGAAAAATCCATGCATGGCATATAACAAAGAGTATATAAACAGAACCTCATGAAATAACACCAGAAAACCGATAGCATTGGAAGAGGACATTTGCAAAACATTAATTTGTTATTATGACCTCAGGAAAATAGTCGCAGCTTCACGAGCTACCAAATAGCACCCACTCAGTATGATGCAGCTGGCAAATGTCTGGGGAGGGGCAGAACAGTCAGAGGGGAGGTGCAAAGTGCTCCTTGTCAATATTGCATTATAACACAAATTGTATAAATATCCTGCACTTTCTTGGGAGACAAGGAGTGTGTTGAGTCTGAAACCGGTGGTGTCTTTCAGGCTGCCTGGTAAGGAGCTCCAAATAAAGATTGATTTGTGCTGTTGAACACTGGACTCAGACTCCTTTTTAAAATCTTTCTCCAACAATGAGTTACAGCAGTACACCTTGTAGATGGTGCACACTGATGCTACTGTGTGTTGGCGGTGGAGGGAGTGAATCTTTAAGCTGATGGATGGTTTACCAGTCAAGTGGGCAGATTTGTCCTGGACGTGATTCTTGAATGCTATTGGAACTACATTTATCTAGATATTAGAAGGTTCTCTCGCACACTTCTGATTTTGCCTTGTTGATGGTGGAAACAACTTTAAGGAATAGTGAGATGAGTTACTTTGCACAGAATTTCAAGACTTTGAGATGGTGAAAGGTCAGATACTCAAACTTTAACTCTATTGGTCTTCTGACAGATTCTGCCTTACTTGCTGAGCATTTCTGGCATTTTTTTGTAGTTACATGCTGAGTACTATTTAATTTCTGGTCAAAGGTGATCCCCTGTATATTAATAGTTGAGAATTGAATGTAAGTGGAAGGTGGTTAGGCTCTTTCTTGTTAGAGATGGTCAGTGTATGAAACTTGTTTAAATCCTGCTGCTGACAAGCACAGACTAATCTAGTAACTAAAGAATTCCAAATGGAGCTGTCCACTACCCAATCTTCTGTGGGCATCTCTACTTCTGACTGTATGAGGGAGGGAAAGTCTTTGTTGAAGCAGCTGAAGATAGTTGTGCCTGGACACTATCTTGAGGAACTCCTGCACAACGTCCTCGAACTGAGATAACGGATGTCCAATAATGACAGTCAACTTCCTTTGCACCAAGTATGGCTCCAATTAGTGGGCAGGTTTCTCCTTGCTTTCCATTGACTTCAGTTATGTCCAAGCTTATTGATGCTGCACTAGGTCATGTGCCTTCTTCATTAGTCATAGTGTTATAGTGTCATACAGCACGGAATCAGACCCTTCGGTCCAACTAGTCCATGCCAACCATGTATCCAAACTAAACTAGTCCCACCTGCCAGTATTTGGTCCATATCTCTCCATACCTTTCCCATTCATGAACTTATCCAAATGTGTTGTAAATGTACCTGCATCCACCACTTTCTCTGTTGGTCCATTCCACACACAAACCACTCTGTGTGTAAAGAAGTTGTCCCTCATGCCCTTTTTAAACCTTACTCTCACCTTAAAAATATGCCCCTAGTTTTGAACTCCCCCACCATTGTCATTCACCTTATCTATGCACCCCATGATTTTATAAACTTCAATGCAGTCGCTTCTCTCACTTCACATCTTGAGTCCAACTGTTTTGTCCATAAGACCATAAGACATAGGAATGGAAGTAAGGCCATTTGGCCCATCAAGTCCACTCCACCATTTAATCATGGCCGATGGTCATTTCAACTCCACTTACCCGCATTCTCCCCACAGCCCTTAATTCCTTGCGAGATCAAGAATTTATCGATCTCTGCTGTGAAGACATTTAATGTCTCGGCCTCCACTGTGCTCTGTGGCAATGAATTCCACAGGTCCATCACTCTCTGGCTGAAGAAATGTATCGTCATTTCTGTTCTAAATTGACCCCCTCTAATTCTAAGGCTGTACCCATGGCTCCTAGTCTCCCCGTCTAACGGAAACAACTTCCCAACATCCACCCTTTCTAAGCCATGTATTATCTTGTAAATTTCTATGCGATCTCCCCTCAACCATCTAAACTCTAATGAATACAGTCCCAGGATCCTCAGCCGTTCATCATATGTTAGGCCTACCATTCCAGGAATCATCTGTGTGAATCTCCACTGGACATGCTCCAGTGCCAGTATGTCCTTCCTGAGGTGTGGGGCCCAAACTTGGACACAATACTCTAAATGGGGCCTAACTAGAGTTAATAATCTGTTCAAAAATTGTGCTAATGATCGAGAGTAAACTGATGGGATCAAAATTGGCCAGAGTAGATTTGTCTTGCCTTTTATTGACAGGGGACAACTGGACAACTTTCTATGTTACCAGGTAGATGCCATTGTTGTAGCTGTACTGGAACATCTTGGCTGGAAGTACAGCTAGTTCTGGATCAAAAGCCTTTAGAACAACACTAGGATGTTTTCAAGAGCCCACAGTCTTTGCTGAATCCAATGCATTCTGCCAATCCTTGATATCATGTGATGGAAATAAACTTTGCTGAGAATTTGCATCTATGTTGCTAGGGACCTCTAGAGAAGACCTGATAAAATGTTAGTTCCTTACTACCTCTGATGGCTCTGTATTACAGTGACACAGAACAACCTGGGAAGAGTTGGAAATGTTGGCAGTAAGATATGATTGGGTGAGTATGGCTGCATCAGACTAGTCGTTGAGAGTTACAGAGTCGTAGAGATATACTACATGAAAACAGACCCTTCTGTCCAATTCATCCATGCCAACCAAATATCCTATATAAGTCTATTCCCTTTGCTAGCATTTGGCCAATATCCCTCTAAACTCTTCCTGTTCATATACCCATGCAAGTGCCTTTTAAATGCTGTAATTGTACTAACCTCCACCACTTCCTCTGGCAGCTCATTCCATCACGCACCACCCTCTGTGTGGAAAATGTTGCCCCCCCTTTCAGATCTTTCCCCTATCACCTTAAACCTCTGCCACCCAGGGAAAAGACCTTGCTTATTTACCCTACAATGCCCCTCTTGATTTTATAGACCACTGTAAGGTCACCCCTCAGCCTCCAATGTTCCAGGGAAAATAGCCCCAGTGTATTCATACTCTCCCTATAGCTCAAACTCTCCAACCCTGACAAGATCTTCGTAAATCTGTCTCCCAGTTCCAACAGGGGTTTTCCGCTGTGAGGTACAGCAGGTTTGTCAATACTGACTGAGCTTAATGTGCCTTTGTCATGCCTGCTGCCTAGGTGGTCTTTCTGATTTCATTCTGACTGGATTTTTAATCAGCATTTGATGCAACTGATTGACTTGCTGGTCTCTTTCAGAGGACAGTCAAAAGCTGATATGAAATCCTGCATCAACTGAATGATTTTCCCAGAAGTTGCCTTTTTCAATCCCAGTTTATCCAAAGCTGACAAGCCATTTATATTGTGACAATAACCAGATTGTTGTCATGATAGTCATGGATTATAAGTAGTTACATCAACTCTTAAAACTTCTCGTGTTAACCACAATCTTCATACAAAGATTGGAGGAAAATGCTTCTAACAATTTTGATGTATATTTGGATTATTAGAAAGACAGGAGCTCTTTTGACAACCTAAAATATTGTGAGCTCTAGAATTTAGAGTTACTCATCAGCATCTTTTAAATAGCCCAATTTTCACATGTCCTAAGCAAGAGTTGTTTTTGGAGATAAAAACTTTTGCATAAAGATAAAACAGTTTTATAAATGTTTATGTAACAAATTACAAACGTGACATCATTCTGGTGCCTGATGTGTCATGAGGAGCACTCATGTGCCAACATTTGTTTCGAGGTGGAAGATCTGCTGTCATCTCCTAAATAAATTTACACTAAGTGTTTTACAAAAGCTTACAAAGCTTTTATTTAAACAGTTTTTAATCCAGTCTAGACAACTCAACAAAAAGTATATTGTCCTCCTCTCCAGCACAAGATTTTTCCTTCTTTATTCATAACCCTCATGAGAAGGTGTAGCCACTTGTCTTCCATCAGCCAGGAGTCTGCTGAATGGGAGGCACCATCTTGAAATCATCAGAGGTACTGTATAAATGCAAATTTTTATTTTATTGTGATTTGTGGTATCATTACTTCTCATATCTTTGTTCATTCTGTTACGAAGAAAGGAACAAAGAGTTGTGTTGCAGTCTGGTCAGCTGTCAGAAGCTATAAGTGAATATGTGTTATTATTAGACGATCAATTAGAATCTGCTGAGCAATGCACTGACATGATTTGAGTAAAACTAATAATAATTACTTTTGGGATTTGAATGGAAGAGATGCCATTGTTTCTCTGCAGTTGTATATTTGACACAAGTTCAGTGTTTGCTCCTTCCAAGCTCTTGCAGTCTCTTATGGTGAGACTTCAGTGAGGAGCCATGTGGGGTTGCCTGAGATGAATGTCGGTTGGGACTGGTCTCTCTATAGATGGTATTTTAACTGCTCTGATTTCAGGTCACATGGAGTGTTGGGGTAGATTTTCAATTCATCAATCGGTATATTGGGCTCAGTGGTTAGCATTGCTGCCTCACAGCGCCAGGAACCCAGGTTCGATTTCTACCTCGGGCAACTGTCTATGTGGAGTTTGCACATTCTCCCTGTGTCTGTGTGGGTTTCTTTTGTGTGCTCCGGTTTCCTCCCACAGTCCAGAGATGCGCAGGTTGGGTGGGCTGGCAATGCTAAATGTCTCCAAAGTGTTCAGGGATGTGCAGCCTAAGTGGGTTAGGCCTGGAAAATGCAGGTTTCAGGGATGGGGGAGTCTAAGTGGGTTAGGCCTGGGAAATGCAGGTTTCAGGGATGGGGGAGTCTAAGTGGGATGCTCTTCAGGAGGGACAGTGTGTCGATTAATGGGTCGAATGGCCTGCTTCTGTGCTATAAGGAGTCCATTATATTACTGACATTATAATTGATCATTATGGAAACCAGCTGAGTTTTCTACAGGACAGCATGGTGAAGCTGATCAGAAATACAAGATTGATATCAGGCAGCAAGTTGAAAATTTACCACCCTCCCCAGTTTCTTTAAATACTGAAACACATGACACTCGATAATAATAATGTGCAGTCAGTGAGGAGATGGTTGAGGTTTTGTGTCATCTCATTCCTGTTCTAAGTTGAGTGGCTGTGTCATTGTCTAATTATATGTATCCTTTCCTTTCGTACAGTAAACTGCCAGCACATGGTAGCTAAAAGGATTCTTCTTTGTTCTAATTCCTCATCTATAAAAGCCATTTTTCATGTCAGACATGTGAAGAGGATTAGGGACGGTGGAAGCTGGTTTGGTGGGAAGAGGCAGCATTAGAAATGCAAACATGACTTTTATTTCCCTGCAACTGTAAAGACAGTGATTCCAGATATCACCTTACCTTATATTTAAGTCTACGTTTAATAATAACTATCCTGTCTTTCTCTGTTCTCATCCCTGATACCCTTTCTTTAGCCTAATCTGGGGTTTGACTTATAGGCTTCACAGCTCATTGACATTATTGTAGTTGTAATTGTCGAAATGTTGCTTGGTAAATCTAAATTGAAAAATTGCATTAGTTTTAAAGAATGTTTGCATGTAGCTATATGGTGAAACTTTGAAAATATTGTTTCTACTTAAGAAGTTTGCAAAGAGTTTATTCATACAGCTCCTGCTTATGAAAACATTGAATAAAGTAGGGTGACAGAGTTATCAGACATATTCTGGAAAAATAGTTTTCTTGTGTAAGCACTTGATATTCAGCCAGTGACCCCCAGAGGCTGTCTGCAGCAATATCCATTGTAGTCATTGCAACTCATTTAATGACACATGCAGTACAGATACCAAGATTAAATCCTGTAGGTAGAGTTTTTCTCAGTTATACATTCGGGCAGAAAGAACAGAAGCGAGCAAACTGTAGATAGACTTTGTAATTCCTTACATGTTGCACTGTATCTGTACAAATTAATATGGTGAATGGTAAAACTCAGTCATGTCCTGAACTAAGCAATTGTAATTTATGTATTTAAAAAGACCTTGGATTGAACACCCAGATCCCAGTTATTGCTGCCTGATATCAGTTTACCCCGAATAAGAAATAGAAAATGCTAGAAATATATAGCAGATGCACGAGCATCTGGAAAAAAAATGAACTGATAGATTTTTAACAGATTCTATGATATCTATCCAAATATGAAACCATCTTTTCTATTTTCAGGTATTGTTAGAAAATTGATGTATTTCCAGCATTCTGTTTTCATTTCAGATTTCCATGATTTTCAGTTTATTTTGTTTTAGCCATAAAAGGTTCGATTGTAATTTTGACACTCCTTTTCCTGATAGAACAACACAGTGAAACAGTGCAATGAAAAGATTATTTGGGCACAGGTCCACTGCAAAACGCTGCACAATCTTTGAATTCTATTGCTAATCACTACCCAGAATTCTAATGAGTATTTAAGAGGTGGAATCTCTGCCTCAAACCAAGTTTGGACATTTCTGCCAAGTTGCTGAAGCAAAATTTGTCAGTCGGACAGTTAATTGAATGCCCTGGATTTTCCATTGTCAGTTGATTTGTATAATCATTCATAGCTGTTTTGATCTTGTGCGTGAAGCTGCTTAACGTGGGATGAAAGACACCTATCCTACAGATCGAATTTAAAAGGATGTGGATACTTTGATTAATGGCCAGGTAGGAGAGCAACTGTTGGTTCAGATTTACAAAACAGCGAATTAAATATCTTTAACTTTTTCCATAGTTTGATGATGAGGAAGAAAAAGAATTAAGGCAAAATAGAGTGAAAAGAAATCTAATATGGAGTTATCAAGCAGGAACTGTGGGCAAGTTACACAGCCATATTGTGTCATTCAGTGCTTCGTGAAGACTGGCAAAATGGAGGTGTACAAAATTGCTTTGTTTGTTTCATCAATACACACTTTCCAAGGCAACAGCAGTGCAGCATATCTAAAAGATGTTGATAGCCCAGCTCCAAACGGTAGATCAGATCAGCATGACTTAGGGCTCCAATCTTTGGCTTCAGGGCAATGATTTGAGGCCTGCATTGCCAATTTTAAAATTTTTAAATGATGCAATGGGGTCTGCGATATAGGGCGAGGTGGGACAAGCCAGGTCATTTTTCTTCAGAGTGGAGGAGACTGAGGGGGATCTTACAAAAAATGTATAAGATCATGAGAGGCATAGGGTGAATGCACTCAGTCTTTTCCCCAGAGTTGGGGAATCAGGGACTAGAAGGCATCAGTTTAAGGTGAGAGGGGAAAGAATATAAAGGAATCTGAGGGGTAACCTTTTTATACAGAGGGTGGTAAGCATATGGAATGAGCTGCCAGTGGAAGTGGTTGAGGTGGGTACATTAACAACATTTAAAAGGCATTTGAACAAATACATGGATAGGAAAGGTTTAGAAGGATATGGGCCAAGTGCAGGGAAATGGGGTTACAGTGGATGGACGTTTTGGTCACCTTGGACTGGTTTAGGTCAAAGGGTCTGTCTCCGTGCTGTCAGAGTCTATGACCCATCTCACTCCTCCTACCATAACATGGCTAAGCACTGAATTGCTCTCTGTTGAATGCTGATTTCCTCTGTATACCACAAGGACTTTCTAATGAAAACACAGGCTTCCTACAAGAGTGGAAATGTCCAGAATTTTCCCATACAACCTTGGAATTGGCAGTACTGCAGGAAGAAGTTTAATGATCTTATACTGTTGCTCAAGGAAAGTGCACTCCACATCTCACATCCACCGCACCAGCCAACTCTCATGCTCAACGCACAATGTCATACCTAGAGGCACACTCTGAAACTCAAGAATCTAAAGAGTCAAACCAATATCTCCATTGTGCCCCATCACCCCATCCTATCAGGCCAGCCACATACTCCCCTACACACCTCTGCAAAACTACAGCTATTCAGCGACATCAGTTGGCACACTGTCATCAGGCAGGGAGAAACCCTACAAGACTGGTGAAAGGACCAGTGGGCCTGTATCCCCTCCATGCTCTTGAGGAGATGGTCTACCCAACTATCAGCACCAGAGCCATGGGCATCCTGATGAGTCCCCAGATACAAGTGGGCTACAGCAAAGCCAGGGAGATAGTGTAGGCCATGTGCATATCCCTGCAGGCTATGATCACAGACAAGGGATTCAGAATGGATTTGGATAAGGGCCTCTTTGGGATGGGCAAGGGACAAAAGTTGGTTAATATTCACTCTCTGAGGTGCTTAGTGCATTGGTTGGCCTGTTAAGAGAATCTCTAATCACTGGATAGGTGCAAGAAAAGTCCAGATCAATCATGACCAAGGACATGACACTGAGCTTAAAGCTCAACCTTTCCATCTTGGAAGGGATGGGCTTCTCCATGGCAACACTAATGGACTGATCTATTTGGTTGTTGCTGCCCACTTCAGTTGAACACAAACAGAGGTCTCCTGATGTATCATGCACTGCAATGGGAGCTCAGGATGATGCCATGAGATCCCTAGCAGCTGGTATGTGTGCTTAGACCACTGCTATCCAGGCACACTGAGATGTCATTGAATATGGATATGTCTGGCCCAAAGGAGCACACAGGTTCTAAAAGCAGCTCAGCAATCTGTGCATGAACAGGTTGGTAACACCAGGGAGCATGATCTTTCTGTTTCCTCTCAGATCCAGATCACTCACTCCCATCAGGATCATTCTGTCATTGCACGTGCAGTTGTTGCTTAGCTAGCCCAGCCCCAGACTGCTGCCAGTCTGACACTGGGCCCTCAAGCCCAAGAGGTCCTCCAGGTTATCCTGTAGGCCCATCTCCTGTCACATCGGTGAGAGCCAGCAGCTTTTCATCAGCCATGCTGCAGCCATTCAAGGAGAACAGTGTCGGAGTATTAGATGAGGTAAGGAAATTCGATGAGGAATGTCTATGTGTTGCAGCCAAATTTGTGGATGACAAGAAAATAAGTGGGAAGACAAGTGGTGAGGATAACACAGAGACTGCAGAGGGATGAAGACGGGTTACGTGTGTGGGCAAAATCTTGACAGATGGAATATAATGTTGGAAAATGTGACATTATGCATTTTGGCAGGAAGAATAGAGGAGCTGAATATTATTTAAATCAAGAAGTGCTGCAGAATCGAGGAATTTGGAAACTCTCAAGTGAACATCACAAAAAGCTAGCATTCAAGATCAGCAGGTAATAGAGAAAGAAAACTGAATACCTTGAGGCACTGCTGCAGGCCCTCACAACGCGCTGCCCTCCACTCCCTCTGCTCCAATCCCGACCTCACCATCAGCAGATAAAGAGGTGCAGTGGTAGTCTGGCACACTGACCTCTCTACTGCTGAAGCCAGACGCCAATTTGAGAACACCTCCTCCTACCGCCCCCTCGACCATGACCCCACACCCCATCACCAAACCATCATCTCCCAGAACCATCACCATACAGAATCTCATCACCTCAGGAGATCTCCCTCACACAGCTTCCAGCCTCATAGTCCAGGAACCTCTCACCGCCCGATTCTACCTACTTCCCAAGGTCCACAAGCCTGACCACCCTGGCCGACCCAATGTCTCAGCATGTTCCTGCCCACTGAACTTATCTCTACCTACCTTGACACTGTCCCATCCCTCCTAGTCCAGGAACTTGCCACATACGTTCGAGATACCACCCATGCCCTCCACCTCCTCCAAGACCTCTGTTTCCCCAGCCCCCAACACCTCATCTTCACCATAGATTTCCAATCCCTCTACACCTCCATCCGCCATGACCAGGGCCTCCAAACCCTCCGTTTCTTCCTCTCCCGACATCCCCAACAGTACCCTTCCACTGACACTCTCATTTGTTTGGCCGAACTGGTCCTCACCTTTAACAATTTCTCTTTCGAATCCTCCCACTTCCTCCAGACCAAAGGGGTAGCCATGGGCACCTCTATGGGCCCCAGCTATGCCTGTCCCTTTGTTGGCTATGTAGAACAGTCCATCTTCCGTAATTACACTGGCACCACTCCCCACCTCTTCCTCTGCTACATTGATGACTGCATTGGCGCCACCTCGTGCTCCCGCGAGGAGGTTGAGCAATTCATCAACTTCACCAACACATTCCACCCTGACCTTAAATTTACCTGGACCATCTCTGACACCTCCCTCCCCCTCCTGGACCTCTCCATCTCCATCAGTGACGACAGACTTGACACTGACATTTTCTACAAACCCACCGACTCCCACAGCTACCTGGATTACACCTCTTCCCACCCTACCTCTTGCAAAAATGCCATCCCGTATCCCCAATTCCTCCGCCTCCGCCGTATCAACTCCCAGGAGGAGCGGTTCCACCATAGAACACACCAGATGGCCTCCTTCTTTAAAGACCGCAATTTCCCTTCCCACGTGGTTAAAGATGCCCTCCAACGCATCACGTTCACATCCCGCACCTCCGCCCTCAGACCCAACCCCTCCAACCGCAACAAGGACAGAACGCCCATCAAAGTTTTACCTGCACATCCACTAATATCATCTATTGTATCCGTTGCTCCCGATGCGGTCTCCTCTACATTGGGGAGACTGGGCGCCTCCTAGCAGAGCGCATTAGGGAACATCTCCGAGACACCCGCAACAATCAACCAAA
>NC_057714.1:6405375-6413846 GCF_004010195.1 Chiloscyllium plagiosum | reverse complement strand
CATCCCCACCCCCACTCACCCATTGTACTCTATGCTACTTTCTCCTCACCTCCACCCTCCTCTCATTTGTCTCTCCACCGTTCAGGCACTCTGCCTGTATTCCTGATGAAGGGCTTTTGCCCGAAACGTCGATTTTCCTGCTCCTCGGATGCTGCCTGAACTGCTGTGCTTTTCCAGCACCACGCTACTCCAGAATCTGGAAGCTGAAGTGACTGACCTCCAATGACCACAACTATCTTAATTAGTGCCAGGTAATACTCCAACCAGAGAAAGATTTCCCTCTGATTCCAAGTGACTCCTGATTGGCTCGAGCCCGTTTATGCCATAGTGACTCAAATGCAGATTTGATGCTAAGTGTAGTCAATCTCACTTCCCCTCAGATTGGTTCAGATTGTCCTCACAGCTCAATAACACCAAGAATTTCTGGAAGTGAGGTACATTAGCAAGGCACTGGTGGTCTGGTTTTATGTATTGAATTGTATCTCTGTAGAAGTCAATCTCTTTGAATGAGGAAACAAAATGTTTAAAAGCTGTATAATAATTTAGTTCAGAAATTCTTCTCAGGGTTCCAGAGAAAAAGATACCAAGTTCCATAGGAAAAAGATACCAAGTCTTTCGAACAGTAGTGACAGTTTTAGTCACAATGTTAATAAAGAATTAAGCTGATTATCTTAATATGTTTGTTTGAAGAGACATAAAAGGGAAGTACATTGGTTAGTCCTCAAAAAAGGTCATGAGGTCATGATGTGTGACTCAGTCACACCCGTTGATTGAATTGTGCACCATATCATGGCCTTGAGCTGGATGCTCATTACCATGCGTTTTCAATCCCCCAGCCTGCTGGACACCGTTTAATGACTGCACGCTTCAGTAGGCGTCCACCTGCTTCAGAAAAAGGCAAATTGTGGCTACAGCAAGTTCTGACAGTCATTCCAGGTGATGTCAAGTTACCTGAGTTCTGTTGGAGCGACAATCATACATGCAACAGGAGGGTGTTCAATCACTCTCTAAATTGTGTCTTGCAGATGGTAGACAGGCTTCAAGGCATTAAGAGGTGCGTTACTCTGAATTCCTAGCCTCTGTCCTGCTTTTGTAGGCATTGTATTTATACGGCTGGTTCCAGTTCAGTTTCTGGTCAATAGTAACTACCAGAATGTTAATAGTGAGTGGTTCAGTGATGGTAATGCTATTGATTGTTGAGAGATGATGGTTGGGTTTTACATTAGCCAGAGATGATCATTTCCTGACATTCGTGAATTAAAAGTGTTACTTGCTACTTGAGTGTTGTACAGGTCTTGTTGCATTTGAACATGGATTGCTTCAGTATCTGAGGATTTATGAATGGTGCTTGACATTGTCCAAACATCCCCACCCCTGGTCCTAAGATGTAGAGAATACTATTGATGAAGGAGCTGAGATGGTCATTATCTGGCATTTATGTGGTGTAAATATTTTCAAATAACCTTTTTAGTGGTATAGATTGGTATTAATTTTACAGAAAGGAAAATTCCAGTTCCACTTTTCTTTTCATCATGATGCAATGCATCTTACAAATACTGAGACATTTAATCTGCCAGTTTCTCCTCTTACAAACATAACAACGGTAGGCAGACATTGTAATTCAATCTCTGTGAACCATATTAGGGCACTTCTGAACCAGCAAGTAAGCGCTGCTTCTCTCTTTTTGCAGTTCCCTTTCTTTCCATTGATGTCAATTTATTGTGTTCTCTGGTGCTACTTTCAGTTCTAATGGCCATTCTTTCTCTGCAGAGATGCCCACTCTGGAAATGGAAGTTGGAAAGACTCCTCTCTCCAATTAGTGGGTTCACCACATTGGAATCTCAATGATCAATCCAGTGTGAAACTCTATTGAATCAGAACCAGAATATTTCTCCAACCAGTTTCAGTTTGGAGTAACCTTAGAGGTTAATTTCTTGTTGCCCTTTTCTTTTCGCCCAGCCAGTATTTGCATGTGAAAAACAATGTGTCAGTTTGTGATGTTGCTATGGAGTTCTTTTCTCATTTGTTTTTCCAACTCCACCCAATGAGTTGTGGCACACAGTACAGACGGTGCTGTGGGAATGAGTGGGTGCTTTCAGCTGAAACTCCACCAGCTGCAGTAGGCTTTCATGCAGTTTGTTGTTTCAAGAAAGTGGTGAATATCTGTGAATCAATTCACTAACATCCCCCCAACAATCCCCTCCGCTCACTCCCACCATGACCTGTTACGTTTGTATTGCGAAATATCTTACCCATTGTTCGACAATCAAAACAACTTCAACCACTCTGTGACTAACTCAGGAATAACGGAATAAGGCTCCATCCTCCTGGATAGGGGTCTGACTTTGATGTGTGTAAGGGACAGGGGGTGGGTTAGGTGGAATGTGCAGAGGAGTAGCTGGATTCAAACACAGCAGTGTGCCTGAATAATGATCGAAGGGCTGTATTTCATGGAACTTTGGAGGGGGGGGGCCCTGCCCATTAGAAGGAAAGTCAATCCTTAGTTCAACACTGGGCAGCCCATAAATCACATGCTTTACATTCTAGCTCGCCAACTACTACCCAGTTTTTAATGTCAATGGAATCAGATTGAAGCTCTTAATTGCCAATTAATTGGATAGTAAAGGGCCTCAATAGGCCTAAGGGTGGGCAGTTTAATGGGTGAATTACCTGCACACCTCATGTTATGGAGAATAATTGGAAAGGAACTGGACTGGGCTTCTAATATATTTTCCATGCAACCCATCCACCCCAAAGTGCAGGAGTGTGGGGCATAAACTTCAGTGCCAGGGGTGTGTCTGAAAGAAACTGAAGAAAAGCCAATAAGTTAAAGGAGCAAGATGCTCAAATTACATCTTTCAGTTTGATGTAATACCTCATCCTAGTCTCCTCGTCCAGTCTAGTCATGCATACCCTATCATTAATCAGTATTACCTCCCCAGGTTTGAAGGCGGTCTTTTGATTTGCAGTCTCTGCTTTGGAGGGTCAACCTGCATGAGGGGGTTGGAATCAGAGGTAACATTTATCCTTATTCAGAAAAACATTTTGTGTGTGTGTGTGTGTGCGCGCGCGAATGGTGTTCATGTGGGTTAATAACCTTTTCTCTGAAGCAACCCATGGCATTATTCAGCTGTTGGGCAGGTGGTAGCTGCAGTCTGTTATTCAGGCTTTCTGATTTTTATAGCGGCAGTATTTTTGACAAGAAATACAACATGCCTGTGTATGACTCATTGTTTGGAGATAAATATATACGTGTTGTATTTAAGTGGGCTTGTAATTCAAGTCTTTGATCTCATAAACTCCGCTGATGGCATGTCCCAAGGTTGCCAGCTGTGGATATTGATTTTTTTAAAAATTAAATACAACAAAGATAATGACGCCGGTAGTAAGTCAAAAATGAAACATATAGCAATAACGTATGAAATAGGGGGTACAGTAAATAAACTTTTATTAAGAACCTTATGACATCCAATCCAATGTAATTAAAAGGAAAACTGTCCCGAATATTGAATGGATATATATTAAATCTAAAGTGAATCTCATCATTAGGATCCCATAAAAATCAGTTTCAAAAAATTATGATAAATATTAATTTCTTCTTTTGTTCAGTTCAGATGTTAATTTTCATTTTTTTTAACTGTGTGCTGTTGACATCGTATTGGTATTGCTTGGAAAGTATTAGTGAGTCTTACTAAAGGAGCTGAACAGGCATCAGCAAACACCAGTCAGGAATGATTCAGTATTATCCATATATGTTCATTTAATTCCAATACGCTGACAGAAACAGTTAACCCTTCGAAACCCATGTTAGTATCATATGCACTTTTTAAAATGTGAAACTACTCTTGAAACCAATTGTAATCGACAAAAAAACGATTGTAGTTACTAGATTTTGAAATGGTGCAATTTCCTTTTAAAATTTTCAGAATCACATTTTATTTTCTGTCAAGCAATCAGGGTGGAGCAAGAAAACAGGGGTGAGTCAAGTAGGGACCACTCCCTGACACATACATACTGATTGGGAAGGTTCCATGGTGGTGACTATCAGGGAAATTACTTAGTGGAGGTACACAGCCAACTGAAATCATTAAGATGCAAGTTCTCATGTCTGATTGCATTGTTGGCATCCAAAGAGTGGTCCACTGCCTATGGCAGAAGTTGGTGGCTTTATAGATGTAGTATTACTGCATCAGTCCAGGAGACCATTGGAATTTGATGCCCCATTTTCCTGAAATATTGTTCAGGGGCTTTCCCCTCCAATTGGAGAATTCCCACAGTCTTCTCCACTCTTTAATTATTACTTTTAAGTCTCCATTTTGATTCGCCCTTGCATTCTCTGAGCTGCCTCAGCAATGCTTCCTTGACTTAGAAGGCAGATTCCGAGATGACTCCTGTGTCGGTTCCACTCCGGGGACTGTTCAGGATTTGGTTCCAATGTCAAAGTCATCTACAAAATTTAGCCCCTTATGTCTTTGGGAGCTAGCATATGTGTCTAAGTCTTTTTTTCATGATTACATTTAGATGAAAGGAAATCCTTTCCCATTTTTCAACACTGAAATGATTCAGTGCTACCACAGGGTACCTTGAACATCTTCAGTAAGGTATAGAATCACACATTCAGAAAAAGACTATTTGGTTCTTTATGTTTGCACAATAACCTTGAAAGAACTATCCAATTAATTCCAAATGTGAGCTCTGTCCCCATAGCACTGCAAAATGTTCCTTTCCTGTCTGTTAATTCCTTAATTCCCTTTTAAAAGAAAACTGTTGAATACATTTCCATCATCCTTTCAACAGTGACTTTCAGAATATGCTGATCTGAACTGATTGAGAAACGAATAATAATTTATTGAGTACTTAAATTATTAGACAACTCAGTTTCATGTAAAACAAAAGATGCAAATGATTAACAATGTTTTTCAAAGTTTCGTACTTGGGTTGTATGGTGCTGCTGCCCATTATTGTCCCAAGTCTGATGCATTTGAGCAATTTACTGGAAATATTAGAGGACAGGTAAGAGTTCACAGTGCTGTTGTGGGACTGAAGTCACATGAAGATCAACCAACAGAGTTTCTTTCTGCAAAGGAACCTGTGGATTTCTAATAACCATCTGACAGCTCATAGTCCCTTTTATTTGTTTACGAGTTTGTATATTCACATTCTTTTTTGCATTGAATTCAAATTCTCAAACTGCTATGGTGGGTTTGCATTGGTAATCCAGTAATATAAACCCTATACTAACATACTCTTATCATGACCCTTCATATTCAATATTTCTTGGAGGACTTAAGTTCTGAGGGACTGCAGGCAAACTGGTTCATTTAAATATTTGGGAGATACTAGGAAGGGCTCCTTTACAAGAAGACGTTGAAAGGTCAGTGTGGACTTTGGAGATATCTTCTTAACAAAGCTTCCTAGAAATTACATCACTGGTGACAATTACTGATGGAGGTTCATTTAGATTAAGGTCCAATTTCAAGCCTGAATTTTTTCGGGAAGTTATGAGTAGTATCACCCTCAGATGCAAGACACTTTAGAACATTACAATCAAAACAATGATCAGGGCACACTGATACGAATACACACATGATTAGGTCAAAAGACTAGAATTTCTTTTGATTCCCTCATGTTATTCACTTCATGAGTCTCCTGCTTGTAATCTATTTGAATTAGTTTATGGTCATGTGTTCAGTAGATTTCTGAACTCATCAAAGGAAAGTTTTTAGTCTTGAAGAATGAGTCTTCAATATTAGGCCATGCATCTGTGTTCCCAGAGCAGCTCAGAGCAATCTAGCATGTAGTTAACCTCAGAGCAATACAATCAATCACAGAACAATAAGCTAATGAGTGTGACTAGATTCCTAACGTTTAAATGAGGGAATGAGGTCTTAGAATTACTGCCTTTACAAGGTGAACCACTGAAAGCACAGTGTAAGAGTCCATATTAGATGGTAAAAATGAATGGTAAATCAAATGATCCAACTGACACCTTAGCTCACCAGAAAAAGAATCTGTTATACCCCATCAATGCATTGAAGCAATACCACCATCGTGGAAACCAGTCTTAACATGTTAGGTGATAAAATGGGGAAAATGAAAGGGGTATTGAGGATGAGACAGAAGGAAGCCATGACAATTTTGCTATTGGATCACTTGCTATCCGGTTAGCCTAACATTAAAATGTTAATAAGGTTTGACACCATGTTTTCATACTTAAAGACCAAATAACAAAACAGGGTTACTCACTAAATTTAAAGAAATCTATAAGGACAAAATAATGTGTCCAACCTTAGTGAACACAGTGTGGATATGCGAGAATCCTCTCCCCGAAAATAACATCCTTATTACTTAAGTCCAAAGTAACTGGCCCAAAAATCTGAAAATTGAAACCCAAAACACATTAGAAACTCCCTAACTGAACCCAGTCAAAGCAGATGGAATTCCCCACTAATGTTAGCTTGATGGTTCAACTGGATTTTGCATTGTTACTAAAAGGTCAATATAGTGACAAAGTAACAAACCTACCCAATTGTTTGTTTGGAAACTTTATGCATGGAGTCAGCAGGTCTCTCACGAAAGTAGATTTGTTATAGGTATGATGCTTTAACATGCAGAACTGAAGACATATCAGCCTTTGTCACGTTGACGGGGGTGATCTTTTCCAAATGCCAAATGATGCCAATCGGACGATCACGTGCCACAACAAGAGGCTTTGTTTAGGAAATTACAATTTAGTGAAAAACCATACCAAACGTTGTGAGTAACTTGCCTAAGGCAAAGAGAGGCAAGTGTGGCCAGAATAGTTAAAGTACAAATATTAGTGTTCCTTGATGCTAGAGCTGAATGAAAGTAATGCGATTTTTTGGAAAGTGTGTTTTCTCTTGCAGGTTTGTACCAAATTTCAGCAATATGCCGACTCCAATGACAAATTTGCTTCAAAATGTATGCAAGGCAGTATGGCCAAGCATATTTTGAAAGGATTAGAGTAGCTTAATCAATTAAGCAGTACTGGTTATCCCACATTTCACTACGTCCATCAAGGTATCATTGGATACTAATGATTTAGGTGCAGATCATTTGAAAGGATACAGTTTGGTCATTGAGAACTCAATAGGGTACTTTTCTGAAAAGTGAATCCAACACCAAAAAAGCAACTCTGTGCTGGAAAGAGAAACTCTGTGATTGCTACTGGCTGCAGAGAACAGTCGGTATAAAATGATCATAACCTTTTAGGCTTTGTGGAATAATTCAAAAGTAAAAATATCAGATTATTTCAATGCTGTTTGCTATTACAGCCTCATCTTTTGTAACATGAACAATGAATTCAGCAATGTTTTGTTAAGAATGCAACCTTTTATGATTTATGTAACTGCTAACGATGTATCAGAGATCACTGTACAGGTTTAAAGAGCAAATAAGACTGTGTTTTCATATTTTTCTACTTTTTTTTGTTTTGTCTACAATTTAAAGTGAAACACAATAAATGGCATTACATTTTCCAAGATTTATATTACAAAGATGCTTCATATTCAATATTTCTTGGTAGAGTTAACTTTTGAAGTATTACAGAAAAGATGATTTATTGCAAGCTTTTGAAGATGCCTGGACTAGTTTCTTAAAAAGAGGCCATTATTCACACAAGAAAAGTTTTAACAAGACTTCCTGGAAATCACAGGCAGAATCTGATATCGGCCTGAATGCTTGGGCTCTGGCAAGATTAGGGGCAGAACTGTAATAGAAGTCTGACAAAGTCTAACTTGACATAGGTCACAAATTGCTGTAACTTTTATGCGTCTGCCAAATGACATGGCGAATTACTCAGTATGCACCAATGACCTGCTAATTAAGGGGGATTACAGCTTGTTAACTGCCTTATTAACTCCAGAACTCACCTAATTAATATTCAGCTTCTTATCATACCCAAGGTGCCAAGCAGACTTGACATTGAGAATTCTCAACATGGAAGTCAGAGCAGGTACCAGAGTGAATACAGCTCACCGCTTGCTCCATGTTGGGCACCTGGCACCAGTATTTCTATAGACACCTGCCACACTCATCCCACATTCACATCCACAGGTGGAGAGATGTCCCAAAAAGGTGAGTAGGCAGAACAGAGGGCGAGAGGTGTTGACGGTTGGGTAATGGTGAGCGCGGTGGAGAATGAGTCTTGGTGGTAAATGAGTGCAATAGTAGAGGTAGTGAGTGTAAGAAATCTGAGAGAAGATATGGCAGTTATGCTGTGAACTGGAGAGGAGCATTAATCTTCCTATTGTGCGGGAATTCCTCCAGGTGGCTGAGATTGCTTGGCTGAAAATGTGTTGCTGGAAAAGCGCAGCAGGTCAGGCAGCATCCAAGGAACAGGAGAATCGACGTTTCGGGCATAAGCCCTTCTTCAGGAATGAGGAAAGTGTGTCCAGCAGGCTAAGATAAAAGGTAGGGAGGAGGGACTTGGGGGAGGGGCTTTGGAAATG
>NC_057714.1:6386173-6403339 GCF_004010195.1 Chiloscyllium plagiosum | reverse complement strand
TGTGTGTGTGTGTGTGTGTGTGTGTGTGTGTGTGTGTGTGTGTTGCAGGTGCAAGTGTACAATTGTGTATTTTGTGTGTGGTCTCTGTGCACATGTGCGTGCAGCTGTGTCTGAGTGTGACCTATGTTTGCAGTCTGTGTGCGGTGTGTGTCTTTAGATTAGATTAGATTCCATTCCATTCCCTACAGTGTGGAAACAGGCCCTTCAGCCCAACCAGTCCACACCGACCCTCCGATGAGTAACCCACCCAGACCCATTTCCCTCTGACTCATGCACCTAACACTATGGGGCAATTTAGCATGGCCTATTCACTTTACCTGCACATCTTTGGACCGTGGAAGGAAACCGGAGCACCCGGAGAAAACCCACGCAGACACGGGGAGAATGTGCAAACTCCACACAGACAGTAGCCCAAGGCTGGAATCGAACCTGGGTCCCTGGTGCTGTGAGGCAGCAGTGTGTGTGTGTATGTGCCTGAGTATGGTGTGTGTCTGTCTGTGTATATGCATGTGTGTGTGTGTGTCTTCTCCTGTCCCACAGTGCTGGGTGTATTACATGGTTAATGAGAACATGTAGAATAGTTTAAATGAGGCATTAACCTTCACCTCTGCATGATGGACCTAACTGTTCCTCTACTGTTTTATATAAACCACTGAACACCCTGTATGGGTGAATTATTGTAAATCTTTATTGTTTTTACAAAGGAGACCTGTGGCAATGTGTTTCATTTCTTTCGATGCAGCAGATCCAAAAAATATATATAATATTTACTAATTTTTCTGTTAGAATGTAATGCATAAAATTCTCACAAGGATGTTCCAAATTAATTTTTGTACCAACTTTTAATGTGAGTTACATCTTATGCCTTTTATTCGCCTGCCTCCCAATGTGAGGTTAGTTTGATTTCATCCCATTTTCTACTTCACATTTATCATCTTTACATATTTTTCCTGTATATTCACTGTCGACAATATGAGGCATATTTTACAAAACTCCACAAGCAAATTTGTTAAACTTGTTCTTGTGAGAGCCCACTGTGGTAACGAGCAAACAGAGACCAATCTCTGTCAGGGTTGAATGTGCACTTTTTAATTATAATGACTGTAGTTAAAGCAAGGCACATCCAGGTGTTTCTTTTGGCAAGCTACACTGGCACCTAGTGTCAGCCTTTACAATTTGCTGTGTATTTCCAAGCAATCACTTTCATTGGAAAATCTACAGTCATGCATTAATTTACTCTAAGTAGATTTTTTAAAAAAATTTATATTGTCATCAGCAGAACCGTGACTCATAGGTCAGTTTCATTTATATGTTTCAGTTATATTTGAATTGTATCATTTTCACTTGACACTAGCCGCAGGCTCCACCACTACCAGAGACATTCAGACAATTGACCCCATTATGGGTGTTCAGTCTTTGACTTTTTTGATATGCTAATGGTTGCTGGCAGATATTTCTCCTGTCCAGACAAGCTGTTAATTGGTAATGGGGCACTTTGATAGAAACCCCAGTTTAGCCATGAATTTGTCACAATGAAGTGCAGCCATACTAATTGACCGGGAACATGATTGACGGCTCTCCTATTGCTGTTTTAGTTCAGAAGCTGGGAGACTGGTATCTGGGAACCAGCACCACGTGTTTACACTGACAATTCCTGTAATGTGACGGAAATCTCGTGAACCCACTCTTTCTATGAATTAATTTTGAACAGCCCTGGCTGGTTAGGTACAGAGTGATGACTCAACTGACATGAGGTGTTGAGGGAGCGCTTGATTTTATTTCTGCTTTATTGCTAGTATTGTACATTCTACGGTCACTGACAGTCGAATCCTTTCACTAACAACCTCTTAGTTTACATTTCTTCAAATGTTGTGGAAGTATGAGCTAAACTCTTTTGATCTGCTTTAAGCCTAACTCTTTGGTGAGATACGAACTGGCCATCAAAGAAGGAGAAAAACATTTTGCGACTTCTGGAATCTACTGGCTGACAGAAGGTGAGATTTCATGCAGCCTGATTGCATTCATTGCCCACAGCACACAACACACCAAGCTGCCAGGAACATCAATTGGCTGCAGTGATTATAACATGACAGTAAATCAGAAGTCTTTAGAGTAGAGGAAGAAACGAGTGGTCAGAAAGTTCACCAATGGAAAGGGCATGAGGAAATGGGGTGTGGTCATCGCCATTAGGAGATCCCACTAACTACAGGTAGGCCCAGCCAGTATCACAGAGGATTAAAAATAGACCATAACTCTTTAGAAGTATCAAACATTAGAGGACACTGAGGATTAACAGGATTTTATTTTAAGTGAGGGGAGGGGTGGAGGAGAGAATATTGCTCCCCCACAACAGGCTTTCAACTTAGCTGATTTCACAGACACACAGATACCATGGTCACAGGCAAGAAAACCTATTTTAAATGGATAAGGCAGACGTATCTATTCTTTCAGGCGCAACACCATGTTGAGAACAAAGAATAGAAAGAACATAGAACAATACAGCGCAGAACAGGCCCTTCGGCCCTCGATGTTGCGTCGACCTGTGAACTATTCTCAGCTCGTCCCCCTACACTATCCCAAAATCATCCATGTGCTTATCCAAGGATTTAAATCTCTCTAATGTGGCTGAGTTGACTACATTAGCAGGTAGGACATTCCACGCCCTTACCACTCTCTGCACAAAGAACCTGCCTCTGACATCTGCCTTAAATCTATCACCCCTCAATTTGTAGTTACGCCCCCTTGTACACGCTGACGTCATCATCCTAGGAAAAAGACTTTCAAAGTCTACCTTATCTTATCCTCTGATCATCTTGTAGGTCTCCATCAAATCCCCTCTTAGCCTTCTTCTTGCCAATGAGAACAGGTTCAAGTCACTCAGCCTTTCCTCATAAGACCTTCCCTCCAGACCAGGCAACATCCTGGTAAATCTCCTCTGCACCTTTTCCAATGCTTCCACATCCTTCCCGAAATATGCGGATCAGAACTGTACAAGTGTGGCCGCACCAGCGTTTTGTATAGTTGCAGCATGATAGGTAAAAAATTATTCTAAGGCCATATTCCATTCAACATTGGAGCACAGAAGGTGTTAACATTAGAGTGAGAAAATAGAACCATGCTATACTGTGCTAAATTGGAAGAAAGATCATGGAAACATTGTTCGTCAAACATAATCATTACACTTCTTTCTTAAGTGGAGATGCTTGTGTAGCTCTGTATATTCTTTATTTAGTAAGCACAGGAAGCACTGCAGTTGACTCAGTGTACTGAGAATCACCATGACAGAAACTCCACCCCAAGGACTAGCAAAACGTAATGCAGATCCTACATTTCTCTCAAAAGGAAAGCTATAAACAGTTGGGGGTTGCTTGCTGGGTGCCCCAAAGATGTAGGTGATTAGCTATGAGAGGGCAGGGCATTCAAGACCTAAGTTTGTTCTTTCAGGACAGAAAGGAACACGAGACTCACGCTGTTCATTTAGTGAAAGTAAATATTGTACCCTTGCTATAATCTTGGATGTGAATGCCACTGTTTGTGAAATCTTTGCTATAACTTTTGAGTAAAGTCATTCCTCTTTTCAGCAAAGGTTACAAAGATGTAAAGTAGTCTCAGAAAAAGATGTTACGCCTTTGAAACAAACCATGAAGTGCTCATTCAGCAACTGCAAACTGTTAATGGAAAACTATCTTTGGGAAGGGATATGTTTAAGTCCAAACTAGATCATACCTATAGTCAACATTCAGGAATTGTTAATGCGCTGACATGGTAGCTGGAAACAGTAATTGAGTCTGATCAAGCTACGGAAACATTCAAAAGACCTTTCAGTAAAGTAGTGAAGGTCCTAACTGTCGAGCTGCTAGAGATGTGGGGTACTTGGAGAAGCTTTTGGTTCAGCATCAATAGAAACTTGATCAAAATTAAATAAGCATTGGGATATTCCATTTCGAAAGAGGCTGCTAACTTAAAACTCAAGCTATTAGCAGTCATACAACACTATAAAGTAAGTGTTCTCATCCAATTGATACAACAAAGAAATAGCTGGATGGACAATAAATCCCCTTTTACAGAAATATTCACAGAGCTCCAGCATCACTGTGAACCATTAGATGAGGAAAACCTTTTGCTACAATCAATGCACCAGGATGACAACGATAGTCACTCTGTCTGCCGAGCAGAGTCACAGTAAAGCAAGTGTGGCCCTAACACTAATATATATCGAAAGTGCATTCCTTACTGTCATGTGGGGATGTTCTTCTTCCCTTATGATTTGGTGGCTCTTTGCTCTTCTTTTCATTCATCCATTTATCTCTGCCACCACAGAGACAGGATGTCAGTTGATCATCTTCCTCTTTCAGAGGTTGTAATAGTTCAGATGCTGGAGGGTGGCCTCTTCAATCACTTTTTCCTTGATTAGTTCCGAGGTTGCTCAGAGAGAAGATGAGTTGTAGTGCAAAACAGCGAATCCAGTGATCACATTCCAGGACAATGGCAAGGGAGTCCATACATTCTGTGCATACATGTAAAGTGCTATGTTACAGTGATGTTAACTCCCATGAAACTAGAAGCTGCTTTCATGCAGTTCCAGAAAATGCCCTCTCTCACTATTCATCGTACATAGTTACGTCCAATAAAGGCTATTACTGTTAACTCACCTGAGTCTAGACTTGACCTTACAACAATTAGTGCTGAGTTATTTTGTTGTCTTTCAATTCCCAGCACAATGGGACGTGCACAACACAATCTTGTGGGTAAGGTTAAAAATCACACAACACCAGGTTATAGTCCAACGGGTTTATTTGGAAGCACTAGCTTTCGGAGCGCTTCTCCTTCATCAGGTGGTATCTCCAAATTGTAGGTAAGAGACAAGCAGAATGAACCATTGATGTGGTGAAATCTGTGCTGTCTTTTTATATTCATTTTGGAAGGTTAAATGTCAGAACATTTTGATTAGCTGCGCTTCATAATTTTGTAAACATTGCTTGATTCTTTCAAATGCTGATTTTTTTCTTTCACTTTCTTTTCCTACTGCGATTATAATTATTCACCTCCCTTTTCAGGGTGTATTTTCTGAGATACACAACAGCACCTTTTGAATATTTGCCTTGTTTAGAAATTTGCCTTGGCCTCAGAGATAGAGGATGGACAGTAATTAGGCTAGGAACAGAAACAAGTACATCAGCATCAGAGGAGAGCACGACAGACTTGAACCAACTCAAGAAATTGGGTGCACAATTTCCTGGATGTGTCTTTGTCTTCATCACTTCACCTTCAACAAGAAAGTAGTCAGAGAATGTAGCCTTCTGCAAAAGTGGGAACTCACCAAGCCTCTTCTCAACAGCCATGGCTTCCCATTTTGGGAAAATTTAAAGCTGCCCTGAACATTTATCTCTGCTATAAATAGCATATAACACATTGGACAGTATGCATTGCACACTGATGATTAGAGTTGTTTACCAGGGCAAATGAGTTCATGAAATTTTTTAACTACATAAATCATCAATAAAGGAGCGTCCTTCATTTATTTAGAAAAGCTAGTTTCCCAACAGTAAGGACTTCACTAATGGAATGCAAGTGGATAAAGCGACTCCATTCAACAATACTCTTATGACAGGAGCCTGATTTTCTGCCCCCATTGACTTCAATGGGTGGAATATCAGATCCTGTAAGCCTGTGACATCCTGATTGGTGCTCACTCCTGAATAAACACTTTAATGAAAAATGGTGGGGTGAGCAGGAGTAATAGTTCCTTCCCCCTCAATTTACAGTTTTTCACCCTTCACTTTGTGTTGTGCCACGTAAGTTAGATTGTGAATGTAGAGTCAAAAAGTGTGGTGCTGGAAGTGCAGAGCCGGTCAGGCAGCATCCGAGGAGCAAGAGAGTTGACGTTTTGAGCATAAGCCCTTCTCTCCATTACCTGCCTTCCTCACTTTCTCCTGATTGTGAATGTAGCATACTGCACCAGACCACATTAATGTATAAGAGTGAAACAAATTGCAGTCAAGGGACCTTTCTAATAAATGAAAATGAAGATGTTTAAAAAGATATTTGCCTCAGTACAAATTTATTTTGTATGCTTTGGTACCTTCAGTTATATGGAAGAATAAAGCCCAGAGATGTTTTGAATGTTTTTAGAAGGTAGTGACAGGTATCTCAAAACACCTTAGGTCAGAGAAGTACTTTTAAAATGTAATCACTGCTATAGTATATTAGATTAGATTAGATTACTTACAGTGTGGAAACAGGCCCTTCGGCCCAACAAGTCCACACCGACCCACCGAAGCGCAACCCACCCATACCCCTACATTTACCCCTTTAACCTAACACTACGGGCAATTTAGCATGGCCAATTCACCTGACCCGCACATCTTTGTAACTGTGGGAGGAAACCAGAGCACCCGGAGGAAACCCACGCAGACACGGGGAGAATATGAAACTCCACACAGTCAGTCGCCTGAGTCGGGAATTAAACCCGGGTCTCTGGCGCTGTGAGGCAGCAGTGCTAACCACTGTGCCACCGTGCCGCCCACATGAATATGGGCACAGCCATCTCCTACCAATGTGACAATGACCAGATTATCCATTTTTGTGATGTTAACGAAAGACTAAATATTGGCTAGGACAGCACAGCGAAGCCCCTTTTTTTGGAAATGTACCATCTTTTACGTTGACCCAAATAGGAAGATAGGCATCGAAAATGGAGTAGTCCTTCATACTGTGCTGAAGTGTCAGCCTTGATTTTTGTACCTGAGTCAGACTTGAACCTAAAATCTTGTAATTCTGAGGGAAGAGTGCTACCAATTGAACCCAGCTGCCACTAAACTTGCTCTTTCTGGTTATATTGTAAAGGATGCCATTGATGTATCTGAGGTAATATATTACCAAACAAACATTTGGCCTTCCATAAAACAGGGAGAGTGTGACAGTCTAGTGATATTGTTGCTCGACTATTAATCCAGAAACTCAGTGACAGCCTAGTGATATTGTTGCTCGACTATTAATCCAGAAACTCAGCGAATGTTCTGGAGCCCTGGTTTCAAATCCCACTATGGAAGATAGTGGAATTTGTGCAGGTTATTGCTGAACATGTGATGCTTGATAGCACTGTTGAATACACATTCCATCATTTTATTGAGGATTGAGAATAGATTGATGCAGTGCCAATTGGTCAGGTTGGATTTGTCCTGCTTTTTATGTACAGGACCTACCTTGGCAAATCTCCACATTTCCGGGTAAATACCAGTGTTGTAACTGTACTGGCCGAGCAGCAAGTTCTGGAGCACAAGTCTTCAGTACTATTGCTGGAATGTTGCCAGGGCCCATAGCCTTTGCAGTCACCAGTGTTTCCAACTTTTTCTTGATATCATGTGGAGTGAATCAACTTGGCTGAAGACTGTTATCTGTGTAGTTGGGGACTACTGGTGGAAGCTGAGATGGATCATCCACTTGGCATTTTTGGCTGGAGATGCTGCAAATGCTTCAACCTTGTCTTTTGCACCGATGTAAGGATGGACATTTATGTAAACAACTGTGCGGGAAGTGGAGGAATTGCAAAACCTGCGCCCACACCTCCCCCCTCACCTCTCTCCAAGGCCCCAAAGGATCCTTCCACATCCAACAGAAATTTACCTGTACTTCCACCAATGTCACCTACTGTATCCATTGCACCCGATGTGGTCCCTTCTACATCGGGGAGACTGGAAGCCAACTTGCGGACTGTTTCAGAGAACATCTCTGGGACACCCACACCAACCAACTGCACCGTCCTGTGGCTGAACATTTTAACTCCCCCTCCCACGCCAAGGACATGCTGGTCCTGGGCCTCGTCCATCAACAAACCCAAACCATCCTATACCTGGAGGAGGAATGCCTCATCTTCTGCCTTGGGACCCTGTAACCACATGTATTAATGTGGATTTCACCAGTTTCTTCAGTTCCCCTCCCCCCATCTTATCCCAGTCCCAAGCCTCCAACTCAGCACTGCCCTTTTGACCTGTCCATCTTCCTTCCCATCTATCCGCTCCACCATCCTCGCTGACTTATCACCTCCTCCCCCACCATCATCTACCTATCACATTCTCAGCTAGCTTTCCTCCAGCCCCACCCCCTTGCATTTATCTCTCAGTCTCCCAGCTCACAAGCCTCAGTCCTGATGAAGGGCTTATGCCCAAAATGCTGATTCTCCTGCTCCTTGGATGCTGTCTGACCTGCTGTGCTTTTCCAGTACCACACTCTCAACATAGGAAGATGATCAGAGTTGTTGGAGGTCAGGCATCTCAGGTCCAGTTCTTCAGGGCAGTGTCCTAGGCCCAACCATCTTCAGCTGCTTCATCAATGATCTTTCCTCCATCATAAGGTCAGAAATGGGGATGCTCACCAATGATTGCGCAATGTTCAACACCATATCCAACTCCTCAGATGCTGAAGCAGTCCATGTTCATATGCAACAAGATCTGGACAATATCCAGGCTTGGACTGATAAGTGGCAAATAACATTTGCGCCACATAAATGCCAGGCAATGACCATCACCAATAAGCGACAATGTAATTGCTGCTCCTTGACATTCAGTAGTGTTACAATTACCATTCAACGGTGTTGCTATCCCCACTACCAACATCCTGAGGGTTATCATTGATCCAAAACTCAACTGTACTTGTCATATAAGTTCAGTGGCTACAAGAGCAGGTCGGGGCTAGGAATACTACAGCGAGTAACTCACCTCATAGTCCTGTTTACCATCTACAAGCATAAGTCAAGAGTGTGAGGGAATATTCCTCACTTATCTGGATGTGTGCAGTTCCAACAACATTCAAGAAGCTTGACACCATCCAGGACAAAGCAGCCCACTTGATTGGCACCACATCCACAAACATCCACTCTCTGCACCGCCAATGCTCAATCGCAGCAGTATGTATGACCTACAAGATGCACTGCAGAAATTCATCAAGAAACTTAGACGGCATCTTTACAAAGCCATGACCCTTTCCATCAAGAAGGACAAGGATAGCAGTTGCAATGGAATGCCAATATCTGCAAGATCCTTTCTAAACCACTCACCATTCTGACTTGGAAGTATATCACATTCCTTCACTATCACTATGTCAAAATCCTGGAATTTCCTAACTTAGAACATGGTGGGTTTCCTGACCGCACGTGGTCTGCAGCTCACCACCACCTTCTCAAGGCAACTAGAGATGAGCAATAATGTTGGCCAGTCAATGACGTTCCCTGTCCCATGAATGAAGAAAACAAAATTACTGAATGATGAGGCATATCATTACTGAATGACAAATAACATTGCTGACTATATCTTTTTTATGCTACCAAACTGTGCTCTTTCCCAAGCCATCAATATCATCTTTGTTTCTCTGTCTCACAGATGTTTACAAGATAACCTCTATCTCTCAGATATTGGCAGTTAGTGTTTACATTCTCAAATGATCCACAAAAACAGCCAGAATGATTAACAACTTCATGTTGGCTTCAAAATTTATCTTGCATTGTTTGTTTTGAAAAAGTAAATGTATATTATCACAAGGGGGAATGCAGTCATACTGTTTTTCTCTTTCAGCTTAATATCCCTGCTGAACATTGCACAGCACAAATACCACAGTGTATATTTATTTTTTCTTCATAACTTTCTCACATGTGTACACGTGCACAATTTTTGATATTTCTCCTTTCTGCTTTTGTTGAAATGAATTTGTAAAACAGCTAAGGAAAACTGCTAGATACAATAGAAAAATATTTCAAGGGGTCAGCTGACTGTGTTACTCTATTGTTGGTTTTGACCTATCTTGTGAAATTTGATACTGTGCACAAGCATGAACTGTCCTATCAACATTTAGCCAGCAGAATAACATCTCTAGATAGCAAGATGAATTTCAAACCAAGCCATTGGAAAAGGCAATGATTTCAAGTAACGATTTAAATGAAAATACTTAACACAAAAGCCAAAGGAACAATTCAATGTATAAATCTGTACTTTGTATTGTGGAATGTTAAACACTGCACACTTTTTGCTCGAGAACCAGGATGGAAATTTCAAATACTGTGAATGAAGTAATGATTTTGTTTTTTCCCAGAAAGTATTTTGATTTAATTAATGATTTTGGAGGGTGGGGAGTGGGAAGATAACAGCCACCATCCTGCAAGTCTGGATTACATGAAACTTTCTTGACACTCTCTCAGAGTACAAGCGTAACTTCACTGGAAGAACAGCAGAAACAAATTCTCATCATAAATGCCAGAAATGGAACAACTCAAAGAAGGTTTTGGGTCTAACTGTGATATCAAATGCAAGATGTAACTTCGAAATTATCATTGAAAGTCTTAACAGCTTTCCTTCTAATGGTTACAACAGTGTGGATATTTAAATATTGGATTGTCCCCTGGAGAAGTTGACAGATGACTTTTGAATTCTCGACATTTAATATTGTAATATGCAATCATTTATTAGAAAGGACGTAATTGATCATTCTAGTTCATTAAGGGAAAGTACAACTTAGCATCAGTTATATAGAAAAGGCCTCTCAATGAAATAGTGCTGCTGTTCAAGAGCAATGTATGACTGTTAAAGAAGAGATCCATGAAAAATACACTACAGCAGTCCTTTACTGGTTCTTGCACATTAATTTCAATCTCAATGAGCCACCCAAAACATTCAGAGAACTCAGCTGCATTTTACTTGTCATGTGTCTCAGAATATTGTACAGTCTTCTCTGATTTTTTGCAATTTTGTAGTAAATGTGAGGAAGAAATAAATTTCAAAATATGGTTGATTCCCCGTAAGTCATCTCTAGTAACAACAGGTTGCTAATAATACGGCACAGTGCAATCTGCATTGTTAATTCAGTCTGCATGAAAGATTTCCTGAACAAAGTTCAAGTCAGTGCCAATTTTGGTTTGTAGACTAATGTCACCATCATGGAGTTTAATTTCTTTTGTATGTTATTTTATCACATCGATTAGTGTCCTTGTATTAAATTCCAGTCACTGCTACTTTTAACACAACTACCAGCCTATTTAAATAAGCACAGATGATATTAAAACTTACAATCCCAGCAAAAATTCAAGGGATTTCTCTTTTTTTCCAAAAAGGACAATGGTTGCAGTGGGGTTAATGGTAGCTTTACTTTAAGAAAAGCTACCGAGTGTGTGCGTACAGAACTATACAATAGGCCATCAGATCACATTGAACCAGGACCCAAGCCTGTAGAGTTTTAGAGGTGTCTTCTCTTACCATTGCTTATCAGTACTTGAGTTCAACAAAGCATGTTCATCCTCATTCCCCTGAGTGCACACATGACCTTACTACATAGTGACAATGGTGAGCACCTCAACAGACTGAAGGCAAGTGGCAAGGAGTTCCTGAAGTGAAGACTAGTAGCAGTGCTGTGTTAATCTGAAGGACAAGACCAGCTCATGTTCTGACCACTGACGTGGGGGAAATCCTGAACAGCAGGCCAGGGACAGGTGGGAGAAAGAATTCAAGGCTCACCTAGACATGACAGCACAGTGTGAGAAATTTCACCCAATACTGACAAGTGTGAGAACAGCAAGAAACATGGCTAGTTGCAAACACTCAGCCTGCCACAGTGCACAATAAATTCCTGAAGATCAGACACCTTCGGAGAAATTGGCAAAGAAAGAGCATTCAGAAAATCCACCAGCAGAAGGTGTGAAAGAAACAAGGTGCATGAAAGGACCTCAACAGTGTGCATTCGGCCCACACAGTATTGCGGGGGATAGTAGGCACAAAGCAAAAGACCATTTCAGAGCTGGATTAACAGTTCAGAAAATTACAAACATACAACAGTGCTCTGTCAATGTGTCGGATTGAGAGGATGTTGAGAAGCAGAATCAATTCCTCTTGGGGGAATAAAATAGGAGCTATCAGCTCCCCTGATTACACAGACTCAATTCTGGGTTGCAGATATTATGGTTAATAGCAAGAAAACTAATTTTAAATTTGATGTCAGGCAAATATAGCTCCTGTTTCAGAAGTAGCTCCACAGCTGATGCCAAAAGATTCTCCAATGGTCTCTATTCAGCACTGGGGCTCAGACGGTATTATTAATATTCTCTTCCATACGAGGCAGTGAATTAACCAATCACTCATTATTGATTTAGTGTAACCAGTGACCCTGAACCATCTTCTAATCTTGGATTCAAGCAGCATTGCTTGTGAAATCTCTGCTGTGTCTTCTGAGTGGGACCTTGGCAAAACTTCTGTCAAAGCATTTGAAGGTAAAGGTACAACATTTTAAGAGAAATGCAAAAAGTAAATACCTGCAATCTTAAAATGGCCAAAGAAGGGTTTATAGCAATTCAGTCACAAATGAACACAAGCAAGGCTTCAAAACGTCCTATGGCTAGAAAAGTGACCACAGCATCTGAGAAGTCTCAGGTCATAGACTTAGAAAGAGACTTTCAACCATGCCTGAAGGAATTCTCACAGTTCCAACACAGAATCATGGACATAAAAGCTTCAGGTGGGATGCATAATTTAGTAGCAAAATTCACCTTTAGAATGATGTGTAAGGAGATCAACATAAACTTGACATAAGCAGAGAAAAGTTTCCCAATACAGAAAGAGCCCACCAAGGGGTTGTCCAGCAGTTACAAGAAACTTATGAAAAGCCAACATGATCATGCCAATATTGACTTTTCAGAAGCTACTAATCCGCATAACCTAGAGGACCCTGGGGCTGCTCTCTCATTACAGAGAGGCAACTAGTGGTGAATTTAACATGAGGCTCACCACAACTCTGGTAAGGAGTAAGGTCAAGAAATTCATGGTAAACTCGGCCAGAATAGGAGTTAAACCCTTGCTGTTGCGTCACCTACATTAAAAACCAGCCATCCAGCCAAGTGAACTAATTGACATCACTGTCCAAGGGTCTGTTATGTGGATGAGACATTAAGCTAAGGCCCAACCTGTCTCTCAGGATTGGTGTAAAAGTTCTCCTGATGTTATCAAAGAGGAGCACATCTGGTGTCCTCGTAAATTTATCCCTCAACCAATGCCTCCAAAACAGATGATTCAGTTATTTACCTGACTGAGGCTTGTGGGAGTTATGAGTGTTCAATATACAATCATTACCACAGCGATGTGAAAAAATGTGTGAGAATTTTAAAAAAATATATTGAAGCATCAGAGAATCAGTGCAGAAAATATTTACAAAGTGCTTTCCAGAGTTGAAATGATGCAATAATCTCAATAAGATTGAGCTGGTTAGACCTCTTGTTATTAATGGAAAGGGCAGAACTGATACAAGTCTTTAAAAATAAGAAACTATTCATTAAGATTAATAAGAGAAACTGTCTGATTGGAGGTACATTTTCAGTTGATCAGACAATCCTTAAAGAAATAAGAGAGGAAAATGGAGGAACTATGGAGCAAACGTTCCAGAAATCTTTGCACACAGAAGAAGCACATGGGGATCAGAAAGGGACAGTGTAAGGGCTGTGTTTCTTTATATTTTGTATTTTATATAAAACCGTGGACTGAAATGAGGAATATTAAAAGGTCTCTACCATTTTGAAAGAAATAACCGTACACCCATTGCAGACAACTGGTTAAAGAAGCTGTAATTGAAGATTGAGTTGCATACGATTTGGAGCTAAGGGAGTGATCAGAAGCAACTCTTGTCGACAACAAGAGGTTGACTGGTCTATGGACTATTGACCAGATATAAATGCCTGTCAAGGTAACTGACCAACTTGAATCGGAAACAAATTACAGAAAGAGAGAGAGATGTGAGGTGTGGGGGGGGGTAGGTAAGCGGTGGAAGAGAGAAATATTCAGTTCTTTCTCAACTCAGGAGCAGTTTTGCCCTTGTTGCAGTCAAAACACATTGCAAGCCTGTGGAAAACCAATTCACCTTTCCTCCAATTGTTGCTGTAAGCTGTGACTTTTTAACTGATAGGTCAGCGACTTCTTTTTATAAGGGAACCAGCCACCTTACCAACGAATGGAAGCAACTGGAAAAAGACATCGAAACAACATGCTTGCCGGCAGAAGTCATAATGATCATCAGAACAGCATCAATTAACTTACAAAAATTTGTACTTTCCAGACCCAGGTTTTAGTTTGTCTCTCAGCAGGTAGTCCTGTATCTTGGAACATGCTGCTCTGCAATACTTATTCTGTAATTGTGACTTGAACTGGAAGACCAGCAACTTTTGGAGCGAGCAAAGAACATCTCTCACCGAGTAGATGGTCCTTCAGGGTCAGCTGATGTTTGTATTGCTGTGCACCTCTGGGAATATCACATAGAATGGAGGCTCATATGATATGAAGTTGATCAGGACAACTCTTGGTGAAAGACCATGCGTCTTTCTCTATACTTGTTCTGCAAAAACAGAAGTCATGGACAACAATTTCATACTGACCACAGTCTCCTTGAGGGCAATGCGTGGAGGTGATGTGATCTGGGCATGGAAGAAGGATCTGACAGAGAGTCACCAACTTGTGCCTTTGCAAAGAAATTCTGGAAAAAGTTGCAAATGTTTTTTGTTGAGGTTAATCCCAGCCAGCTGTGTAACACAGGACTCTGTGCTCCATAGGCTGTTCCCAAGGAGACACACCGAGAGAAACATCTACTGAGTCAGAAGGATGATCAAGTTAGCGAAAGACATTCTTTAGCCAGCCAAAAACTTGCTAGCCTTTCAGTGCAAGAATTGCCCTCGTCCAAGTTTTGCAGGCTATCACATTCCAGGATCCAGGTATCCATTCTGAGGGACACATGAAAACTTAAGGCAGGTGACACAGAGGCACAATGGGGAACAGTCACAACCTAAGGACTTTCAGCCAAAGTACACCAAGGGGATGGAAACTGTCGAACTCCTTTGGCTGAATACCTTCTAAAGAATACATGTTATGAATAAAAATAATTGAAAATGTATTGAGGTACCTCTGATTGGAACATCGAGTAAAGAGAAAAGAAAATTATTTACACTTTCAGTAATCTTTAGTTTGAAGTGTTTGCTCTCAATTTGTATAACTGATATGGAAATTAAAGTTTATGGATTAAGTCTATTGCAATTGTATTGAGTGAAATGTGCTGTATGAGGACAAGTTGAATATTATTACAAATTCTATAAGATTTGAATTGAAATATCTTTGAATTCCTGGTTTACAAATTTTAAGAATAAAGAATAGATATCATACATTACAGGAATATAAATTTTGCATTTATATTAATTAAATGAAAACGTGGAATACTATGATACTGATTGTATAATTTCATTGTTATAAATTTCTCACACAGTATATACACCAGGAGAAATGCACGTTATAAGGTGTAATAAGGCTCATGTTATGTAGTACTATGTATTCTTGCAGTAGTTATTCAATGATGTTATGCAAAATTTACACAATTAATGATCATTGGGATAGAGTGGTCCAGACTGAATTACATTTATTGATGTTATATACTGGTTCACCATTCAGGAAAAATAATTTAAATGTAAAAATCTGTAAAGCTGTCGCATAAACACAAGAAGAAATGTAATATAAAGTTCTGTAAATACACAGAAACCAAATGTATACTAGTATACATGGATGAATATTAGTAAATGTAAATCTTCCATTCCCCATTGCTGAAGCTTAATTATTTATTTATGTGGTTGTATGTATACATTATTTAGTATTTTTCCATTGCCCCAAACTTTGTCACTTTAAGTGACTGCCTAGTTAGTGTAATAGTTTCATCAGCCCTGAGGCTTCTTCTGTGTTAAAGCCATTTTTTAATTTGATTACTGGTCCCTGCACTTGGTAAGGGAACCTGATTAGTGCAGCTCTTACACTTAAAGCATGTCGTGTGCCAATGATATTATTTGCAATATTTTCCTATGTTTCCCAAACTGCCTGTGCTGACTCCAGTGCTACAGCAGCATTGAATAAAGACTCTTTGTAGCAGCGAAAAATTCACAAACTGAGAAAAAACACATTTGGCAATTGGCAATTTGAAAGAAGGCTCCCTGCAGCCTCTTCCCATTCTGGATAGCACTTTGAATTATGGCGCTGTATCTACCCAATCTGTTACTTTAATTACTGTATGGCTTGATTTGATCATTTATTTTTAGGCAATAGCAATGTTTCTTTTGAGGAAATGTGCAGTTGTTGCTACTGCCTTCACTAATCCCTACCATTCAGCTGTTGCCAGCATGAAGCCTTTTTTTCCAGTGGCATAGATCAATTTCCAGACTTTCAGTTTCAAGTTTGTGGCATGTTCATGTGTAATAAAATGCTATGGGCACAAGGTGGCAGACTTCTATTTACATATTGATCAAATTTTACCTGAAGCTGTAAATGATCTTCCTCATTTTCGGAACGCAACAAAACTATCAACAGTGTTATGTGATACCTGGTAAACATGCTCTCCTCCTGTAACTTGGGTATATTCAGTCATGAGTGTCAACCTGGTAGAAAAGAGCAGCTCGTGTCTATTTGTCCTAAATTGAGAAAGAACTGTTTGTGCAATGAGACTAGTGGGGAGTAGTTTGTTAATCTGTGTGGAGACAAATGTGATGGCATGTTAAGGCAAAGGCTTCTGCAAATGAGGCACGTTAGAAATGTTGGCAAATAATACAATGAATAGACATATCAGAATACTTTGGTCAAGTTACATTGTCATGTAGTTGTGTGTGAATATGTAAAGAAATATATTTGGACAGTTAGAAACATAAATTAGATAGAAAAGAGAGTTTTTAAAATGGCATAAGGGGAGCAAATCAACAGAGGCCTTTGTGAGCAAAGTGCAAGGGGGATCATAATTAGGAGAGCAAAGTGGGAGCAAGAGAAACACTAGCAGGTAAGATTAGAGAGAATCCCAAGATATTCTATACGTATATCAGGGTGAAGAGGATAACCAGGGAAAGAGCATGGCCCACAACAGACCAAGAAAGCAATCTGCACATGGAGGCCAGAGGACACTGATAGGGTGTTAAACAAGTACTTCCCCCCCGTCTTCACTTTTGAGAAGGAGGATATCATTTAAATGGACTTCAACAAAGCCTTTGCTGAAAATGTGTGGCTGAAAAAGCGCAACAGGTCAGGCAGCATCCAAGGAACAGGAGAATCGATGTTTCGGGCATAAGCCCTTCTTCAGGAATGAGGAAAGTGTGTCCAGCAGGCTAAGATAAAAGGTAGGGAGGAGGGA
>NC_057714.1:6355771-6384915 GCF_004010195.1 Chiloscyllium plagiosum | reverse complement strand
CCTTCCTAACCTGCAATCTTCTTCCTGACCTCTCCGCCCCCACCCCACTCCGGCCTATCACCCTCACCTTGACCTCCCTCCACCTATCGCATTTCCGAGGCCCCTCCCCCAAGTCCCTCCTCCCTACCTTTTATCAGCCTGCTGGACACACTTTCCTCTTTCCTGAAGAAGGGCTTATGCCCGGAACGTCGATTCTCCTGTTCCTTGGATGCTGCCTGACCTGCTGCGCTTTTCCAGCAACACATTTTCAGCTCTGATCTCCAGCATCTGCAGTCCTCACTTTCTCCTTCAACAAAGCCTTTAACAAGATTTCACATGGGAGATTGATAAAAGCCAAAACACATGGGATTCAGAGAAGCTTGGCAAGTTGGATCCAAAACAGGTTTCATGGCAGGAGACAGAGGGCAGTGATAGAAGGCTCTGTATGCGACTGGAGACAGGTGTCCAGTGAGGCATAAAACAGGAATCAGTGCGTGTGTGTGTTGGACAGGGAAATGCATGGAATGGTGGTGATTAGTCTGTTGAGGATCACACAAAGATTGGCTAGTAGTTGACAGTAAGGAAGAGGTCTTAGGTTAAAGGAGGATCTGGATAGAGTGTCCGATGGGCAAATCAGTGGCAGATGGAATCTAACATTGGTAAGTGTGAGGTGATGCTCTGTGGAAAGCCTAACAAGAAAAGGGAGTACTCAATGAATAATAGGACTATAGGAAGCTCAGAGGAACAAAGGAATCTTGGGGTCCACAGACCCTTGGACACAGCCAGACAGGCTAATGCTATAGGTAAAAAGATTTACAGGACACTTGTCATTATCAATCGTGATATAGATTATAAGAGCAGAGAGGTTATGTTGGAGCTATACAAAACTTTGGTTAGATCACAGCTAGAGTATTGTGTGCAGTTCTGATCACCACACTATGAGGAGGATGTGATTGTGCTGAATGGAGTGAAAAGGAGATTCACCAGGATGTTCCCTGGGATGGAGCAGTTTAGCTGTGAAGAGAGGCTGGATAAGCTTGGGCTACTTTCTTTAGAACATAGAAGGCTGAGAGGGGACCTGATTGCATTTCAATCATGAAGGGCATAGACAGGGTGGATAGGAAGTAGCTGTTACCCCTTAGTTGGAGGGTGAATAACAAAAGGGCATAATTTTAAGGTGAAGTGCCCGAGATTTAGAGGGGAATTTAAGAAAAAAACATATTTCACTCAGAGGGTGCTAGGAATCTAGAATGCATTCTGGGAGGGTAGTTGAGGTGGTAAAAGTCACAACTTTACTTAGATATACTTGGATTAGAACTTGAAATGTCATAACATGCAAGGCTATGAGCCAAGTGCTGAATGATGGGACCAGTGTAAATTTAGAGTAGTCTTTGTCAGTATAGACTTACTAAAGCCAATGAGTACCCATTTTGACTTCCATGTTGGAAATTCCCAGTGTCTTGTTTGTTTGCAGCTGATATTAGGATAGACATCTGCATGTAAATGAGGCAGCAAAATATGCAGTTGATATGGCCATTAATGAGCAATAATCCCATAAACAGTATTTCACTGTTGCCTAGTGAGAATCTCTCATCAAATCCCAGAACCTCCTTATCAGCTGTAGTAAGTTCTTCCCGGTGTTGAGATAAATTTTGCTGCACTTTGTATGTAATTTTCCCACATTTCTCACCATAGACCATGTTGTTCAGGCCCCTATATGATTCCATCCTAAGAGTCTGATTTCCAGTGGCAGGGCTTTGGGTAAAATGGAAAAATGGAAGAGCCTGGATGTTTGAGAGGGGTGCTTACAGAGGTACTCAAGATTCTTAAGAATATGGAAAAAATAAATCCAATATATCACTTTGAACTCAATTGCAATATTTAAAGGTAAGATCACCATAGTCTTACCAGACCATTGGCTGCTCTGTCAATGGAGAGAGACGACTGGTGGTGCTTTAACCTGAGGGTCACCATGCCTCAGGCGTGGGGAGACGTTGCGAAGAAGAGTCCTTCATTGTAACCTCAGCCCAGTGTAGGACTCAAACCATGCTGTTGATGTCACTCTGCATCAAAAACCAGCCATCCAGCCAAAGGAACTGGGCAAAAGGAAAGAGATTCAAATTAACATCAGCAGATTTGAAACTGAAATATAAATCTACCGTGAATCAGGTGACTGGTTCCTTATTCGCTAGCTTCAGAATGGTGGGCAAATAGGGTTCAGGTCAGTTGTAAGACAGCACTTACATCAAGATGCTTTCTGCAAATTTACAGCCCCTGAAGGTCAGCATGCAGGTCAAATAATTGTGGAGTTTCATCATAGTCAAGGTTAATCCCATCAGCTGAAAGGTGGCTTTTCCAGCAGAGGTCACTGTATTGCAATCAGAAACATTAACCTGAATGAAGTTTGTCTAACCCAAGATTGTTCAGCTTGATTTCTACTGGCAATCTTACTGAGTATAGCTAACACCCCACAGACTGAGAAACAGCAGATCCTGTTGGTCTATTTAATTCCGTCCCACATTAGAAAGTTCATTTACCAACTAAGTTACTCTACAGGTTTGTAACTCTAACTTTTAACAAGCTGGATTTTTTACATTAAAAAGTTATCCATCAGTGAATTGTAAAGTGAACTAGAGGGAAAGATGTGAGAATTAAATCTGAAGTCTGCTGTCCAGCTGCATCTTTCTTGTAAGAAACATTTAATTTTCTTTAGTAAAAACTCTTTCATAAATTTAAAAAAGTCTTTACTTCCAGATGGATGAAAAATCAAGCTGCTGAACATTAATTCAATAACCTTGTGAAACACAAAACTGAAGATAAACTTGACAAGATGAAAATCTACAAAATATTATATAAGCAAAGCAAGAAGACGGTAATTAGAAGATTAATAAATAATTGAAACCAAAACCAGATTATTTTAAAATTAAAACCAGTTTCGTGACCTATCCAGTATCGAATTAGGAATATGTTGCTGTATCTTAATGATCTTTTAGATGTGCTTTATCTTGAAGTGCTGTGTTTCCCCAACAGTAAAAATGACCAATAGAAAAATCTGCCAGATGTACTTTACCTGAAATTGGTTAAGTGTCATTTTTGTCAGGTTTCATAGAGGCTTTCTGTCTGTGAGACCGAGTGATGGTCAAGATGGCAGTGGAGTAGGATGCTCCAACCCAAGCTCCTCAACTCTTTCTGTTATTTCACTTTTCCTTCTCTTTTTTCCCCCTTTTTCCCCTTTTTAGGTGTCTTCCCCTCTTGGTGTCCACCTCCCCTCATGGCAAGTCTCAGCCTAGTGTCTCAGCGGGTCTCAGCCTGGTCTCTCAGCGGCTCGTGGTGGTTCTCAGTCTGGTCTCTCAGCAGCTCATAGCTGGTCCCAGCCTGGTCTCCCGGTGGGTTTTAGCCTGGTCTCTTGGTGGTATGTTAGCCTGGTCTCTTGGTGGCATGTCACCTGATCTCTCGGTGATATGTCAGCTAGTCTCTTTGTGGCTCATAGTTTGTAAGTGGACCCTGCCCAGACATGTTCCTGAGGCACCTGGGGAAATCGGAGAGGCAGCAGTGATGGGATCTGCAGTGGTAGCATCAAGAACAGACACCTGAGGTCTCCCCAAACAGCGAGATAAGCAGAGGGTTCATCAAAGATTGTTGAACATTTAACCTATTCCTTTATTTTCCTAGTTTAAACTATGAAAGACTTTGATATAAAATATTACATAGTTCTTTATTTTTCTACTATTCTATGAAGTAATGCTTAACTTTTTTAACTCTCATTTCTCCTACTATGTATCTAAGTTTGTTTTGTAGCCAGGTACCTAAACTGTTGCCATGTGTGACAGTAAAATCTAAAATCTAAAAATCTAGTGTGTTTTTTTTCTTGCAAATGCCCAAGCTCACCTCATTAACTATGTACAATACTGTTTTCAAGTCCCATTCACCTAATGCTACTTGATTCTCTCTCGCTGTATGTAGAAGAACTCACCCATTGCCAGGATATCCCAAGATCCTTGGTACTGGTAGCAGCTTTGAGCCCCAGGCATGCCCCCAGTCATTTGTTGGCAGTCCAGAGTTGGCCTTTACTGTGCACATAGTGGGACAACATCTAAAAATCAACGCTTCTCAGGGTACAGAAATGGCAGAGCCCATTCACTTCCTGGCATAGATGACTGCACATTCCTTCACCTATTACTGTTTAAGCAGTAAGCTATGCAGCTTGCATGTTCTTAGCCACATTCCACTTTACATCCATCTCTAAGTCACTGATGCTCCTACTTCAAAGCCTACTTAAGCCCAATGTTCAATGTGGGACCATCACATTCAGGAAAGCCTTCAAAAACCAGTCACTTTTACTCACCAGCAACAAAAACAGAAAACAAACAGAAGCTGCATTTGCCTCTTGGGACAGAAATTAACTGCTTGCCTTTTCAGCAGCAACAATTCTACAACCAAAGAATGATTATTGCTCTCAGCTCTCATTGATCCTGATGAAGGGCTTTTGCCCGAAATGTCGATTTCGAAGCTCCTTGGATGCTGCCTGAACTGCTGTGCTCTTGCAGCACCACTAATCCAGAATCTCATTGATTGGAACCAAGTGTCATTTAAATCCTCTCTGGCTTGTTACACTTGTTACTGCTACATTCTATCATGCACAAGGTGACGTTCCTCCTGTTCAATCTCCTCATTCTCCGCCTTGGAAGATTGCTTCCTCTTTCTCAGTTTGTCATCATCCCTTACATCCTCCCCTTGCTTGCTGCAGTTGCACAGAGCATGTATGCGGGGGATATATGGCAAATATGTCACAAGGCCGCCACAATCTGATCCGAGCAGTGGAATCTTATCTGCTGGAGGCTTGTGATCTGTTCTACCTTGTCCCTGCTCAAAGAATGGGCTGCATCATATTTACGCTTGGCCTTAGGCAGGAATGTGTGGTGGAGTCAACAGCCATGGTCATGGAGGGTAACCCTTGTCTCCAGTAACCATCCTAATAAGGCACCTGGTCTTTCAAATGCAATAGGATCATGCGCAGTCTCAAGGATATAGGCAACATGGCAACTCCTGGTGCAGACTTTGAAGAAGTTATACTGATGATGATAGATGACCTGTATATTGCTGGAGTGAAACCTTTTTCTATTGATGAACTCCCTTGCATTAAGTCTAAGTGCCACTTGTGTGCAATGTATCGGGCCCTGCACTTGAGAGTAGCCAGTTATGTTGGTGAAGCTAGTGCCTGGGCTGCAGCACTGATGTCACCATGGGGAAATGAGTTGAAACGGGGTGATCTGGAACAAATGGCATTAGTTACAGCCTTGATATATCTGTGCGTGGACAATTGAGAGATCTCACTCACCTCCCCAGTGGATCCTTCAAAGGAGCCATTTACATAAAACTTATTGCAGCGGTCACCATGATAGCCACCCACTCCTTGTGTTTGTGGGTCCTACTCCAGCAGTTGGCATAAGTCCCGCGGCCTTTGCCGATCCCCACTGTGCCTTCCACATCCGGAGAAAATGCAATCAAGATCCAAAGACCCTCTCGTAGCTCCTTTTTTCAGGCACTCTTCAGCTATGACCTCTTCACTGTGGAGTCTGTTTGGCAGCTTCGGATGTTGCCGCTGGCCTTGGCTTCGCTGACCACTCTGTTCTTCCTCTATTTCTCGGCAATTTTATTGCATCACAGCAACAATAATGATAGCCCCTGCTGTGCCTGGATTTATCAGTTACACTTACAATGGACCTATGTAAGGAGTATTGGAAACAGAACAGGTCCTTAGCAATTTGAACAGTCACATCATGTACAAATGACAGCTTAGCATACTCCTCCATGCAGTCGTACATTGACCATTCCAATAAAGATGGCTTCTACATGGTACTTTGACAGTGCAGCTTACTCTAATGAATGCAGCACGAGTCATGATGCAAAGAGACAATAGGAGATTAAAAATACTTTGTGAGTGTTGAGACCTTGGTTCCCAGCCCGAAGTGGCTGTCTGCATGCTCCCAAGCCCCTGGACAATGAACGGTTTGTCTGCATTAGAATCTTCTGAAAGACTGTAAACTCTGCACCACACCTCCCAACCTTAACTTGACTATGGACTACTCCCCTTCGATTTTGAGACAGAGAAACTTGGTTGATGTACATGCAATGTGTTAGCTATGCAGGCTCCTGCTATAGGTGTGAGATTGACACAGCGTGGCGTTGTGGGCCAAATAGCCACCCTTTTGACTGCTGAAAAGCATGATCATAAATCATGAAGTAAGAGCAGAAGTAGGCCATTCAGCCCATCAAGTTTGTTACTATTCAATGAGATCATGGCCGATGTGATAAGCCTCAATTCCACTTTCCTGCCTTTTCCCCTTGGTTTCCTTACTAATTAAAAATCAGTCTCTCTTAGTGTTTAAGATGGTTAATAACTCAACCTCGACAGCCCCCTCTGATGAAAAATTCCAGATTGACCACCCTCAGAGGGAAAAAAGTTCCTCTTCCTAAATGTTCAACTCCTCATGATGAGATTACGCCCTCTTGTCTGAGACTTTCTCTGCAACCACCCTGTCAAGCCCACTAATAATCTTATGTTTTTCAATAATGTTTCCTCTCACCTAAATTCCAATAATTACATGCAAAACTTACTTATCCTCTCATTATAAGAAAATACTATCGTAGCTTGGATCAACCTAGTGAACCTATGATGCCCAGTATATCATTCCTTAGTCAAGGGGACCATTACTATCCATAGTATTCCAGCTATAATCTAACCAGTGCCTTGTATAGTTTTAAAAATCACATAACACCAAGTTATGTCCAACAGGTTTATTTGGAAGTACTAGTTTTTGGAGCACTGCTTCTTCATCAGGTAGCTAGCTCCGAAAGCTAGTACTTCCAAATAGACCTGTTGGACTATAACCTGGTGTTGTGTGATTTTTAATTTTGCCCACCCCAGTCCAATACCAGCACCTCCTCATAAATGGCTTATATAGTTTTAGCAAGGCATCCCTACCATATATTTGATGCTAGCATTTTGTGAATCAGGCACTGGAACACTCAAATGTTTAAATATTATAATTTCTGTTAGCATTTAACCACTAACATTTTCCTCACTTGCACCTCTCCCATAAAGTCACATTTGGATACTCTTCTCAGTTCATGTTGGGGAGGAAAGGGACATTGACTACTCACTTGCTGCATGTGGGGAGGTGAAACCTTTTCACAGGAAAAGTCTCCTCGTGGGCTGTGGAAGATTGGTGCATGTGGAATTGCAGCTCTCTGGGCTTTCAGCATTGTCTCATTCATTTCTGGCTAAGTTACCACAGCGTCCTCCTGAGGACCAGTGTATGGAAGCCACCCATTGAGTTGTCCTTTAAATAAATCAAAGCATTTATGTTTTCTCAAGCAACTCCACTTGATGTATTTCATGTTGCATTGCTTGCTCAAATGCGTTAAGCCAACACAAATTCTAATGGACCTGTTTTTGGTTTAGGGAATGCCACCATAGCTGAGCTCCATGTAGTCAGCTGCAGGACCTATGAAATAACACCCTTACTGAGCATCCATCTTAGTTTCTCCTTCTATGGGAATTTATTAGATGTGAACACACAAATGGGATTGTAATCGGCTTTGAATGTCCCTGGACCTGTAAAGAGGTGGAGAAATTTTGTCTAAACTCAGTTGCAGGTACCTAGTTAACAACACCATCGACATTAAAGGTGAGATTCAGTACTGGTTCTTCAGCTGGACAGCAAGCATACATAGTCATCCAGAAACATTAGTATTTCCCCAATTTCCAGTCTTTGTGTTGTAATGCTGGCTGAAGCTGGCCTTTAATCATGATGAGGCTTGATCTTCCTGAACTAAGTAGTTGGATAGTTGAAGATTGGAGGATAACCTCTCTCTCAGCCATGTGATACTGTTCGACAAACCAATGACTGCAGCCCCCACGTATAATACAACGTATGTGTGAAGTGGTTGTTGAAAGCAGTATTTGCGCTTCAGTATTGATTGCCCTGGTCCATAACATGTCAAAAAGCCTGAACGTGCTGCGAAAGTAGGTTTTTAAAATTGTGCTGCTTGTTCATTTCTAACACATGTAATGCATGAAGTGTGCCATTACTGCAACTAGAGATTTCTGGAGCTTTCTTCCACCTGTAGTGCTTTCTCATGCCATTTAGAGTGTCTTGTAAAATGGCAGTTGCTTCTTTTTAGTGCATTCGCCTATTTCATCTGCAGTGTACTTTCAGTTCTGCATCTGCTATAGCAGCTCTGCCACTCTTTGCTTGTCTGGGCCCTAACATTATCTGTAAAGGCTGTACATGGGTTACAACAGAATGCAAAGCCAGCCTGTTTCCCAGTCATGATGTTTGATCTGAGAATTAGGTTAATTTTGCAGACTTTTCCTGTATTGTCATTTTTCAGCTCTCCATGGTTCAGCATTTAGAATGTGACTGAGTTTTGGATTTGTCTAATTTCAGATTTCTTTACTGAGATTCAAATTTCACCATCTGCCCTGGATTTGAACCCAGAATCCAGGACAACAGCCGGGGGTTCTGGTCTATGAGTCAAATGGCATTACCACTAAACTATCGGTGTTAATAACTCAATGCTAAGAGAATGTTAATGAGCCGGAGCAAAAAGACTTGCAGGTAAGTTTAAGCTTTTGTTTGCCATTTATACAAACAATTTGGATCAGAATAGGAGGCACAGTTAGTAAGTTTTTTGAATGACACCAAAATTGGTGGTACAGTTGACAATGAAGAACTTTATCTAAGATTATGAGCAGATAAGTGGCAACCTTTTTACACCGTGAGTGGTTAATTTGTAGAATGAATTGCCACAGGAAGTGATGGGTGCAGGTACAGTTACAACGTTTAAAAGACATTTGGATAAGCAAGTGAATAGGAAAGGCTTGGAGGTATACGGATCAACTGAAGACAAGTGGGACTAGTTTAGTTTGGGAAGATGGTCGGCATGGAGTAGCTGGACCATAATATGACTCTATAATGACAAGTCCCATTATGCTAATGAGTGGAGTGCACCATCAGTGATGCCTGTTGACATGAGACTCACTTTGAACTTGGGCTAATTTGTAAGATTCCCAGAAAGCTCTATCTTATCCACATATGAATACAACATAAATTGCTCGCAAAGAGTTTTTGCTCATCATTATGAGGACAGATTTACCACTCCCGACAATTTCAACATGAGTAACACTCTGATGAATTGGAAAACTGACATCGTGAAATTCCGTTCACCAGCACAACACCCAAAAGGGATCCAGAAAACTGCAACACTTACACATTTATCTGTTTTCTGGAACAGACATTTCAGCAGCTAGATTCCTCAGGCAGTCAAAATAGGAACATGGAACATTTGGAAAGGAACTGGGTCTTACAGCTCTTTAGTACACGTTACCTTTCAATTAAGTGATGCAAGATGTGTGATTTATAAATGTTGGAATTATTTTTAGATCTTGTAATTTAAAATCATGGTTTATGGGTGCCAATTGCTTTTGTGAATGTTTTTTTGAATAAAAGATGCTAGGTCTGATTTCTAGAACTATGATCTAATCCAGTACGTTTCCAAGAGTATAGAATGCCTGGAGTGTTAATGGATTTTTAAAAATATTTTATATGCTTACAGGTGGAGTAAGCATTGAAGGTTATTAGCATATTTACAGTTTACAATAATCAATCATTCATTTTGGCTTAGCATACCCGGAGAGTGATACTTTTTATGGCAGTTCAGATGTGACCTGACAGGATTCAGAAGCAAGTGTTCCCTCTCCGAGAAAGCAATATTTTTCCAGAACAATTAAGGGAATAGGTTACCTCAGGCTAAATATTTAGTTTGTGCCACTTTTAGTCTACAATCGTCTTGTTTGAAATCCGCAAGTTATTAGAAGTGGAGAAATTCTAAGCCCTCAACATTCTGAGCATTCATGTAAGAAGACTCAACAGTTCACTGGTCACAAACTGGGGTGAATTGGTGAAGTTACACATAAACTCGTGTCAGTTCTCTGCATTTGAATTGCCGTAAAGTCATGGTGCTGGGGAATAAGTTGAAACATTGCTTTGCTCAGTGTTTTAAGAATTTTTTAAAACTGTGTTCTGTATCTAGACAGCTTTTTTGTGTTTTCAATAAACTTCTAATCTGTTGTTAAATAAACTCTGCAGCCTTGTGACTACGTTACAGGAATGACCACAACATCAACTAAAATAAAACAAAATATATGGTCTTGGTTGATTTGCACTTTAACTCCACTTACTTGTATTTGTTCCAAATTCCTTGATGTCCTGACCTGACAAAATCTAAAAATTAATCAAAAGCTGTTCCAAATGTTTGAACTTGAGGTAGCATAGGTTTCCTCCTTTGCATTATCCTCTTCTGAAACTCCATAGATAAAAGATTCAAAGACTTTAAGAATTTCCGATACACTTTCAGTTTTGGACCTGGTCAGTTACATCACTTCAGGGAAAACTCAAAGTGAGGTGGTCAATGTAGAAAGCGAATATGCCAAGAGGTTTTGGAATAGCTATTGTCAATGAAAGTATTCCAGAAGTATGGGACATTTCTTTTGCTTCCTTCCTTTAGACTGTGATCTGCACCTACTTTGAGATGAGGTGAACCAGGTCTACTGACTGGGGAGCCTGATCCACTAAAACTGTGTGAGAGGATTATATTGCTCATTCCTGTATTAAAGCTGGCAAGTAAGCTACTGGTGGCCTACCCCATGATTGGCGAACATTGTTAGAACAGGAAAGAGAATGGGATCCCAGTATCAGATTCCACCTGCCATTTTAAAAAAAACTCCCAAGTCATGCCAACTTGGTGAAAATTCAGGTCCTGGAATTAAAGTGCAGGCAATTCTGAATATAGGAATGAGTGGATACAAAGGAGATGTTGAGAGAATGCAAAGCAACAGCCAGTTGGTTGAGGGGGAGAGGAAAAGCTCATAAGATTCCTATAGTGTGGAAGCAGGCCAATCAGCCCACCAAGTCTACATTGACCCTACAAGGAGTATCCCTCCCAGGCCCACCCCATCCCTGCATATCCGATGGTTAATCCATCTAGCCTGCACATTATGGGCAATTCAGCATGGCCAATTCACCTAAACTGCACATCTTTGGACTGTGGGAGAAAACCCACGCAGAGACAGGGTTAAAGTGCAAACTCCACATCGTTGCCCAAGACTGGCATTAAACCCATATCCCTGGTGCTGTGAGGCAGCAGTGCTAACCACTGAGCCACTGTGCCACCCAGATAATGCTTTTAAATAAATTGGCAAAACTATGGCCTAGGAAGGTGCATGACTTCTCCCAAAGTCTCAGAATAGACACAACCCTGTACAGATTCTTTTGATCTATTTCTAATTGTTCTCTGTCTCCATCCTTATCTCTGTCTCTATCTTTATTTTTATCTGTCTCTGCAAAACAGTTCAAATGTAATTAAAACAGATGTCAGTAGAAGAAAAGAGTAAAGATGCAACAAGGGGCACTGTATAGGAGGTAAGAGATAGATTATGTGACAAAATGAACTGTACTCTCAAAAGTAGATTGAATTTGAAAGTATCATCTATTTTTGCTCTTCATTTGTACAGAATGAATAACATATGATTGTTTTCATTCCTTTTAATTAAATTAAGAGAAATTCAGATTATCAATATGTTCTGAAGCAACTAAATTAAACTACAGCATGTAAATATTGTACTAGATCTTGTTCATCTCTTTTAGGATATTCAAACACTACCATATCTTCCCATCGCAATATTTTACAACCTAACAAGCTTGAAGTTTTTATTAGCTTGATACCAAGAATGAGAGACTTTTAGACTGGATAAGTTGGGATTGTTACAGCAGAGAAAGGGCAGATTTGACAAGAGTGTTCAAACTTATGCACAGCTTTGACAGAAAGATTAAGAGGAAATGGAAATATTGGTTTGCAAGTGACAAAGTTGATTTGTGCAGTGAGTTATCATAATCTGGAATTTGCTTCCTGAACGGGTAATGTGAACACTTTCAGAGAACTGAAAATGTACTTGAAAAGTTCAGATATGCAGACTGGCCATGGGTAAAGAGCATGAAACAGAGACTAGTTATTATCTCTTTCTTATGAAATTATGAATAATGGGCTAAATGGCCTCCCTGTGTGCTGTACTATTTAAATTGTTCATATTTATATTAATGCAGAAAAGTTACTTCACAGATTCAGGTTGTTTAGAGCTAAGATGTCTGAGGGGGGAACCTGACTGATTATGTGCATAATTCTATATAGTGTATAGTATGAGGGGATGGCCATGATGGATAGAAAGCAGTTGTTCCCCTTACTTCAAGGGTGAATGAAGAGAGTGTATAATTTTAAGGTGAAGGGCAGTAGGTTTAGAGAGGATATGAGGAGAAAAATCTTTTGTTAGAGGGTGGTCAGAATCTGGAATGCAGTGCCTGAGAAGGCAGTGGAGGTAGGAAACCTCACAAGCTTTAAAAAGTATGAGACAAGCACTTGAAATGTTATAACATTGAAGGGAATGGGCTAAGTTTTTGAAAGTGGGATTAATGTAGATAGGTTGGCACAGACTTGATGGGCCTAAGGATCTCTTCTGTTCTATATGACTCTTTGTATAGGAGTATAACAATTTTAAAAATGGCAAAGTGCCAAAGAACAAGATATTGGGATGGATGACCAAAGATTAGTTAAAGGTGATTTAGGGAGGATTTTAAAGATGGGAGACAGATAAAGAGACAGAGACAGATTTCCAGAGTTTAGTGCATATAGTACCCTTGAGTGATATGTTGTCTACCTCTTCCATCCCTATGAACAATTGAGTCGCAGTTATTTAAGCAGCTCCCTTTTCTTGTATACTTACAATTGGTTGAGGTACTGGAGCTCACTGAATTTGTTTTCAATACTATATCCACTCGTTTCACTGCACGGAAACAAAGGAGCTAATTGCTCTCTATCTGGTGCTCCACTTGACTTGAACCTGGGATGAAGGGCTTACCTTATAAAGCAAGATGGAACAGTTTGAGCTTTTGCCCAGTGGAATTTAGAGCAGTGAGTGGGTGACCTTATTGAAACATACAAAATCCTGGGGGACTGACAGGGTTGACTCTGACAGGATATTTCCCTTTGGAGGAGAGACTGGATTCAGGGACACTGTTTCAGAGTGAGGTCTCACTTTTAAGATGGGCATGGGAGAATGTTTTTTACCCGAGGGGTTGTCAGTTTGTGGAATTCTCTTCCCCAGAAAACAGTGAAGGCTGGTCATTAAATTTATTTAAGATTGCGCTAGATAGATCTGTGATAGACAAGGGAGTCAAGGAGTGTGGGGAGACAGATTGGAAAGTGGGGCTGAGACCACAACCAGAGCAGCCTTGAACTTATTGAAGAATGAGTAATTTTAGAGGGCTTGAATGATCTACTTTTGCTGCAAAATCTTATGTTCCTTTGTTATGATAAAATTTGTGGGACATGACTTTGTTGTACCAGCTATCTAAAAGCACAGGCTAAGCTTGTATTGAATACAATTTGTCTGTTAATTCATATTTAATTTTGATGATTTTGATTGTAGCAATAAAATGTTTAAAAAGTGAAATCTCATCCATTGACATTTTTTAGTGTCTACCACATTTGGGAGAATATTTCACATTATTGGATCATAGCAATAAAGCAGAAAATATTTTATAAACGTTTACAGTATTTGTGGTTGAGTGTCTCTTTACATTTGTCTGGAAATTTTCATTGGATTAAATTAGATTCCCTACAGTGTGGAAACAGGCCCTTCAGCCCAACCAGTCCACACCGACCCTCCGAAGAGTAACCCACCCAGACCCATTTTCCTCTGATTAATGCACCTAACACTATGGCTAATTCATCTGACCTGCACATTAGATTAGATTACTTACAGTGTGGAAACAGGCCCTTCGGCCCAACAAGTCCACACCGACCCGCCGATGCGTAACCCACCCATTCCCCTACATTTACCCCTTTACCTAACACTATGGGCAATTTAGCATGGCCAATTCACCTGACCTGCACATCTTTGGACTGTGGGAGGAAACCGGAGCACCCCCGGAGGAAACCCACGCAGACACGGGGAGAAGGTGCAAACTCCACCTTCTGATGTTAACCAAGCATAGCTTGTTTAAAGGTTGAAATACTAACCAGCACAAAAATGGAAATTAAATGGTCCCTGTGTGAAATAAACATTAATGAATACCCCATTCATTTCAAGACAGAGCACTGGAAGTCAAGCTCCTGATGCCATCGATTTTCCTGCTCCTCGGATGCTGCCTGACCTGCTGTTCTTTTCCAGCACCACACTCTTAACACTGGAAGTCAAGGTCAACATAAATATTAGAATGAACAAGCTTGTAGCATCAAGACTGCAGCATTTCTTTAGTCTCACTCCACCTGTTTGTAACCATGGTGTCACGTTTGGTCACAAAGGGAGCTTCCAGCTTTCTGTCTGAGCTATATATGTCCACCTCCTGAACAATGCTCCATCTTGCACTGCCCTGCCCATCCAATGTTGAATTTCTCAGTCATACCTTCATCGCCTCGAATCCAGCGTCCTGCCTGAAATGTTGACTGTCCTGCTCCTCAGATACTGCCTGACCTGCTCTGCTTTTTCCAGCACCACACTCTATCTACGCTGACTCTCCAGCATCTGCAATCCTCACTATCTCCAGTGTACTCCTGACTGGTCTCCTACATTTTAGCTTCTGTAATCTTTAAATCATCTGAAACTCTGCAGCTCATGTCTTCCCTCAGTGTCCCATTCCCCTACCACCTCTATCCAACATCTTGATTTCAAACATCTCCCTGGCCTTAGAACATAGAACATAGAACATAGAAGAATACAGCGCAGTACAGGCCCTTGGGCCCTCGATGTTGCGCCGAATTCCCCTACCACCTCTATCCAACATCTTGATTTCAAACATCTCCCTGGCCTTGTTGCTCCCTCTCTCTGTAATTCTTGCTGAGCTCAGAGCCCTCTGAGACATCTGTGCTCTTCTAATTCTAGAGTCATGAGATATTTTAATTGTCCTACTGTTGGTGTCTGTTTCAGCTGTTTCGGCCCCAAGCTATGGAATTCCTTCCTTAGACTCCTTCGTCTCTCTATGTTAGTTTGCTCTTTCAAAATGATTCTTGAAACACAGCTTTTACCTAATGTCTCCACGTGTGGCTCAATTTCATGGTTTGTTGAACAATGCTCTTGCAAAGCTCCTTGGAATGCTTCAATACAGTTAAGGCACCATAGAAATACAAGTTGTTGTTGTTAAGAGGTGATGCATCAAGATAGAAATCAAGCCCCGCTGTTTATGTGCAAATAGGGAGAGTGCAAGTAAGGCTAAAAATGAGCAAAGAACCCAATTAGGCATGGAGGCTTTGCCAACTTTAACAGCAGGACCTCATTATCACTTTTGTTCCATATCCTGCCCAGCAACCAACCAATCTGACGTCCTGGCCAGCAGCCAGGCATGTAAACCAATGGGAGGAAACTGCAGCCAGGGACCCTTGGGATAATGGAGAGCAGTAACCTGACGAGGGAGATGTTCTGCATTTAGGCCTTGGTGAAAGCAGGGGAGTTGTTAGAGATTGCCGCAATTGTGGAATGCAGAGATGAACAGTTGGTGCTTGAGTAGAATGGGGATATGTTGAAAACTGAAAGAGAATATTCAGCCTGAAAGGGACAGTCAATCATCATGGCAGTGGTGAGAGAGAAGCAAGCACTATCAGCAAAGTGTAAGCAGAAGGTTTCCTTGAGGGGCTCATATATTTGGCCCACAAGTACTAATGGAAAAGTCACTTAACTTGTACAGACAGCAGCTTCTGCTCCTCCTCGAATGCCAGGCTTCCTAACCCTTCGAAATTCATACAACATCTGTAAAATTAAATTGAGTGTCCCAGTTGAGAATAAAGTTCCCAGCCTCTCCACAGTGGAACAATATGCCTCAATACTTATTGCCATAAAAATGCCAATGAGTCTATGTGTGACTGTTTGGGAATACGTTTCTCTTTTATTCATTTTTAACTCTTGTTGCATTTCTCCTGTCCATTTTTGGGAGGAGGTGGTTAACGTTGAGACAATTATATATAATATATATATAATTACCAAATCTATAGTAATTTGATCTGCTTTCAGTTATTCTTGAATAAATATTAATTCTCAATGATTACTTTTTGCATTTAAATGCAATCTGAAAATTAAAATACCTTGACAGATTCAAACAGTGCCCAATACTATGTCCATTGCAAGTGAGACGATGAGGTACCAGAGAATTCAATAAAGCCATTGAGCTTAAGACAGTAAAATAATAAACAGATGAACAATGAAACAAATGTGCAAGGAACTGCAGCTGATACTGTGCAGCTGCAGGATTTGTAAAATAAATGGCTTCATCTTGTTGTGGTAGAGGATTTCCTTACAGAGGAAGAAATGTGCCAAGAATCTAAACAAATAGCCTGTAGATTGTATTGATTTGGTTTGGATTGTGCTGGAGTGTATTACCAAACAATGTGAGAGCAGAGTATAAGGTTACACTGAGCTCCCAGTGAAAACAGCAGCACTGGATACCTTCACCACAAGCTACACCTTAGCAGAGTGATATAATGGAATAAACTAAATAATACTAAATTTGACTAACTGTACTGAATATAATTCAAGAAATATTCCTGTCTATTAACTTCTTTATGGTCATTACGGGCAGTCATATTATATGCGAGGAGGTCAGTTTTTTTACTCTATCAGCTCCTGTCCAAATTATTAAATTGAGGCTAAACTGGAAGTTCTCCCAAAAACAATGGCAGAATTATGTAATAGGACCAGATTTGTTGAGAAACTAGAAGAAATGGAAGTCAATAAGTTTTTTTATTCACTGTTGGGGAGACCATTTCAAAATATATTTCACCCTAAAACTGTCTGATGGGTAGAAAAAACATGGCTGAAATTTTAAAAACTTGAAGACACGCTTTGAGCTTCAACTGAATGTTGCTTATGAATGATATGAATTAATACTAGGGAATAAGGTGAAAAAGGGTCTATTGATCAATACATAACCTCATTAACTCACCTTGCGAAAGCTGTGAAGGCATGTCCAACATGGGAAAAACCATTGTTCTCACTGTAATAAGCCAAATAATTTGCACCCAACTTTCTGGAAAAAATGAAGCTCAATAAGAAAGTGCAGATAGCTGCTGGAGACACATTAGCTAAAGATTCTGATAAATCACTATGCACTAGAGAACAGTTTGGTTCAGGCAAGAGTGAGACAAGATTTGTGACTGTTAGAATGAGGACTGCAGAAGGAGAACATCAGGTTAATATAAAATGAAATATCATGGAATCATGCAACATCAGAGAAGATTTACCAGGATGGTGCAGAGAAGATTTACCAGGATGTGCAGAGAAGATTTACCAGGATGTTGCCTGGAATGGAGAGGAAGTCGTACGAGGATAGGTTGAGAGTTCTCGGTCTTTTCTCGTTGGAACGGCGAAGGACGAGGGGTGACTTGATAGAGGTTTATAAGATGATCAGAGGAATAGATAGAGTAGACAGTCAGAAACTTTTTCCCCAGGTACAACAGAGTGTTACAAGGGGACATAAATTTAAGGTGAAGGGTGGAAGGTATAGGGGAGATGTCAGGGGTGGGTTCTTTACCCAGAGAGTGGTGGGGGCATGGAATGCGCTGCCCGTGGGAGTGGTGGAGTCGGAATCATTGGCGACCTTTAAGCGGCATTTGGATAGGTACATGGATGGGTACTTAATCTAGGTTAGAAGTTCGGCACAACATCGTGGGCCGAAGGGCCTGTTCTGTGCTGTATTGTTCTATGTTCTATGTTCTATGTTCTATCATGATCTTCACAGACTTCACAAAAATGAAGACCTCAAAGTACTGTTAATGCTGTGTGGTGACTCATGTCAAGAGGACAGATTACTCTTTGATCTTAATGCAACAAAACTCATGAGGATCTGGAGTTCAAAAGCATAACCTGCAAGCAAATGCTACTCATCTCAACTGCAGCAAACTTGGGATGGTAGCCTTTGCGTATCAAAAGAACTGTGTATTGTGTCACACCTCATTAAATATGGACCATGGACACACATACTACATGAATAGAAAGGTGTGTTCTCAGCCTTAGAACGTTTTCCAGGAGAATATTGCCTCAAAGTAGATAATAATGCAAGATCAAGAGCTAGGTGATTATTCAATGTCTGTAAATTTAACACCAAGCAGCCTATTTCTGTTCAGGGAACCCAATGCAGCTTTTGCTTGACTTATGTTTGCTTTTGATGTTTGTAAATATAAGTGAATTTTCTGATGTGACCAAAGGCTTTCCTCTCTGTGATGGTTCCACATCAACTGAAGTTAAGATGCTAATTGCAATGGACATTGAGGAAGTGGTGACTTGGAGAACATAGAAAGATGGAATTTGGCTCAGCACAGATAAACCAAATGGCCTGGTGCTTAAACCATGAAAGGGGGAGCAATAGAGCAGCTGGTCTGGGATAGGTCGGGTAGCTTGTGCAAAGAAATGCCACAGATGCCATTTGACCCATCAGGACTGAGCCAACACTTCAAAGAGCATCCCACCCTCCCTATCCCTGTAACCCCATACTAACCATGACTAACCCATTTAGCTTGCACAACCCTGGACTTGACAGGTTAATTTAGCATGGTCAAGACACCTAGCCTACATATCTTTGGACAGTGGGAAGACCATCCGGGGGAAACCCATTCCGACACAGGGAGAACATGCAAACACCACATAGGCAGTCACCCAAAGCTGGAATCAAACCAGCAGTGAGGCAGCAAGTGCTAACCACTGTGCCACTGTGTTGTCCTAGCCCTGTGTTAGTTGTGTTATTTCCATACTGTGAGAAACATTGGTTTGTGGCTGATATACCACTATGTTGATGGTGAAAGGCAACGCTGAATTACCAATACTCACCCGGATGCATGACTGGGTTTCAATATAGCATCAGCACCAAGCATATCCTCCCCAGGATATCCTGACAGTGGGAGGTGCTTCCAGCTATGGCAAGTGGGAGAATTGGGTTACAATCAGATGAGAGAAGAGCCATTGGGAATGATAAGTAGTTAATGAGATGAATATGGGACAATAGCACAAGAAAACTCCCTAACGCTTGTCTCCATGACGGGCCTTTGCCTGATCTGGTGCTCCTTCCACAGTTCTACAGCAGTGGCTACTGGATATCCTGATGGGCAGCTCTTAGAGTTAGAGAATCATAGAGATATACAGCACGAAAACAGACCTTTGGTCCAACTCAAACATGCCGACCAGATATCCTAAACTCATCAAGTCCCATTTGCCAGTACTTGGGCCATATTCCTCGAGACTTCCTTTTCATATACCCATCCAGATGTGTTTTAAATGCCATAATTTTACCAGCCTCCACCACTCCTCTGGCAGCTTATTCCATACACGGACTACCCTCTGTGAAGAAGTTGCCCTTTAGGTCCCTTTTAAGTCTTTCCCCTCTCACCTTGAACCTATGCCGTCTAGTTCTGGACTCCCCCACTCAGGGAAAAGACCATGTCTATTTACCCTATCCATGCCACTTATGATTTTAAAAACTTCTAGAAGGTCACCTCTCAGCCTCCCACGCTCCAGGGAAAACAGGCCCAGCCTATTCAGCCTCTCCTTATAGCTCAAATCCTCCAACCTTGGCAACATCCTTGTAAATCTTTTCTGAATCCTTTCAAGTTTCATATCCTTGAAAGTGCAACTAGCGTTGGAAGAAGCCTTGAGCAGCTGTGATTCTGGCACACTGGGCTTCAGACTGTGCCACCTCACATCTGTAGGAGCACCCTGGGCTGTCGGGCTAGTTGGCAGTCACCTGGGAGGTCACTGATGGAGACTTTAGGAGACTAAATGCCATCATCCTGAGATGGGATCGGAGGTTCAAACACTATAGAACCATTACAATTCCTCCTGGAGCACCACTTCAGCAAACCCAACAACATGCAGGAAGTACAGATTTCCCGATTGCTGTGAGACACTCCAATACCCTTACAGAACTTGTACCAGAAGTCAGGATGAAGGCTGTATGGCTGTGCAATGGTAACAAGCTGGGCATAGATTGATCTCATGATTTCATCTTCACTGAACCACTGGGAGGTTTCTATCTGTACTGCGATGGAAAGTTAGACAACTGCCATTACAGACTACATTAGGATTTGGTCTGCAGTATTGTTACCGAGCCACAAATTGCACTTAATGCCATTTAAAATAAAGGCCAAGAAACTCTTCTAACAATCTATCTCTCACTCATCTGAACTTCAGTGAAAAAAGCCAAGCTTGTCCAACTGACCCTACCATTCCAGGTATCGATCCAGTAAAACTCCTCTGAGCCAAATGGGGTTTGGTTAGCCTAGTTGGCTGGATGGCTGGTTGATGATACTGAGAAACAAAACAGTAGAGGTTCAATTCACTGGCTAAGGTACTCACCTCCTCAACTTTGCCCTCACATGACATGCAATGGTTCTCAAGTTAAACTCACCATCCATTGCCTCTAACTGGTAGGAGGGACAATAGCAACTTTATTCTAGCAAGCTTTCTCTTCGTCTTGATTAAAATTTTAGTTATTCTCCGCCATTCTTTATATTTCCACCATTCAATCAGAACTACCACTGATCTTTGTGCAGTTATATAATTTGTTTTTTGAATTATGTGGTTTTCAAGTACACTGGCTCTAGCTCAGTTCAGGTATGTACCGTCCCAATGGTACAGCTCCCATTTTCACCAGGTTTGGTGCCAGTGGCTGGAATCTGGGACGAGGGGGCATAATCTCAGAGTAAGGGGTCCGCCAATCAGGACAGAAATGGGGAGGAATTTCTTCTCTGAGAGAGTAGGGAATCTGTGGAATACTTTATTGCAGAGGGTTTTTGAGACTGGGTTGTCAAGGAAAAGTCAGGAATAGCTGCTTTCTCTTGCTTCATTTGACCCGAGCCACCGGCACCAATCCTGGTGAAAGTGAAGTGTTATACCATTGGGACAGTTCATGTCTGAACCATGACTGAGCTGGTGTTCTTGGAAACCACATAATTAGGGAATTAGGGAAGTTGGATTTCAAACTAAATAGTTGAGGCAAGGGATAAAATGTGGAAAGATGTATATCCAAGAGGAAAATAGCAATATGGGAAAAGAGAGTCAGAGAACAAACACCTATTCATTACAAAATAAATAAATAGAAAGTATATGTTGAAGTAAAGATGACCTGATAGCAATTATGGAACCATAGTTACAGATTGATAAGGTTTGGGCCCTGAATATTGACACACAAGATGAATAGGAATCTAGGTAAAGATGAAGGGGTAGCATTATTAATCAACATTGACATCTGTGCAAAAGTTAGAGATAACCTTAGTTCAGGATATCAGGATGTAAATTGGTGATGAAAAATATGAAGGGAAATAAGTCACTAGCCAGAGGGATCCAGAGACCCCCCCACCTAACAATAGCCAACTCGTTGGATGAAGTTTCCAAGGAAAAATATTGGATGCTTGTGATAGAAGGGTGGCAATAATCATGGATGCCTTTCATCTATGTATAAACTGGGAATATCACATTGTCAGTTGTAGCTTGAATGAGGAATTCATAAAATTGTTTTGAAATAGTTTCTTACAGCAGCATGTTCTGGAACTGACCAGAGAGCAGACTCTATTAGACTTGGTATTGTGTAATGAGGCAGGATTAAATAATGGCCTTAGAGTAAAGGTAGACCATGTTAGCAACATTCATGATATGATTGAATTTTACATCCAGTTTGAAAGGGAGAAGATTGGGTCGAAGACTATTGTTTTAAATATTTGAATTGAATTTATTGTCATGTTTACCGAGGCACAGTAAAAAGCTTTGTCTTGCGAGCAATACAGGCAGATCACAGAGTTAAGTAGCATAGATAGTAAATAATAGGTAAAACAGCTGCAAAAACAAAAACACAGGGACAGGCGAATGCTAAGAGTTTGTGAGTCTATTCAGTATTCAAACAACAGTAGGGTAGAAACTGTTTTCAAACCGGCTGGTGCATGTGTTCAGGCTCTGTACCTTCTCCCCGATGGTAGAGGTTGTAGAAAAGCATTGCCAGGGAGGGATGGATCTTTGAGAATACAGGCGGCCTTTCCTTGACAGCGGGCCTGGTAGATGGATTCTATAGATGGGAGGTTGGCCTTTGTGATTGTCCGAGGCAAGTTCACTTCTCTCTGTAACCGTCTCCGAACTAATTAAAGGCCACTATGTGGATTCGAATGCTGAATCAACTGAAGTGAACTGGCACATTAGGCTTGGGTTGATCAATAGACACATTGGCAAACATTTATGGGGATATTTTGGAATACTCAGAATAAATATATTCCTAATATAAACAACATTCTAAAGGGAGAACCTTAACTACAGAAGTAAGGAAAGCATCAAACTTCAAGCCATGTAGTATGCAATACTTACCTTCCTGCAAGCAGATATTTAATACTGATAATAATCGCTATAGTTAAGGAAAAGGGACATACCAGGCAGACCTTGAAACATCATGTCAGTTGAGAACCAAAAATCTGCAAAATTCTAAACTGGACAGACTACCGTCAATGCACTCAGAACTGACCTTTCTTCCATATATAAATATTTGGTAAAATTTACCTTGTCCTACTTTCAGTCTGTAATTGTCACATAGTCCTGTCAGCTCATGGTGCTGCATGGATGCTGCTCTGATGAAGGCTACTGCCACCATTCTCTTTAAGTCCAGGAAACTATAAAGGCTGCTTGATCTAGTGCAGTAAAACAAAACCACTTCCTGGATGACCTCAAAGAGTTCCTTGTAGTTAACAAGGTATAGTTTATAGTATGTTGGTAAGTTGTCATGAGTTAAATCAATATTAAAGGTAGTATGATATTTGTGGCTCAGTGGTAATGACCCTACCTCTGAACTAAGAGACTTACATTCAAGTCCCACCTTCTTCAGATGTGTGCAATAATATCTCTGAACAGGTAGATTAAAAATGTCTAGAGAAACATTGAAGAGGGCTGTTGTGGTGCAGTGGTATGACTCTATGCCTGAGCCAGGAGGTCCAAGGCTCAAGAGGTGTGTAATAGTGCCTCTGAACAGCTTACAGAATCACTGAGGAGCAGCAGACTTTTGAAGTCTCGAGCCGTTTGGCCCGAAGTCCAAATGACATCCATATGAAATCCTAGTACTCTTCTGTATTAACTGTTTTCGACCAATATACAACAAATGCATGTGTGGATTTTATGTGCTTATGACTTACATTAACCATTTGATGTTTGTTTTCTTCAGGCCTGCTTTGGAACAAATAACTTGATCACTCGCTTTAATTATCGTTTCCATTGATTTTTCTTTATATTATCTCTCCCTGTCATTCCCCCAAAACAGGTTTCATTCTTTAATAGTTACAAAAATGTGATGCAAAATAGTATTTGTTAATGAATGAAGAAAGTTTCCCATTATTTATTTTCACTCCTGGGCCTTTCACATTTGGTGTTTTTCACTCCTTTCCTTCGTTCAACTTTTCTTCAGATATTTGAAGAGGAGAAGCAAAAGCACAGGTACACACCAGGGATTTCAGTCACAGAAAAGATACGGTGCAGTTAAAACAAATCATCACTTGGAGATTCATTGTGAATAATTACGTGTAGGTCAAGCATCCCAAACACATCCCACCTGACAAATATCATTTCAGAAAAAGGCATCAACAATTCACTATGACAAACAGACCATTAACAACATGAATTACATAATACATGCAGAAGCAAAAATAAACAGAACTGAAGGTATAAAAGAGAAACTGAAAGAAATCAGTAGCACAGTTGCAGACAAACATTAATGTAAGAATCATCATTTATCCAGGCCTAGACAGCAAAGCCATGGAGGTATTTAATCACAAGGATGAGAGTTGAAAATCTCAGGCCTTGAACCAAGAGCCAATGTAAGTGCTTGAGTGACGAGTGAATGGGACTTGGTGAGAGATTAGGATTGAATAGCAGAGTTTTGGATGAACTGATGTTTATGAAGTATCAAAGATGGGAAACCAACCAAACGTTGAAATATCTGATTCCAAAGGTGACAAAAGCAGGACTGGGGGGTTGCAGAGGTAGGTGACATGACTGCACTGGGTGATTCCACAGAGTGGGCTGCGAATTGCCAATTCAGGTAAAAATCTCCTTTTTTCAGTTTTACAGGTTTTCCAAAAACAAAAAAAAAGTAGGAAACCTTTAATCTTAAACAAGATCAAAGATTACCCTTTGTAAATCAGAGTAGAGCCAAAGTGACAGAAAATTAATAAAGAAATGATGACAGGAAGAGATAGAGAGTACAAATCTAAGAGCAGACCCAACACATAAGGCTAGAGATCACAAGGTAATAAAAGGATAAAGCTAAAGGCATTACATCTGTCTGCATGCAGCATTCAAGAGAAAACAGATGAGCAGACACTGCAAATAAAAATAAATAAGTACAATCTGACAGCCATTACACATATATAGCTGCAGGATAGTGTGGATTGAGATCAGAATTTTGAGTGGGGGAGAACATTTAGGGAAAAAAAACAGGAAGATAAGAAAAGGTGAAGGGATTAATTTGTTAATTGATGATAGCATAAGAACAATAGAGACGGATTGTCTAGGACCAGGAAATTAGGATGTAGAAACTGCTTGAAAAGAGATGAGAAATGATAAGAGGGAGAGGTCATAGAAACATAGAAAATGGGGGCAGGAGTATGCCATTCGGCCCTCTGAACTGGCTTTTCCATTTAATATGATCAAACTCAGTGCCTTGTTTCTGCTTTCTCCCCATACCCTTTGATCACTTTAACCCTAAAATTATATCTAACTCCTTCTTGAAAATGTTTAACACTTTGACCTCATCTCTTTTTGTGGCAAAGAATGCCACAGGCTCACTACAATCTGTGTGAAGTCATTTTTCCCCATCTCAGTCCTAAATATCCTTAAACGCCATATCCTTAAACTGTGACCCTGGTTCTGGATTTCCTCATCATCAGAAATATCCTTGCTGCATTTAATATGACTAGTCCTGTTAGAATTTTATAGCTTTCTATGATATTCCCCATATCATTCTTCTGAGCTCCGATGAATATAGCCCAAACTGATCCAGTCTCTCTTCAAATATTTGTCCTGCCATCCCAGAAGTCAGTCTGGTAAAACTTCATTGAACTCCCTCCAAAGCCAGAACATCCTTCCTCAGATAAGGAGACCAAAACTGCACGCAATACTCCTGGTGTGGTCTCTGCCAGCCCTGGAAAATTGAAGGAAGATATCCCTTCTTCTGTACCCAAATCCTTCTGCTATGAAGACCAACATACCATTGCTTTCTTCACCACCTGCTGAACCTGTATGCTTACTCTCAGCAACTGGTGTACAATGACACCCAGGTCATATTGCACTTCCTCATTTTCCAACCTATTGCCATTTAGATAATAATCCACCTTCCTGTTTTTGTTATCAAAGTGGATATTCACAATATACTTCATCTGCCTTGCATTTACCCCCTCATGCAACCTGCCCAAATCACACTGAAGCATTTCTACATCCTCCTCAGAGTGCACTCTCCCAACCAGTTTTGTGTCATCTGCAAATTTGGAGTTATTATTTATGGGAATGATGTATAAGACCCTAAGCAAAAACACATGCTATGGTGGAATACAGAGGTAGAAATAATAGGAGCTTATCAGAATGGTGTCATCATGGTTATTTAAATCCACATACAGACTGCTAAAATAAGATAGACAAAAGTAGCCTAGGTGGGGAATCATAGAACGTTTTTGGAATAATTTCCTAAATTCTGGATAAAAACAGATAGTGAAAGTTTATAAAAATACTTTAAAAAGAACGCTTTACCACATTGGTCCTATGGAAGATGTATTTGGAGAATTAATATTGGAAAATAAGGAGATGACAGATGAATTGATCCAATATTTTGCATTGGTCTTCACTACAGAAGATGTAAGTAACATCCCAAAAATAGCTGGAAATCAGGAAATGGAAGGAATGGAGGAATTCCGAAAAATTACAGTCTTCAGGGAATGGTTCTGAGCAAATTCTTGGAGTTGTGGATTGACAAATCCTCAGGTCCTGATGCCTTCATCCTCGATCTTAAAAGAAATAACAAGAAAGATAATTGCAATGTTGGTCCTAATTTTCAAAACTCCTTGAATTTGGAGGAATCTCCATTTGTTTGGAAAATAATCAGTGTAATGCCTTTATTCAAAAATGGGAGAGACAGAAAGCAGGAAAGAATGAGTTACCATAGAGGAAATGTTGAAAGCTCTGGTTAATTATATTGTAGCAGGACATAAGAAAAAGTAAAATTAATCAGGTAGAGTGAACATGATTTTGTGAAAGAGAAATGATGGTTAACCAATTTATTGAAGTTCTTTGAGGATGTAACATGGGCTGCAGATAAAGGGCATCCAGTGGGAGTACACTTAGATTTCTATTTGATAAGGTGCCGCATCAACTGTTATTGTGGAAAATAAAGGTTCACAGAGTAGTGGGTAACATATTGACATGGATAGATGATTGACATGTTAACAGGAAACAGACATTAGGTGTGAATGGGTCCTTTTCAAGTGGCCAAGAGAAAACAAGTATTGTGGCGTTGGGATCATTTCTGGGGCCTTAGATAAATGTACCAAAAGTATTGTTGTTAAATGCTTCTCCTTGAAAATGCTACAACGACTTTTGTTTCAACCACTCCCTCTAAGAAGCATTCATTACTAAAAATAAATAAATAAACACCTCCCAATCTCTTATCTTAGCTCGATCTCTTAGTGACAACTGTGAATTAATGATTCCTTTACACGTATCCCACAATCAGTTCACTTCATTATTAAAAAAAAATTAAGCATGGATCTTTTAAAACTTCCCACATATAAAACCTACTTCTTTGTACTTTACAGGTTGTACTCCTGTAAACGTTATTTGGCTGTAACACGATTTGTGAATTCAGGATTGTTTTTAAAATAAAGCGAACTCCCGTTTACTGTTACGCGATTCCATCCCTTATATTACTAGCTGGTTGTGATTTATTCTGCTGGCGCATCTTTAAGATTACTTACAGTGTGGAAACAGGCCCTTCGGCCCAACAAGTCCACCCAGACCCATTCCCTTACACCTAACATGACAGGCAATTAAGCATGGCCAATTCACCGAACCTACACATTTTTGGAGTGTGGGAGGAAACAGGAGCAAACTGACATGGAGATTGTGCAAACTCCACACAGTCAGTCGCCTGAGGTGAGAATTGAACCCAGGTCTCTGGCACTGTGAGGCAGCAGTGCTAACCACTGTACCACCGTGCCGCCCATCAAGTTGCTGTTTCTGTTTATTTGCTTCTATCTGCAACTAAGGTAGGGGGAATGAACACTGGAATATTTCGCTTGAATGCTTACTGGGATCATGCATGGAGTTGAGGTGCTGGGGACCTAGGAGCTGAGAGAGAGAGAGAGAGGGAGAGAGGGAGAAAGAGATAAGGGGCGAAAGAAGGCGCAGCAATGTCCAGCGAGTGTTGGAGAGTAAGCAAGGTCTTATGTTAAGCAGAGGCTCAGTTGCTGGCTATCTGAGTCAACACACAACAAATTTACATCAGAGGGTGTATATGTGTGGAAGGGTGAAGATGTGAATCTGAGGGGCACTGGTGATCCTCATCTCTCCCCACCCATCCATCCCCAAGTTATACCTGATCCAAGTTCACCCAGTCTCTGTTTGAAAGGGATGGGGACGTTCGGGGTGGTGGGGATCTGAAACTTGAGACCTATCAAAACCTCCAGCCGTTCAGAGCATCCAAGCCCTTTAGTCAACCCCTGAAAAAAAATGGATTTTACTCATGTCAAAAAAAACTTCTGGAATTTTCACAAAGTTCAATGGCAGAGAGCCAGATCCTGGATAAACTCCACTCCACAAGGAGCCAGGAAGTTGATAGAATCCTTACAGTGTGGAAACAGGCCCTTCAGCCCAACAAGTCCACACCGACCTGACAAAGAGTAACCCACCCAGACCCATTCCTCTATGTTTACCCATGACTAATGCACCTAACTTACACATCCCTGAACACTATGGGCAATTTAGCATGGATAGCCAATTCACCTAATCTGCACATCTTTGGACTGTGGGAGGAAATCAGAGCATCTGGAAGAAGCCTGCACAGACAGTCACCCAAAGCTGGAATCAAACTCAGTCCCTGGTGCTGTGAGGCAGCAGTGCATACCAATAAGCCACTGCGCCACCCCGGAATACAACAATACATTGGAAAATTTCCCTTGTAACAACATGGCATTTCTGTAACTGACCAGAAATGGACAGGTTCACTAAACTGGAGTCCCTAACCCTGTTTTTCCCATAGGTCCCATTACTTCTATTGCACTATTTTCTATAATATGACTTCGCACGGGAACGCAACAACAGTGTTACAGGAGAACTGCATGCATTTGTCTCATCTATGTTATGTCCTGCCTTTCCCAATTTATTGTCATCTGAAATCTATTTTTGCACACATTTCAACATCATTCCATTGAATAAGCATACTCTCAGAACGCACTTGTATCAAACAGCTATGGGTAAGTCAGTGTCCCAAACTAGTCTCTTTTTTTCCGAAAAGCTGTTCCTTGGCTCGAGGAGACTTTGTCCTTAATTTTCTTTGCAGAGGGTACATAGAACATAGAACATAGAACAATACAGCATAGAACAGGCCCTTCAGCCCTCAATGTTGCGCCGACCTGTGAACTAATCTAAGCCCACACCTCTACACGATCCCATCATCATCCATGTGCTTATCCAAGGATTGTTTAAATCTCCCTAATGTGGCTGAGTTAACTACACTGGCAGGCAGGGCATTCCATGCCCTTATCACTGTCTGAGTAAAGAACCTGCCTCTGACATCTGTCTTAAATCTATGACGCCTCAATTTGGAGCTATGCCCCCTTGTATAAGCTGATGTCATCATCCTTCTTCACTATCCACTACATCTCCAATTTTGGTGTCATCCGCAAACCCACCAACTAGACCTCTCCCGCTCACATCCAAATCAGTCATATAAATGATGCAAAGTAGTGAACCCAGCACCAACCCCCGCAGCACTCCACTGGTCACAGGCCCCCAGTCCGAAAAACAACCCTCCACCATCACCCTCCCCCCCCCA
>NC_057714.1:6353767-6355740 GCF_004010195.1 Chiloscyllium plagiosum | reverse complement strand
GCAACATCCTGGTAAATCTCCTCTGCACCTTTTCCAATGCTTCCACATATAATCCTCACAGTTTCCTTCTGCAAGCACATTATGGCTTCCCCAACACAGGGTCAGTGACTTTCGCATTTTTGCAGTTTTCAAAGACTACTTCTGACTCCTCACTCCCAATCACGGCTGCTTACTAATTCCTAGAATATATTCCTGAATTTGTTCTTCCAGATCAATGCCATCAAACTGCTCAACTTCTTTCTTGCAGTAGTTAAAAATCAGCAATCCGAAAATGCAGTTTTCCCTTGTCAGTGTCTTTTTTTCCTCCAGTTGAGGATGTTATCCCAAGTTATTGTCATTTTGTCAGCTATGAAGCATTTCCCACCCTTTCACAGCGGAAGGCAGTCAGCTAGGCGGAGCGCCCCATTCCCATTGCCAAAGCCCACCTGTCCACCTAACTTGTCTGCATTCACAAGACAATAACACAGAGGACCCATCGCATTCTCCTTGGAGCCAAATATGCCTCTCTTGATGGTGCCACAAAGTTGATGGTTTTCTGATTGGGCTGGTAGTTTTCAGAGTCAGGCTGCCATCCTTAATTGGATGCTTGGCCTGACAACAATTAACTAAGAGGCCAACACAAGGAAAATAGGCACCATGGTCCATCTGCAGCTCAAAGTCAAACTCATGGCGCAAGAGGTACATTACCTATGCACTTGAGAAATATAAGGAATTCTGGGTAATCTAAGATGGAGGACGGGAAAAATTTCTGGCTGTAAGAGCTGTTCCTTTTTTTGAGGTATTTTAGGTGTTGGAGGTGATTTCCTCGAATTCCAGAAGCAGCAATTACTATTTTATATGCTGATGCATTGTTTTGGAACTTTGGAAAAAAAAAGTCAAAACAACAGCAATTTAAAAGGGAGAAGAGCAGACAAAGAAAACACATGGTGAGGACAGTGCAAGAGAGAGAGAGAGAGAGAAAACCTGCACAGTTACCGCCTTTGCTGTTTGAATTCGTGTATCGTTGGACATCGGAGTGCATCTGGGAAAATTAACAAACAGTGAAATCCACAACTAATCTTGGAGGAACTGTTGGGCGAAGTTCACAGCACAGAATCAGATAAGTTAATTGTTGTTGAAAAAACAGATGAGACTTCAGGCCAAAGTGGTCATGTTTTAGAAGTGACCTGTATAAAGAAAGGGGAGTGGTCAGCTCTCTAGCTGAGTTGAGCAGTTTAGTTCAGTCCTGAGCTGGCGAGGGATTCAACAGTGAGCTGTGTGGACACACTCTCTCTCTCTTTTCTGCCCTTCAACCTCAATCTGTAAGTATGTGTTCCATTTATACTGGTTTTTAAAGGGAGTTTGCTTAGCAGGACTGTTGTGTATATTTGGAGCAACATAATTAAGTCTAGTTTGGATAGACTGAGTTGTGTAGGGATTCTTTATTCTGTTCTTTGTGGTTCATTGTGTAATTTTGTGAATAAATTTTTTAAAATCCAGTAATCGACCAGCTAACTTACTCCGGGTAATGTTTACTGTACACTTACTGAAACAAAGTGCAAAGTTGTGGCCTGCTTAAGAATGTTTTGAGTGGTCTGACCTAGTCCATAACAAGACGAATGACACTTGACTGACTACTTTGCACTGCCTTAGATACCAGAAAAGAAAATGTCAACCACACGAGACCTTTCCTCTTAATATCTGTAAGCTTGTGACAAAATGGGAAGGACTGTCCCACACACTAATCAAAACATAACTCAGCTTATTGGACTAACTAGTGTCCTATTTCATCCGTTGTGACTTTTGTTCCTCTCATACTGTTTGTATCCCAGTTGATGTTTGAAGAATTGAAGTCCACAACTATTATTGCTCTACTGTAGAGTCATAGAGTCATAGAGTCATAGAGATGCACAGCATGGAAACAGACCCTTCGGTCCAACCCGTCCATGCCAACCAGATATCCCAACCCAATCTAGTCCCACCTGCCAGCACCC
>NC_057714.1:6319035-6353087 GCF_004010195.1 Chiloscyllium plagiosum | reverse complement strand
CTTATACTCGCATCCAAATCATTTATGTGAATGACAAAAAGTAGAGGACCCAGCACCGATCCTTGTGGCACTCCACTGGTCACAGGCCTCCAGTCTGAAAAACAACCCTACACCACTACCCTCTGTCTTCTACCTTTGAGCCAGTTCTGTATCCAAATGGCTAGTTCTCCCTGTGTTCCATGAGATCGAACCTTGCTAATCAGACTCCCATGGGGAACCTTGTCGAACGCCTTACTAAAGTCCATATAGATCCGTCTACTGCTCTGCCCTCATCAATCCTCTTTGTTACTTCTTCAATATTCAATCAAGTTTGTGAGACATGATTTCCCACGCACACAGCCATTTTGACTATCCTTAATCAGTCCTTGTAAGGTCAGTGGACCTGAAATATTAACTCTCTTTCTCTCCACAAATGCTGTCAGACCTGCTGAGATTTTCCCAGCAATTTCTGATTTTGTTAAATGTCATATCTCCACAGTTGCAGATAACATAATGCTGGGAGAGATGTTATGCTGTGAGGAGAATGCTGAAAAGCTTCAGTGTGATTTGGACAACTTAAGTAAGTGGGCAAACACATGATGTAGTATAGTATGGATAAATGCGAGGATTATAGTAGCACTTTAGTAGCAAAATCAGGCATGCTGACTATTATCTGAATGGGGTAAATTGGGAAAGGAGGAGGTGCAAAGAGACCTTGGTGTCCTTGCACACCAGTCGCTGAAAGTAAACATGCAGCTGCAGCAGGAGAATTGAACAGTTGGCTTGCACAGTGACAGGATTTGAGTGCAGGAGCAGGGATGTCCTGCTGCAACTGTATTGGGTGTTGGTAAGGCCATGCCTGGAGTATTGCATGCAGTTTTAGTCTCCTTTTCTGAGGGAGGATGTTCTGGGAGTGCAATGAAAGTTTACCAGATTGATTTCTGGGATCCCAGGACTGATGTACTGGGAGAAAGTGGATTGGATAGGACTAAATTCAGAGTCGAGAATGCGGTGCTGGAAAAGTGCAGCAGGTCAGGCAGCATCCAAGGAGCAGGAGAATCAACTTTTCAGGCATCAGGAATGAGGCTTGTGGGCCGGAGTCTGAGAATGTGGTAGGTAGATGAAGGTGGGGTGAAGGGGATAGGTCGGAGAGGAGGGTGGAGCGGATAGATGGGAAAGAAGATGGACAGGTCAAGAGGGCGGTGCCGAGTCGGAGGCTTGGGACTGGGATAATGTGGGGGGAGGGGAAATAAGGAAACTGGTGAAATCCACATTTATCTCGTGTGGTTGCAGGGTCCCAAGACGGAAGATGAGGCATTCTTCCTCCAGGCTTCAGGTGGTTAGGGTTTGGCGATGAAGAAGGCCCAGGACCTGCATGTCCTTGGTGGAGTGGGAGGGGGAGTTGAAATGTTCAGCCATGGGGGGGGGGGGGGTGGGATTGTTTGGTGTGGGTGTCCCTGAGATGTTCTCTGAAACAATCCACTAGATGGTGTCCTGTCTCCCTGATGTAGAGGAGACCACATCAGGTGCAATGGATACAGTAGGTTACATTGGCGGAGGTACGGATAAATTTCTGTCAGATGTGGAAGGACTATATTCACTAGAGTTTCTAAGAATGAAGGAGGATTTCATTGAAACCTATAAAATTCCAACAGGATTTAACAGGTGTAGATGCAGGAAAGATGATCTCAAAGACTAGGAGTTCAGAAACAAGGATTAAAGTCTAAAAAGAGGCCAAGCCTTTCAGACAGAGGTGAGGAGAAATTTCTTCATCCTGAGAGTGATACGTCTGTGGAATTCTCTGCCACAGGATACTGTTGAGGTCAACATTTTGAAAACTTTCAAGAAAAATACACATGCAGTTCTTAGTAGTTTAGGGGTTAAAGGATATGGAGAGAAAGTGGGAACAGAGTACTGAAACAGAAACAGAAATGCTAAAAAAGCTCAGCATAGCACTGCAGATGCTGAAGATCTAAAATGAAAACTGAAATTACTGGAAAAGCTCAGCAGGTCTGGCAGCATCTGTGGAGAGAAATCAGAGTTAATATTTTGGGTTGAGTGACCCTTCCTCAGAACAGGGGACTGAGTTGGATGATCAGCAATGATTATATTGAATGGCACAGCAGACTCAAAGGGCTGAATAGCCTACTCCTTTTCCAATATTCTGTGTTTCTATGTTTTAGATAACAAGCACAAATCTGTTCACAGTATTCCAGGCAGGTCATCACTCGTGCCTTGTATAGTTTTAGCAAGACCTCCTGTTGTGGAACATTTTAAACCAATACTCAACATAGAGCAATTTGCTCAAATGTCAAGCAGCTTATGTTCTAAAGAGGTGTCGCTGGATTAATTATGTTTTCTCTCCACAGATGCTGCCAGACCTTCTGAGGTTCTCCTGTAATTTCAGTTTTCATTTTAGATCTTCAGCATCTGCAGTGCTGTGCTATATCGTAAGCAGCCTGTATAGTTCACTGGTGGGAGACATCATAAACCAGGAGAATTTTGAATTGAATTGAATTAATTGTCACGTGTACCGAGGCACAGTGAAAAGCTTTGTCTTGCGAGCAACACAGGCAGATCGCAGAGTTAAGTAGCATAGATAAGTAAATAATAGGTAAACAGTGGCAAAAGCAAAAACACGGGTACAGGCGAGTGTTAAGAGTTTGTCAGTCCATTCAGTATTCAATTTTTCAATGATTGAGGGTTTCAAGCAATTTCAAACTATTCTGTAATCACAGTGCAGTGCTGTATTAATGTAATTAACAAAAGACAATTGAGGACATTGCAACAACAAGATAGGATACGCACTATCAGGGCATCTAGTTATGAAATGGAAGAAATCATTGTCCCAGTCAATAGTCCCAGAAAACATCAATTCACCCCTATCATAGAAGGGGCTAATAACTTTTACGTAAAGATTATCTTGGGATCCAGGGTTACCTCACCTTGTTTTCATTTGTAGAAATAGCATTGTTGATGGTTTGCCAATGGCAGGATCAAAGTCGGTGCTAAGCAGTGATCCTTCAGCAAGATGTCCTGAGGAGCCATGTTAGAGATATTGTTTACTCAAAACAACCAGAAGTCTGCAAATTGACTTTACTGTTTTGCACTTTTTTAGCTTTGCTACTGAGATTTAGTTTATATGCATAAAGACCCACTTCATACCCTTATTTTTTACCCATCATCTGCAGAACATAGGCAATTATTCCATTTGCCTTTTTGAACTTTGATGCAAGCTTTTTGTGTCTCTCCACTCAAATCCCTCTCTGTTACAGTGCTTTCTGCACTCTTTTTCCAATTAAATAATATTCAGCTCTTCTTTAACCTGCCAAAGTATATAACTTGACATTTTCCCACATTACATTCTGTGTGCCAAGCTTTTGCCCACTCACTTAACATGCAAACATCCATCTGCAGATGCTTTGCATGACCTTTACAGGAAACAAAAGAGGGCTATGGTTTAAAGCTTCCTCATCTAAATTATTGTTATCTATTGTGAACAGCTGAGGTCTAAGCTTTGATCCCCGTAGTATCCAACTTGTCACTGCCTGCCTCTTGGTAAAAGACTGTTCTATTACTATTTTTCATTTTCTGTCTGTCAACCAGTACTCAATCCATTTCAGTTCATGGCCTCCAATCCCATGCCTTGAAGTCTGCATTCTGAAAATCTGAGCAAACCTCATCCACTAGCTTCCCCTTACCCACTCTATTTATTACATTATCAAAACACTCCAGGTGATGTGTTAAGCCCTGTGCAAATCCAAACAATGATTGCTTCACAGTCATCAGTAAATATTTGATTCCACCACAAACACCAGTGGGATTTGAACCTAGGTTACCAGAACATTTCATGGGTCTCAGACTTATTGGTGCAGCAACAATATCACTACATCATTATTTACCTTTTGATTCATATTACATGTCATAAAAGTAACAAAGATATACTGGCAATGGAGGCAATTCAGAGAAGGTACACGAGGCTGAATCCAGGTATGGAGGGTCCACCTTGTCAGAGGTTGAGTAGGTTGGCCTTGTACTCATTGGTTTATCGAAGACTGAGAGCAGACCTTTTTGAAACGTATTCTTGAGAGATTGACAGGGGAGATGCCATCTGGGCAAGTTGGGATGAGCAATAAATGCGGGCTTAACTAGTGCTGTCTGTCCAATATGACATCCAATGAGCAATCTTAGAAAAAGATACATTTTTTCATCAGCAAGAGAATAAAGGCATATGGGAAGAAGACAGGAGTTGAGGATTATCAGATCAACCATGATTTCATTGAATGTCACAGCACACTTCTGCTCCTTTGTCTTATGGTCTTATGGGCATTTGGTCTTGAAAGCACAAGATGTAAGAGATATCATGTTAATATGAATGTATGCATGTAGCTAAATTTGCTGATGTTACCAACATAGGTCACAGAATAAGTTGTGAAGAGGAGATAGAGAGTCTGTTAAGAGATCTAGATGGATTGAATGAGTTGCCAAACGTTTTGTCCAATAGAATATAATATGGGAAAACATTACATTTTCCACTCTGGCAGAAACTCTACAACTTCCATCACCTAGAAAGACAAGTGCAGCAGAAGAATGGGAACATCACCATCTTCAAGTTCCCTCACACCATTCTGACTGGCACCTATATCATTGTTCCTTCACTGTCGCAGAATCCATAACCCTAGACTTCTCCTCCCAGTGAGAAGTTGACTTCGTTCTCACTGTCTCAAGGATTATGGGGATGAATGACAAATACTGGCATTACCAGTGGCTCCCATACCAATGAAATAATAAGAAAAGTGTAAAAGGTGCTGAAGCTCATTGAGGTTTTGCTTTCAAACCCGGGCTTTTACTTTGATAATGCATCAATATTAACGTTTGGCTGTCTCGTCTGTAGTTACATAGTTTGTTCTTTGGTATCCATTGTAAAGGTGACTAACTCACTGCCCAAACTGCTTATCTCACACAGTCTCTGATTAGAGGAGGCTCAATTACGCCTGGACTTGGTATAGTATCAAATCATTCCACTACATGCATATTGGCCAAAGTTACAGAAAGGGGTGCACAAGCAGACATTTATGGAAAATTTCATTATTTTAATGAAAACTAGTGCTGTTAGATACGTGATTTTCTTGAGAACTGAATTCAATCATATATTCCATATTGCAGGATAAAAGGGCTGCCAGTGATACACCAATGTATATAAATCTGACACATATCAATGACCTAGAGTTTGGTGTGTAGTTTCAAAACTTCTAAGTATTGTGATCTCAAATAAGTTGATTGAAGGGTTTTTGGAATGGACATACAAGTGGAAAATGAATTTTAATGCAGAGAAGTATAGCATGCTACATTTGAAAGACAATATAAAATAAAGGGGATAATGTTATGGACTAGGCCAGACCACTCAAAACATTCTTAAGCAGGTAGCCCACACCATAACTTTGCAATTTGTTTTGGTAAGTGTACAGTGAAAATTACCCAGAGTAAGTTAGCGAGGTTGATTGCCAGGTTTTAAAACAGACAAAAATTTATTCACAAAATTACACAACGAAACACAAAGAACAGAATAAAGAATCCCTACAGAACTCAGTCTATCTAAACTAGACTTAAGGGTGCTGTTCCGAATATACACAACAGTCCCAATAAGCAAACTCCCTTCAAAACCAGTATAAATGGAACACATGCTTACAGGTTGAAGTTAAAGGGCAGAAGGAGAAAGATGGTTTTCACACAGCTCCCTGTTGAACTCCTCATCAGTTCAAGACTGAGCTAAACTGCTCAGCTAGTGAGCTGACCACTCCCCTTTCATTATACAAGTCACTTCTAAAACATGACCACTTTGGCCTGAAGTCTCATCTGTTTACATATAAACAAAAGGCCTCTCAAAATCCTTTGCTTCTCTGTACCAAACCAGACTGATTGGAGCCCGGCCTGGGCCTCTGAAAAAAATCAAGAACAGAATATCCTTAAGCCAAGGAACAGCTTTTAGAAAAGAAAGGACTAGCTTTATGACAATAATTCTAAAGGGAGTGCAGGAGCACAAGTGCATACATTGCATCAATTGAGCTCTTCAATGGGTAATTTTACTATTAACAGAAAAGGAAGAATTTGCAGGAGTGTGAGTAGAAGGCAGGAGAGTTGACACTTGGTAAATTGTTCCTTAAAAGAGCCTTCACCAACACAACAGGGAGAGTGGCCTCTTCTCATGCTGCAACCATTCTATGATCCTTTGTATAAATTCAGTACAAGAACAATGGGAAATGCTTTGATAAAATTGATATCAACAGGATTGCTGAACATAGAAGAAACTGAAATTCAAATGTTTTATAGTGATCATTTTTGCAGAAGAACGAGACAAAGCCATTCATGAAAAAGTCATTTTAATAACTGTACAGACAGATTGCCCGGGGCAAAATTCATGGCACAATGCTCCTTTCATTGGAATAATTTATGTGTTCAAAACAAAATGAAATGTTTTAACAAAAATGTCTTAAAACAGTTGGTACATACATTCTACTAATATTCTACACAATATTACTGAAAAAAGCATAAAACTCAAGTCAAGCAAAATTGAAATTTCTGAATTTGAAGTAATTTCTGCTATCCAGTAGCATTGCAATTTCACACAAACCTATAAAATTATCACTTTGGTTGTTACTTCAGATAGCATATTTAAGAGGTAAATTTAGCAGTTGCCTCAAAGAATTATGTCTCATGACAGGTTTATTAATTATGTCGTAAATCTCAATCCAAGTTCGTTTAAAGGTATTTTGTTTACAAAGGTTGTTCAGCTAGAAATCTGTTGTCACAAATTAACTTTATATTCCTCTGGAACTACATGCAAATACAATTGGCTTTGATCAACATTTTTCTCCAAGTGTGTTTAAACCATGGTAGTTCTGTAACATCTAGTAAATATACAATGAAATACATTTGCACATTCACCATTGAAAAAACATATTTCTGGAAGTTCATGTTACTGTTTTAAATATCTTCAAAAAACATGAATACATATTTAATATGCTCAAACTTTTGAAACAAATTATTAAATTATTCTTCTTTAATTAAAAAAAGGCACAAACATTCAGAATTGCATCTAGATAGTTAAATGTACCCTCTATATAAGTAATATTTGAATGCGAACATATTTCTCTTTCTGTCAAAAGAGTTATTAAATTTGTTTAAAAATAAATGCATTATCTTCCAGTTGAATTGCAGAAGAATATTTGTTAGTATACTGGCTAGTCTGCTGACAATTGAGTATAGGAAAATGGTGATCTGGGAAAGAAAACGTGGTCCTATATTTATAACGGTCAGAACATCAGGACTAAAAACTGACAACCCCTCTTCCCTCACAGCTCAATTTGTACCATCCTACAACAGTATAGAAGAGGCAAAACCCTCCACATATGAAGTTCAGTGACAATAATGGGACAACAAAAAAATAAACAAATGCCTCTCTTACTCCTACATATGATCAAAATTAGACACGAGGTCACACTGACTTACAAAATAATTTCAGTGATAAGAACATCAGTGAGAGTTATAAGCATAAAGAGTGCTGCTGACTCACTCACCTAATAGCTCCTAGAATATTAGCAACATTCCTATTTTGGTAGATTGGTACCTGCTTCTCGTACTCCCACTTCCCCCCCACCCCACTCCACCTCGGGGATATGCAACTGTGACGTTGGGAACAAGTGCTTTTCCTAACTATGGTTATGCTCCACATAATTAGTCAATGGTCTCTTTTACTCTGGTTACGACGCTATTATACACTTCTTTTTAGTTTCCAGGAATGTTCTGCTATACTGATCGGCTAACAGACCCATCTTCAGTGAGGGTTGTTGCTGATGATACATTGCAAATGTAACACAATATTTCAATGGTCTGTGTGACTATTCCTCAAGACGGTAAGAGGAAATAAACCACCACATTGTTGGATTTGTTGTAAAAGATGCATGTGATAAACTATTGTCCCCCTGCAGACAGTAGGCATCAAACAAAACACAGTCTGTCTGGTAAGATGAAAGCTAATTATAAGGGAAAGACAGAATCTCTGACACAAGTAACCACCATACCAAGGAGTAATACAGATTTCTTTCACAATATGGAAAAGCATCAAGATTAAAAAGAAATATGTGAATGTACTTTTGAACATGTTAAATTCACTGCATGACTTAAGCATTCATGCCTTCCCTGACATTTATACTGAAAGTTGTTCTTTCATATTTCAACAACTCAGTTAAACCTTTGAGGATTAATGGCTCAGTGAAGTTATCCAGTGAATAGATAAAACAGATTAGAAATAATAAAAATGTTTATGTCCTGGCCTGCGCTGAGTTAGTTCAGATGGAGTGGCAGAAGTCTCTGTTACATCTCTTAGTGATTTTGAGTTAGAGAAGGGGAATTTATTGAAAATTCTACTTCTTGTTGCTATGCAGTAACTGCTCTTCATGCCTGGAGCAACTTGACCAAAAGACTTTCACATATTTCTGGCAGTTACTGCTAAAGCTTCTTGTAATTGCCTCAAACCTGTCCATGCTTGTATCCTTGTTTGATTAACACTAGGGACTGACTGAGGAACATAATTGCAAATATAACTTGAGTTTTAAGATTTACCCATACACTGACTACACTGACTAATGGGTGGCATGGTGGCACAGTGGTTAGCACTGCTGCCTCACAGCCCCAGAGACTCGGGTTCAATTCCCGCCTCAGGCGACTGACTGTGTGGAGTTTGCACATTCTCCCCGTGTCTGCGTGGGTTTCCTCCGGTTTCCTCCCACAGTCCAAAAATGTGCAGGTTAGGCAAATTGGCCACGCTAAAATTGCCTGTAGTGTTAGTGCAGGGTAAATGTAGGGGAATGGGTCTGGGTGGGTGCGCTTCAGCAGGTCGGTGTGGACTTGTTGGGCCGAAGGGCCTGTTTCCACACTGTAAGTAGTCTAATCTAAAAAGGATTATTTAAGCAGCTTAAAAATGTTCAGGTTTGACCTCATTTTGTCCATGAGAACCACTTCCTGTATCTTTGATCCTATTTCCACTAAACTGCAGATTCCCCAACTTCCCTTCCCAGTCCCCACGTTAGCTGACAATGAAAGTTGTTTTCTCTGTACAGGTGTTGTCCCTCTCTCTTTTAAGTCTACTGTTACCAATCATCTCCACAAAAAAAAACCCTTGACCCCACAATCCTTGAAAATTATTGTTTCATCTCTCGACTCCCTTTCCTCCACAATCAGCTTGAGTATATTTCTGCCTTCCAAATGCATTCTTGTATTTAGTCATAGAGTCATAGAGATGTACAGCATGGAAACAGACCCTTCGGTCCAACCCGTCCATGCCGACCAGATATCCCAACCTGCCAGCACCTGGCTCATATCTCTCCAAACCCTTCCTATTCATATACCCATCCAAATGCCTCTTAAATGTTGCAATTGTACCAGCCTCCACCACATCCTCTGGCAGCTCATTCCATACACGTACCACCCTCTGCGTGAAAAAGTTGCCCCTTAAGTCTCTTTTATATCTTTCCCCTCTCACTCTAAACCTATGCCCTCTAGTTCTGGACTCCCCGACCCTAGGGAAAAGACTTTGTCTATTTACCCTATCCATGCCCCTCACAATTTTGTAAACCTCTATAAGGTCACCCCTCAGCCTCTGACGCTTCAGGGAAAACAGCCCCAGCCTGTTCAGCCTCTCCGTGTAGCTCAGATCCTCCAACCCTGGCAACATCCTTGTAAACCTTTTCTGAACCCTTTCTTGCAACTCTGTGAATCATTTCAATTAGGTTCCACTCCAGTCACAGTGACAATACTCCAATTATCAAAATCACAAATGTTGTTCGACATAACATGACCAAAGTAAACTTTCCATCCTTCATAGTCTGTCTGCCCCTCCAATTCCTCTCCTCCTTTGTTTTAATTTTATAAACCCACCCCCAATCTTCCAGTCACCTAATTACAGTATATACTCATCTAAAAGTCAATTTTTTGGGACTATTTTTTAAGATTAAATTTATGGGGTCAACTATTGTATGGATACTACTTCTGAGGGACTGAAATTCATGGTACTGTCCAAAATACCAACTCATTAGCAGAAGCTCAATTGATCTCTAAACAAATAAAGAAGAAAAACACGATAATTACCAGAAAAGGACAGTGTCAAAGGGAAACTGAGCTCAGCTGAGCTGCACAGAAAGGGAGGTTGTCACCTGACTCTGACCTAAAGGGTCTTAAATTGTTGCGTCAACCTGGTGTGAATTGTACATCAAAATACATGATAGCACCAAAAAAATTAATTTCCTCTTCATAACATTTATGAAAAAGATAATACCTTGTCTCACAAATTTTTCCTTGAGTACATACGATAAATAAATAATTCATGATGTCCTCTGGGGAAGTGTAACAGTAACGAAAAAGCAAAATTTAGTGAGGGAACTGAACCAAAACAATATTCAATGGGGATATCATGCACACTCCAGACCCTGCAGTGCCCACCTCTTTGAAAGCTCTGAGCTTATTGGTGGGCACCACAGCTTGCTCTTCAAGGACACCCAGACACAAATGTTGCTGTGGAACAGTGGAACAGAGACAGGTAGTCTGAATATATGAGCCCCTCCACGGCCCACTCCCTGGACCTGTTGATGACTATTTTAGTCAGGCCCAAGCCCACAAGGTGATCCTCCAATCTGCCTGCCTCCCTTGACATTGAATATCCTAAAGATCAGGAAAGTGGAGTGAAATGAATGATAATACATTGATCAAAAATATACCTGGGAGTGCAATCTCTCCCTGTCAACCACCTTAACATAAGATTGCATGGAATTGCATGGGATCAATACCCTGCACCCCAGATTCCCAATGGAAAGCAGGAGGACTCCTGCGTAAAGATCCCTCCACCCGTCTTCACTGTTAGATATTTTCTATATTAAACTGTTCAGAGTTGCTATGACACACCTCTGGAGTAGATGGGACTTGAATACACGTCTTCTGGTTTAGAGATTGGGACACTACCACGCCATAGGTACCCTCCATCCCTCTCCACATGTTATTTACCTTTTCTGATATCCGGCCGTGTTATCAGACGAAACCAGCTTATCTCCCACCACCAAATCACCCTTGGTACTTATCATCCTTCAACCACTACATCACCCACTGATTAATCTCACTGATTAATTTACATGCGAAGCCCATTAAGGGCAATTCAATGACACCAAAGTGAGAGAGAGAGAGAGGGAGAGAGGGAGGGTATTAAATTAAAATGAAGTTGGAGGGGACGTCCTCTTTACTGATGTTTTTTTTTTCCTATTTGTTACATCTGGAAGTGCTTTTGCACACAACTAAATACTTTCTTTTTCCCCAAACCAGTGATATTTTTTCACCTATTAAGCACCACCATTAAATCACTGCATTAAATAAAAATGGAGTTGGAAGGTATAGAGAGAAGAAAGGGGATTCAATCAAATTAGAGTGGAGGGGGCTGTGTCTGGGTGCGATGCTCTTTTGGAGGGTCAGTACAGCCCCAATGGGCTGATTGACTTCTTTCTGCACTGTAGGGATTCTAAGATTCTAAGCAGACTTTCTTTACTGTGTTTTTAATTCAGACAACTGAAAGAGTTTTGTTCCCATCACCAAATCACTGGGGTTTTCTTTTCAGCTATTAACCACCAACAGACCATCAAAGGTGAGGGAGATGCAGGGAGAAGGGGAGGAAACTATATCAAAATCAAATTGGAGGGGGAGATAAAGCACTTTATCCCCCGTGCCTGCCCACCTCTATGTCTGAAGGCATCGAGAGTATTGGTGGACACCTGTCTGAGGACACCTGAGCATGAATGTAGGTGCGGGAGAGGGGCAGGCAGTCAGCAGAAATGACCCCCTCCACCCCCACTGTCTGGACATGTTCATGGCCAACTTGGCCAGGCCCAGAACAGATCCATGTGAAGGTCCTCTGACTTGCCCACACCCCTCAGCACCAGGTGCCCAGAGATCAGGAGCTCCAAACTGAATCACAACCCACAGCGCAACAAAAGATTTTTCAAACAACCCCAGAAAAGGGCTGAACTGTCCACGATGAAAAGCTACACGACCCACAGATTCCACAACACCTCAAAATAAATAGTTGGACTGGGAGTCTGTGAAACACTGCAATCTGCGGTTATATGGGACTGCCGCATGCCATACCTTCCACTCTGAGTTGCTGATGGGAAATGGGAGGACTCCTGCGTAAACAGCCTTCCACTGGGGATCCCTGTCGCATGGTGGCAAATAATCACACCAAGGTGTGCCCAGGCGGCAGATGAAGGAATCAAAGTGGTTAGTGTGCAGTGGAAGCCTGCACAAAACGCACCTCCACGCCAGACAGAATGAAACAGAGATGGAAATGTGTTGCTGGAAAAGCGCAGCAGGTCAGGCAGCATCTAGGGAACAGGAGAATCGACGTTTCGGGCATTAGCCCTTCTTCAGGAATGACACCAAAGATCCATGTGATTCCTGAAGAAGGGCTAATGCCCGAAACGTCGATTCTCCTGTTCCCTAGATGCTGCCTGACCTGCTGCGCTTTTCCAGCAACACATTTCCATCTCTGATCTCCAGCATCTGCAGACCTCACTTTCTCCAGAATGAAACAGAGGGCATTCCCAAAGGGTGGCTCAGGATCCTGATGTGAAACTTCGCCTGAGCACGGGTACAAGCAGATGGGATTCCACTCCACCACTGAGTATCCTCCAACTGGTGCATGACAACAGTTCCGGGCACCACTCTTTTCGGTGACAGATGGCATTGGCCATGAGCTGTACCTCCACTGCTGCCACGTTTGTCAATTCCTGTGGTAACATCCAGCCCAGACCTCTGCCACCTAGCATGTCCCCCACTCTGGTCACCCCCACAGCCCTCCCCTCTGCTAGCCACTCAAACCCACGACAGCAGATACCTGAGCAGTGGCTCTCTGATGATAGCCGTTACGCCTGACAGCGGGAAGGCCTGGTGCAAATCGACCATGTTTCAGTCATTGATCAGGTCCTGGTAAAAGACAGGCAGCATCCTCAGGGAGATCTGAGGACCCTCACAGTCTATGAACAGGATCTGCATGTCGTAATGAGGCAACATGGAAGAAATAGGAGGAGAAAGTGAGGACTGCAGATGCTGGAGATCAGAGCTGAAAATGTGTTGCTGGAAAAGCGCAGCAGGTCAGGCAGCATCCAAGGAACAGGAGACAATGTGAATCGGGGGAAAACTCTCTATTGCCTGGAACGATATCAGATACAAAAGATGATTACAGGTATTGTGGGTCAACAGGACCTCTCTGCCTGACTTCCTCAGTCCTGATTGCAAGAATCTTCAGCTGCTTCATCAATGGCCGTCCCTCCATCATAAGGTCAGAAGTGGGGATGTTCACTGATGATTGCACTATGTTCAGCACCACTCATGATTCCTCAGATATTCAAACAGTCATGTCCAAATACAGCACGACTGGAATAATACCTATTAAACTGACAAATGGCAAGTAACATTGTACTGCAGAAGTGCCCGGCAGTGTTTATCTCCAACAACAGACTCTAACCATTGGCCCTTGACATCCAATAGCATTACCATCACTTACAGTTTGACCATTTGGTTTCCACTGACCATAAATTAAACTGGGTTAGTCATATAAATACATTGGCTACAAGAAGAGGTCAGAGGCTAGGAATCATGCAGTGAGTAACATACCTCTTGACTCCCCAAAGCCTGTCCATCATCTACAAGACACAAATCAGGAGTACGAAGAAATACTCCCCACATGCCTGGATGAGTGCAGCTTCAACAACATTCAAGGAGTTTGACACCATCCAGGAATAAAGCAGCTCTCTTGATTGGCACCACATCCACAAACATTCACTCCCTCCACCACTGACACTGAGTAGCAGCAATATGTACCACCCACAAGCTATATGTAGAAATTTACCAAAGGTCTTTAGGTTGCAACTTCCAAACCCATAATCATTGCTATTTAGAAGGACAAAGGTATCAGTTACACAAGAACACCTCCGCCTGCATACTTCCTTCCAAGTCACTCACATCTTGACTTTGAAATGTATAGCCGTCTCGTCAGTGTCACTGGAACTCCCTTCCAAATGCCTTTGTAGGTGAACCTGCTGTGGTTCAAGGAGGCAGTTCACCTTCTCAAGGGCAACTAAAGGTCAGCATGAAATGCTGGCCCAACCAACGAGACATTTGCATCTCACTAATGAATTTTTTACAAAAACAAAGAATGTGTTTATACGTCATCTTCAATGTAGAATAATGTAACAAAGTGTTGCACAGAGACATATTCAAACACTCAACAAAATGAGTACTGAGTCAAACAAAGCTTAAAATATTAGAAGAGCTGATCAAGATCTCGTTCAAAGAGATTGAGTTTAAAAAGGGCTGAAAAGATTAGCAGGAGGTGGAAACTTTTAATGAGACGTTAATGAAATGTTTAAAGAGTGTGGGGCCTAGGCAGCTGAAAGACCGATCGCCAATGGTGGGTGAAGAAATTGGAGGATTGGACAAGAGACCTGAGTCCGAAGAGCATTTTGTTTTTGGGGGAGGGTTGAAGTAGTGATAGGAGCAGAGGAGGGGGCATTGTAAAGAAGTGTAAGGCCTTGAAGTGATCTTAGCATAAGGATAAGGATTTGTTTGTGAATGCAAATGTCTATTAAGAGAGTTCTCAGATTTCTAACTGTTTCAAATGTTAAACTGCAGTTAACTTTACTGAAATTATCCCAACACCAAAAAAAGTCTGTTTTAAATATCTGATGCACTTGTTAGTAGCAAATTTGCTTCAATCAAATAATTAAAATGCAGACAGCAATACTTATTATTTAGGCAAAAGTGAGGACCGCAGATGCTGAAAACCAGAGTTTGGATCAGAGTGGTGCTGGAAAAGCACAGCAGGTTTCCATCGGCAGCATCCGATGAGCAGGAAAATCGATGTTTCGGGCAAAAGCCCTTCATCAGGAATGGGCCTGTTTCTGATGAAGGGCTTTTGCCCAAAACTTCGATTTTCCTGCTCCTCGGATGCTGCCTGACCTGTTGTGCTTTTTCAGCACTACTCTGATCTAAACCAACATATTTATTATTTGATGATCTTTGCCAGTTCCTTAATGAAAATAATCTTTAACTGGACTGGAGTGAAATTAATTTGGCTGAAGCTACTGAATCAATTACCAAGTATGTGGTCCAACACATAGTTTATTGATCTTAGATACATTCATGATGACCTGTGCTGGTGCATTTTTGACTCTTGGAGATGGTGGGCTTGGAGTAGGAAGGGCTTTTGCTTGGGTGGGATGATGCAGTACCAAAACCTGCCGCCTTCTCATTTCCAGCAGTGTTAAGTCTTGAGCAGGAAGGCACATAGCTAACCTACCAGATCTGATGGCATTTGAGATACTAAAGTAGCCAATTAAGGACAATTTAAGTGCCTCTATCTACTACAGCTGGAATTAAGCCAACTGCAGACAGCTCAGTTGTCCAGGCAGTGGGCCTAACAGGTCATGCTGTATGGGACTGCTTGTCATCGCAATGGAGCTGCAAAATTGGTTACTCAAAGGTAATCTGTGCTTAAATAAAGTACTAAGCAATGAGGCAGGGGTTGTCTGCTGGGAACTAGGACCCCAGCCCTTACTTCCAAACCCAACATCCCCTCTCCTTGTGACCCGCAACCTGAGAAAGTTTGCAAAATGGTTAATAGTAGCAGAAACTGGTTTTATTCAGGAAATATTGGGTAATGTGAATTTAGTACTTTTTCCGTGAAAAACATGTTGCATCTAAGTTGATAATACTGCTAAGAAGAAATGCAATCCTTGGACTTTATAAACAGAGACCTAGCGTTCAGAAGCAAGGAAGATATGTTTCACTAAAATTAGAAAATTATTATCATCCCTACAGTGTGGAAACAGGCCATTTGGCCCAACAAGTCTACACCATCCCTCTGAAGAGTAACCCACCCAGACCCTTTCCCCAACTCTACTATTTTACATTTACCCCTGACTAATTCACCTAACCTACACACCTCTGAACACTATGGGCAATTTAGCATGACCAATTCACCTAACCTGCATATCTTTGGATTGTGGGAAGAAACCAGAGGACCCAGAGGAAACCAACGCCGACACATGGAGAACATGCAAACTCCACACAGACAGTCGCCTGAGGCTGGAAATCAAACCCAGGTCCCTGGCGCTGTGAGGCAACAGTGCTAACCACTGAGCCACTGTCCACCCTGTAAAATTATCAGACCTGGAAGCATCCGTGGAGAGAGAAACAGAGTTAATAAATCAGCTTGATGAGCTTCATGTGATGAAAAGCCATTAATCTAAAATATGAACTTTGGTTTTCTGTCCCTATGGATATTCCCAGACCTCTTGAGTATTTCCAGCATTTTCTGGTTTTATTCTGGATTTTGCAACATCAGAAAAAAAAAGTTTGCTGCCCATAAATGCTTAATGGTTCAAAACATCGTACAACCATTACAAGCACTTTAAATTCTTAGGGGCAATTTAGCAGAAACATTCCAAATAATGAAAGGTTTGATAGAGAAAATTAAGAAAGTTTCTAATGGCAAGAGTGTCAGAAACCACAGGGCACAGTTTCAAGGTGAGTTGCAGAAGAACTAGGGAGAAGTTTTTTCACACAAATTGTTATTATCTGGAATACAGAAAAAAGTGCCGAAAGTAAAATCAATGGTAACTTCCAGCTAATTCTTTCGCTCTTTCAAAGAGCACTGACATAATGTACCAAATGGGAAACTTCAGTGCTGTAGGATTCTTTCTGTTGCTAAAATGGAACTATTGAAGTTATCCTGTATCTGTGAGAGAATAAAATCTATTTTCTGTAACTAGACAGAATCTGAAGCCGAACAGTTAAGCTGCTACTTTGTAAAAGAAATTTACAGAGATGATTGTAAATGCTTCATTCCACATCAAAGAAAAACAGCACAGAACATTTTTTGTCATACTTGAAATATGACAGATGTTTGGAAAACAGTTATGTGGACGGATACATAGTTAAATTGATATATAAACATTCTGTGGAATTTGCAATATATTTGTTTAAAGTACATCAGAATTGCAAATTTATGTGTTGACATAATGCACATTAAATTTCCTTGGGATAAAAGCCCAAATTATTCAGAAACATTTCAGGTAAGGTTTTGAAGTTGGATCAACATTGAAGAGATGGCGCACTTTGTAACATCAAATTATTTTACTACTTTGTATATAGCCAAACTCGAAAAAAAAGTGCGAAAATATGCATTATAAAAATGGCCACCATTTATTGTACACAGCAGAGATATTTCTCTAAAATGATCAATTTTTCTAAGTTGCTTTAAAGTACCATTAATATTCCATTGTATTCTCTCCACTCCAATAATCTATTATTTTAAATCGCCAGTTGTGTGGAAATTTGTTAAGCAGATCAAAATATTCTCTCAAGGTCATTGCATCATTTAGTACCATATTGTGGAAGTGGAAGCATGGATAGTGTGTAACATCTGGATAAGTAAAATCATTTTTATCTTTTTATTTAATGGTTATTGATGTTTTATTTTTCAAGCCACTATTTATATCTCGAGTTTTGTTCTGGTTCACATGCCTGTGCTGAGACATTCTCATGTCATTCCATAATCCAGAAAATTCCAACATCCAGAACTGATTGGCCTCAGGTATTCTGGACTGGTGAGGTTACAGTATATCATAAAAGTAATCTTTGGCAAAATGCAATGAAAAAGGAGTTAGGCACACAGTTTTAGTTTAATGTACTAGTTTTGACACAAAGCAACTCGAAGTGTGGTAATACTACTCCAAAAATGTCAGACTGGATAGGGGCAGCACTCTTTCCTCAGATAATGAATGTTCGTGTCTTTCAGGCCCATTCCAGAGACTTGGGCCTATACATTTTGGCTGATGCTTCAGTGCAGCAATGAGAGATCCATATATTGTCTGAGATGTTACTTCTCAGATGAGAACATAAGCTGAGACCATGTTTGCCCTCTTAAGTGGATGGAAAAGATCTCGACACCATGAAGAAGGAGTTCTCCTGTGTCCTGGCCAACACTTGTCCCAAAATCAGAATCATAATAAAACCGATTTTCTGGCTATTTATTCCGTGTTTGTGCATAAATTGGCTCTGATATCTTTCATTGGCTGTGAAATGCTTTGGGATATCTGAACGGCATTTTATCAATGTTGACACTTTCTCAAATCAAAATTATAGTCACTGCTGCTGCTACTTTATTGCTATTTGACTATAAACACAAGGCACAACAAGAAACTCCTGGTCAATCAGAGTGATCTTGTTATCGCATTAACCCAGTAACAGGGCACTAGATCATTTCCTTTCTGTTATAACATCCACATGCAAACGTGACTACCAGCATTAATCAGCATACCGTTGTCCAAGGTCTTCGCTCCTTAAATTGATGTCCATGAGCCGATCTGACTGGAAATCCATCAGATCAGCCTCATTCAGTTGATACATGACTGATCGCGATCTGTTAGACTGGAAACCTCCACAGTCGCCTGCTGAAACCCCCGAGCCCATGGAGCGCAGCGGGCGGCGTGTGGAATACATCCGTCTCACGTTGACTGGAGCCCGTTTCCTTCGCAGTTTCCTCAGCACTCTGGACATCCAGATTGTGAGGCCTAGGAATACCAGGAAAGCATTGGCAGCTGACAGAATCAAAATAAAGTGCTGCACATCCAGGGCACCTTTTTTCAGGGGCAAGGTTAGGACCCCCAGGCAGTGATCGCGGGAGGCCACTTGGCAGACGTGGTCAGAGATGACACTTTCCAGGCACACAATGTAAGGAGTGTCTGCCTGCAGCTCTCTCAGAGTGACCCATTCCAATCTATCCTTGACATAGATGAAGCGATGGAATGTCACTGATTGGCCAAACCTGTCAAAGAGCACCCGAAAATGTATAGCATTTCTGAAACCGGGATGTGCTACCTTCCATCTGATCGTGGCGGTGGATGAGGTAACCCCATCCACTGTTAGGTTGGTAATGTAGAGCTTATTAAACTCACATGGATCTGTTATCAGTGGTTTCTGCACTAACTTGTCCTTAGACTTTAGCAAATAATAACGCTCTGACTTGGATGAAACCAGGACTGTAGTGTAAGGAGTGAAGACTTCTAAGGTCTCCCGTGTCACAGTCTGGGATTGTGGAGCTTCTGCAGCATTTCCCAAGCTCGGGCTGGTTGTAACTGTTCTGGTTGGTTTCGGCAGGAGAATGATGTGCTTACTTTTAGGCAATAGGTGGGACACCATTGTAGGCAAAGAAGGTGCTTTCTGCCGGCTGACAATTTCTTGTTGGTGCATGGTGCTTTCAGTCTGTGTTTTGCCTGGCTGCAGGAAACGCTCCTGGTCTGACTGCACATCGACGTGCGCTGGGGACAGTACAATGCCATCTGGAGCGCCTTGAGAATGGTTCGCCAAAGGCTGGGCCTTCTGAGAGTGACACAGGTCAGCTCTGCCTGCTGCCTGCATCTCCGCATCAGTCAGGTAATCGAGGTACCTCCCATTCAACGCAGGGGGGTCATTGCACTGAACGAAGATGGTGAGCAACCTTCCTTGGCCATGCACCAAGCTCATCCACTGCTTCAGGCCTTTGAGGTGGCAGTTGCATGTCCAGTTATTATCCCCCAGGTCGAGGCTGTAAAGGGAGTTGCTAAACACAAACACATCCCCGGGCAGGTATGTCAGGCGATTGCTGGTCAGTTTTAACACCTTCAGAGCCGCCAGCTCTTTAAACGCCTGCGGGTGCACGCTGCTGATGTGGTTCTGGCTGAGATCCAACTCTTCCAGCTTTTGCAAAGGGTCCAGCAGTTTGTCTGGGATTTCTCTCAGTAGGTTACCATTGATGAGCAGCTCCTTTAACCCGCTCAGGCCTTCGAAGGCTCTGCTGGCGAGGTGAAAGATTTTGTTCTGGCTGAGACTCAGCCTGGCCAGTGTCTGCTGCATTTGGAACACTCGGTTGCCGATAGATTGGATATTATTCTCGGACAGGATTAAAGTGGTCAATGACCTGAGGTGGGCGAACAGGACCCTGCTGTGTAAGGAAGTCTGGTTATTCTTGGCTAGGTTTAAAAAAAGCAACTTCCTCAAGTTTATAAAAGTATTTGCACTGATGGTGTGGATCTGGTTGGACTCCAACTGCAGGTAAAGGAGGTTCCCCAGATGTTTGAAAACTGCATCTTGCAAAACCTCCAGAGAATTGCCGTCAAGTCTTAACCTCATTAAATTATGGAGATGTGAAAAGACAGCAGGATGCAGCTTCTTCAGATTGTTGTTGTTCATATTCAAAAGCCTCAGTCTGCGGAGGTAATGGAAAGCACTGGCGGGGATGGCCGAGATGATGTTGTTGCCCAAGTACAGCTCCTCCAGCCGGGCAAGTTTCTCGAAGGCTTTGGGGTGAATGTGCTCGATCTTGTTGTACTGTAAATCCAGCCGGAGCAGCCCGGTGAACCGCGGGAAGTCCGAGTCGGAGATGTTGCCGATGAAGTTGCCCCCTAAGCTGTAAGTCAGGACGTCGGCAGCATTGTGCTGGGTTTCCGGGACCGTGCAGAGACCTCGGTTGGTGCACAGCAGCTTCTGCAGCTGGCACTCACATTGCGAAGGGCAGAACGATTCGGCAGAGCAGATCAAACAAAGAAATAGCAGCCAGACCATCCACAAACTTTCCATCCCCAATGGTCAGCTGCCTTGGCTCTGTTTTTTTTTGTACTATCCTTTGCATTCCATCTTCCTTTGCAAGGGGGCAGATTTTAAACGCTTTGATTGAGACAAGAGACCGAGCGATGGCGAGACGTCGTCCATCTATCCGTTACTACATGCACGCACTTAGTTAGTTAACTTCTTTTGCAGACTGCATTTGGAAATACAATTAAATCCACCCCCTCCCCCTTCCCTGGTGGTGGAGAGAAATCCTCTTCAGCACTGCACACAAAGCAGAGCCCCTGAACCGTCAGGTCTCGCAATCCTACCCAAGACGCAAACTTTGGACAGTGGCAGATTTCGAAAATGCACTACTAACCTATGCCAAGAATACAGCCGGAAATTTGTACTTTCCTGCATTTCCCTCAGGAGACTTCGGCCAAAATGCAGATGTGTTTATGCAAAGGCTGAGGAGGCAGTGGGAGGGGTATAATATCCAGAGACATTGTCCAGGACACTTTCACTGCCAGTGGCTTCAGGGAAACAGCAAACGCACAACCGTCTTTCCCTCAGAGCAAACCAGTGAATGTTATTCTGCGGAAACCGAGTTGAGTGGTGAAAGCCATTGTTCCATCTGCTCAATTGTTACGGGTTTGAATGGAACTCCATCCCTGAGTCTGATTCGGAAACCTGAGAGTTTATTTCCTTGATTTTGTTTGACAGTTACTACCTCCCTTCCATAACATTGTTGTTGGCTCTTCAGAAACAGATGTAATTCTCCAGCTAAAGGCGTGGAATAGGGTGATTGGGAGAACGTTGAATTGTTGTACAATTTGCAACACCCGGATGAGTACAGTTTGCGATTAAAATTTCGGTGCTCTTAGATGTTAATGTCAGATTGCATATTGCAAAGCGCTGGCCGAAACTGACGCCATGAAAAGAAAAGACTGATGGTTAAGTCGTTAAGCTGCAAGTTAAGAAAAGGACTCGAGAGAACCTTCCAGACATTGCTTGGCCAAGTAGCAGAGCAAACTGCTGTCCTGAAATGAGGAATTTCTGGACCTACCAGGTTTTGACAATTCCCCTGGAAATTCCAGCCAAATGTCACTGATTTCTTTATTCATATGTGACTGATTTCATCATTTAGGCTGCAATAAAAAAACTTAATACATTTAATAGTTTCCGATTATTAAAATGATTCTGTATAAGTTAGTGAATTCGTTTGCATCTGTGCCTGATTTCATTGTTTGGTGAATCTTGGCAAGTAGCAGTTAATCATATCTCATTCAGTGATGCGCTGCTGTCCTATTGTGAACAGTTTGGCATAGGCACTGATTTCATTTGGACTGAGATATTTGGGATATTCCAAATCTGAATGTACGTTATCATTTGACAAACCCCCAAATGTAAATGGTAGAATCCAATCTGACCTTTAATATGGGCTGTTTATCAAGTAGGGCTCATTTCCTTTGACACAATTTTATTGATTACAGATTGCACATTGGAATTTCAGAAACATGCCTCCTTGAGTATGTTCAGAATGTAATATTCCTCCATCTAGTGTATCAACAACTTACTTAGATTAATTTGAAATTTAAACTATCTTGGGGGTACTTCTAATGTGTGATTTAAAGGTGCATGAATTTTGTGATGTCAGTGTCTTGTATAGAGTCAATTAGATATACTCAGTATAAGAACTCAGTGACTTTGCACCCTTGCCAAGATCACAAGGAGAAACTGAAACTGAAGTGGCCAAAAGATTTGCATTGCCTCTAGCGCACATTAAGGACAAAGAGTTTATAGAGTCTGAATTTGTAAGAACTTGTCTATTTACTGGGGGTTAATAGCTGCAAACAGAATATTGAAACGATGCTGGGATTGAGCTGTCGAGCAAGAATCCCAGACAGCATTTATTTTTTAAAGGCAAAGTTCACGAAGATTAAAAAAAAAATTACTTGAGTCTTCAATGTAGTTGCCAACCAATGGTTAAACTTGAATTCATTTGACGTGGACAAACTCTCTGATGAAAGGTTCCAGCTGAAAGTTGTTGCTGTACAATTTGGATCCACAGTTCCCATTTTAGGATACCTATTATCCAGTCAAATCCAACTGATTATACATTCAGTGGCAGGAAGCACCAGCCACCAACGCTATTTAAAGGTATCACTGACTTTCAGCTTGGTTGCTGATTGTAACTCTGGCTGCTGCTGCAATTGTATAGTTGTTGGTGTTTCAATAATTCTTTAAAGCTGCTAATCTTTATTGCAGGTGGTGTGGCAGATGTTGCAGCACAAACTGGCTCTCAGTCATGGATACACTAGTAGCCGTTCCCCTTAAAATACAACATGACTGTAACGGTGAACAGAGAGCCCCCCCACCCCTCCCCAGCACAGAATGCCATTGGAGTAAAGAGGCAAAGGAGGGGGAGAGAGATTCTTAACAGGATGGTACAGCTGCCAGAGTGCTTAGGGTACAATTCCTTTACTTGAAACCCAGAGAGGAACAATGTCTAAAATACAGGCTCTTCATTAAGGACTGTCTAATTGAAATCTGCTACCTGCAGCAGGTGCAACAGCTACCTCAGAGTAGAGTGGGAAGGATACGTCTTGTGGCTGTAAGAGTGACTGCGACTATCAACTGTTATATATCTGGCTTGGTTGCAGGTAGTTTGCCATCCAACATTATATAGAGCCATAGAGCTGTACAGCATGAAAACAGACCCTTCGGTCCAACTCATCCATACCAACCAGATATCCCAACCCAATCTAGTCCCACCTGCCAGCACTTGGCCCATATCCCTCCAAAACCTTCCTATTCATATACCTCAAAAAATAGTGGTGGAGGCTAATACAATTGCAACATTTAAAAGGCATTTGGATGGGTATATGAATAGGAAGGGTTTGGAGGGATATGGGCCGGGTACTGGCAGGTGGGACTAGATTGGGTTGAGATATGTGGTCGGTATGGACGAGTTGGACTGAAGGGTCTGTTTCCGTGCTGTACATCTCTATGACTCTATATAACGAATCTTGATCTTCCTATCGGAAAGATGTTGTGAAACCTGAAAGGGTTCAGAAAAGATTTACAAGGATGTTGTCAGGTTTGGAGGATTTGAGCTATAGGGAGAAGCTGAACAGGCTGGGGCTGTTTTCCCTGGAGTGTCGGAGGCTGAGGGGTGACCTTATAGAGGTTTACAAAATTACGAGGGGCATGGATAAGGTAAATAGGCAAAGTCTTTTCCCTAGGGTCAGGGAGTCCAGAACTAGAGGGCATAGGTTTAGAGTGAGAGGGGAAAGATATAAAAGAGACCTAAGGGGCAACTTTTTCACACAGAGGGTGGTACGTGTATGGAATGAGTTGCCAGAGGAAGTGGTGGAGGCTGGTACAATTGCAACATTTAAGAGGCATTTGCATGGGTATATGAATAGGAAGGGTTTGGAGGGATATGGGCCGGGTGCTGGCAGGTGGGACTAGATTGGGTTGGGATATCTGGTCGGCGTGGATGGGTTGGACCGAAGGGTCTGCTTCCATGCCGTACATCTCTACGACTCTATGACACTTCTTCTGGCAGCTCATTCCATACACGTACCACTTTTTGCATGAAAATGTTGCCTCTTAGGTCTCTTTTATATCTTTCCACTCTCAGTCTAAACCTATGCCCAGTTCTGGACTCCCCCACCCCAGGGGGATCTATTTATTCTATCTATACCCCTCATGATTTTATAAACCTCTATAAGGTCACCCCTCAGCCTCCGACACTCCAGGGAAAACAGCCCCAGCCTATTCAACCTCTCCCTGTAGCTCAAATCCTCCAACCTTGGCAACACCCTTGTAAATCTTTTCTGAACCCTTTCAAGTTTTGCAACATCCAATAGGAAGGAGAGCAGATTTGCACGCAATATTCCAAAAGTGGCCTAATCAATGTCCTGTACAGCTGCAACATGACCTCCCAACTCCTGTACTCAATACTCTGATCAATAAAAGAAACCATACCAAATACCTTCTTCACTATCCTATCTACCTGCGACTTTCAAGGAGCTATGAACTTGGACTCCAACATCTCTTTGTTTAGCAATACTCCCCAGGACCTTACCATTAAGTATAAGTCCTGCTAAGATTTGCTTTCCTAAAGTATAGCGCCTCACATGCATCTACATTAAACTGCATTTGCCAATTCTCAGCCCATTGGCCCATCTGATCAAGATCCCATTGCAATCTGAGGTAACCTTCTTCGCTGTCCACTACACCCCCAATTTTGGTGTAATTTGCAAACTTACTAACTGTACCTCTTATGCTCACATTCAAATCATTTATATAAATGACGAAAAGTAGTGGACCCAGCACTGATCCTTGCGGCAGTCTGAAAAACAACCCTCCACCACCACCCTCTGTCTTCTACCTTTGAACTCTGTATCCAAATGGCTAGTTCTCCCAGTATTCCATGAGATCTAACCTTACCAATCAGTCTCCCATGGGGAACCTTGTTGAACACCTTACTGAAGTCCATATAGATCACGTCCACTGCTTTGCCCTCATCAATCCTCTTTGTTATTTTTTCAAAAAACTCAGTCAAGTTTATGAGACATGATTTCCCACGCACAAAGCCATGTTGACTATCCCTAATCAGTTCTTGCCTTTCCAAATACATGTACATCTTGTCCTCATACAGGAATCTGTCCCTCAAAATGCACAATGGACATGATCTTTATAGTTAGACAAATTCCAGAAAAGTGAAGAGAGCAGCTGCTATCTCAAAACATGGTCTTCTTCAATCTCACAAATGCCTCTGACTCTCAATCAGGAGGGATTATGGAGGACCCTCTTTAAATTTGGTTCTTTGCAGAAAGTCATCACTATCCTCTGCCTGCAACACCGTGCAAGCTTGGATCCTCACCAATAGATGCACCATGAACCCAAGAGGTGTGCAAAATAGTGTCAGGCATTGGTTGTCCCCATCCTAATCACTGGAATACTTCGCCTACATCTATGAAATTTCCTGTTGCTGTGGAGCTAGTCGACAGGACAAATAGCAAACAGTCAACCTGAGTCATCTCAGGTCCAGAAACAAGACCACTCCGTCTGTAGTATGCAGATGATGCCTGTCCAAGCACATACTCAGAGGCCAAATTATCATCAATGCATTCACAAAGACATATGAGAGAATGGGCCTCGTGCTAAAGGTCTAGAAGACAAAGGTCCTCTCCCAGCCTGCTCCCACAACACTGACACCCAACTATCAAGACCTACAATGAGCCATTGAGCAGCGGCAGACATCAATGATGAAATTCCATTTGGCCCCCAGTGTGCCAGCATTTGGCCATCTAAGGAATAGAGTGCTTTATGAGCAAAGCCTCAAATTTGTGACCAGGGTCCTGGCCTACAGGGCAGCAGTGTCACCTAGCCTCCTGTATGTATCGAAGACAATGACAATGTACAGCAAACACTTGGAGAAATTACACTAGCAATGACTCTGCAAAAACCCCGCAAATTCACTAGCACAATGGATTCTTCAAAATCAGTGTTCTCTCTCAGGACAACGTCAGGGCATTAGTTACTGTCAATCAGCTGCACTGGGGGAGCTACACGGTCCACATGCCTGAAGCAAGATCCCCAAAATGAGCTCTCTATTTAGTCATGGAAGGCCGTTAGCAGGAAGGGAGAAGAAATGCTTTAAGGGTTGTCCTCATAGCACCCCTGAAAAATGTAGCATCTCCATTGACTCATGGATTTCTTTAGCTCAACACCACCCAAATGGAAAAGAAGCAGCTGCCAACCATTTCGCATCTTCAACAGACCAAGGTGCATTAAGCATGAACAGTGGAATGAGAATGTGAAAACCCTGAGCATCCTATCCTCCCCACCTCAGTAAGTACCACTACTGTGGAAGAGGTTGTGGATCCATTTGTAGGCTATTTGTTCACCTCAGGACCCACAACTCCGGAATGGAAGATAGTCCTTCCTTACCTAGAGTCTGCTTAAGTGAAGGACATACAGGAGATTACTGACCCCCTTTACTCAAAGAGAACTAACCATGTTTAATTCTCTGACCAGACTGCAGCAGGTGGAGTGAGCTCATGGTTTTATGGGATTGCCAGCTTTCATCATTGCTATTTACTTATTGTTACACTTTCGTGAGATAGCACTTCTTGGGTATCTGAAAGGAGAATGGTGCAAGTGTAAAGGGTTCTGAGGCAGACAGTAGGGAAAGTAAGAGGTCTACGCTTCAAATACATCTTGTAAATCAGAAGAAATTGGAGATGGGAGGGTGGAAGGAAACTGTGAGGAGAATTTACCTTATGAGGTGGCTCCATCATCTCCTATGGTTTTTGCTTTATCTCTAGTCATGATCTCAGTGATGGCCACTCCAACAAAGGAGAGCATTATCTCATCCATTGGTATATAGACATGGAGACACATTTAACCTCTAATGTGCAGTACCTTCTACTTTGAATTATGCATTGCCTCATTCTGCAAGAGACAGGGAAACATGTTAGTGAGAGTCATGCAATCTTTTGTACATTGTGTCTGTCATCGTTGAATAGCTGCAGGCTGTGAGATATGCTTAACAGTGTTATGTGAAGAGACTGAAGTCATGAATGTGAGGTAAGAGCCTGATTGATAGACATTGTTAGCAGCTGAATGAAGAAGGTTTGGTGCATTAAGCAGTTGCTGAGGCTCGCGGTACAGCTGAAGGTGCATTCACTGGCCTTGATCACTCACATCAGAACATTGAACCGTGGAGCTTCACTCTGGCATTGACATCCGCAACAAATGGACTGTGTGACTGAAAAGTCTCTGTTTCAATGTGGATAGAGCACATCTCTCATCTTCTGAACTTCTGTACTTGCATCTCAAAACCATGGAGCCTGCCTTGTCTGATTTTGTACCATTCCTTATTGTTTCCCAGTACAGGTTGACTTCCTGGAGATTCCCCACACCATCCATTTAAGAAGATATTGCCTTTAAGTAGTACAGGCTACCTTTAACTGGTGTTTGTTTTTTTTGGAATCCTGGCCTCTATGTAGCTACTCAGCAGCGTGGTTAGCACTGGCCATGTCCGGGCATTGTGTTAACTTGCCAGCTGCACAAAGTTTGTGGGTAGCTGTATCAGAAGCAACAGGTATAGGCCCAACTTGCATAATTATCCTTGTTCCGGATTAGTGGTGCTGGAAGAGCACAGCAGTTCTTCCAGCACCACTAATCCAGAATCTGGTTTCCAGCATCTGCAGTCATTGTTTTTACCTAATTATCCTTGCGTCTACTTTGGGGGAAAAGGGCATTAAATTTCATCCCTGTCTCTCCACAACCTTTATAAGAGTTGTTTTCTGCCATCATAGTGTAACAACTCATAAAAGAACAATTTTAAAGCAACAGAGTTTTTGTGGTGCAGTGGTGCTGTCTGTACCCCCGATCCAGGATGCCCTGGTTCAACTCCTACCAGCTCCTAAGGTTCCTAACATCTCTGAACAGGTTGCATAGAAAATATCTACAGCTACAGAACTTGAACTTAAATTGTCAGAAGCAATGCACAGAATTTCATTTTTAACAGTATGGACTTTGAAAGGCAAAGCAAGCCAAATAACTAGTTTGTTTTCAACAATTACCTCATAGAAACGAATGCGCAGAAGGCATTTTAAAATGAGCCGGGCCATAAAGAACTTAAATGGCTACTATTGCAGAGAGAGGTAACAGATAACATCAAAGCAACAATTCACACATGTCCCAGAATTCTTACAGCTCAGTATGAGATCACTCAGCCCATTGTGTCAGCACTGGCCCTCTAAAGTGCTTTCCAGAATCTAACTGCTCGATCTGTGAGATAGATACTCCTCATGTTGCTGTTACTTCTGTTACTAATGACTTTAGATCAGTGACCGCTCAGTTTTGATCCTTTTCACGAGTGGGAACATTTTCTCTCTACTTACTCCATCCAGACCTTCCATTATAAGACTTCAATAAGATATCTTCCCATGCTGCTGGCTTCCAAGGAATAGCCCAAAATGAAATCGACTTACGAAAATGAAAACTAAACTTGACCAAAGTGACTAAGGTGAAGAAAAAAACCATTTGAAGTGAAGAGGTATTCATCTGGGGATGAGGACACAACATGGAAACTGGTGATTATGAACATATGAAATACTAGGATGTGCCTTTCAACAGCAGAATCATGATGCTAAGCACAACATTGAAAGAACAGAAATCAAAGATTGTATAGATCACAACTAGAAACTGCAATGAATTCAGAATGCATACAGTTAAGTCAAAACGGAAATCAAGGAACTAACATTTTAATGGTGGAAGAAACTCCAAACACAAAGAATTTCAGACAATGGTGGAAATTATGCACCAAAAAGTAAAGCTGTTTTTAAGACTGAAATATTCCCAAGTGTCGAATAGGGAACAGTGTGGTTACTGATAAAATGGTAACACTGTTTGTGGGATAGTAATGCTCTGCATTACAGCTATTCATTAGACAGCACAATGTGATGGAGCAGAGATAAAGACTAGACGTTGAAAATAGCCAACCAGCAGCTGCAGTGTTTTAACTGGAAACAGGTGAGAGAAGAAGGTTATTGAAAGGTCAGCACAGAACTAATCTGAAATTATGTGGATTTCTTTTCCAGGATAGAAAACTATGTATTCATTGTAGAATGAAATGGAAACATACAGCTAGTCTCCTTGCACAGAAAGGATCAAGCCACTCCAAGGGAGTGGTAGTATTATCAACAAAACAGGCCTAGAAAAGTTTGCCCCTTGTTAAGGGGAGATTTACTACATCAGCATCCTCAAGCCAGGAATATTACCCCTCTGGTTTCAAGATCAGATGTTTTTCTGCTGAGGCCAAGTGTCTCTGGCCTCACATAGAGCATGGGCTGGATATTAGTTTGCTTCGATGCAAAGTGATCAAAAAATTTAATAGAAATATCAAGAGTTCACTAATCCATAAGGAAAGGGTACATTTTATGCAACAATTTGTTGAAAGATCAATAGAAGATGACTTAATTTGTTAAAAGAGTTGATGGTGTTCAAAACCTTGAAAAGATTGACTGGAACAAGCCTAATACTTCTAAAGAACAGATCATCTATTTGCCCTCCCCCTCAATTGCCTTTGTACTCAGACCACAGAGGGAACAGCATTTTATAGTTACTAGTGACTATGAACATCAGTCAGTTCTCAGCTATCTGACCTGGGGGTACCATGTAGAATGAGCTCTCAGAGTTTCTGTAGTCTCAGTGGTCTCCCAGGGATGCAAAGTAAAACTCCAATAGAATTAATTCTCACAAGAGTTAATTGGATCGATAAGATTGGCCAAAATATATTTCTGAATAGTTGTCAACTTTTATCTGGATAATGCGTGTTTAATGTAAGACCTGGTTCTATCTCATAATGTCTTGGATAGCTTGAATTATGATGCAAAATAAAGTTTAGTAAGTAACAAGTCCATTAGAAACTGTGCTACTGGTAAACAAGGAACATAATACATTCAGGAATGTAAATGGTGCACTTATAGCCATTTTCAATATGAAACAACTGAGACATAAGGGTTCAAAACTGGTAATTATGAACATATCAAATGGTGGCTAAAGCATACATTCTAATCAGAAAGGGATATAGACAAGTCAAAGGAAGAAAAAATGAGTTTCCAGTAATGTATATCTCGCAATTCAAAAGTCTTTGTAATTGGTGTTCATTTTCACCTGTAACTCTAGATTCCACATTGATGCTGATGTCACCCAATTCAGTGTCACCATCACTTCTTTTGACCCCTCAACCAAATTCCCTTGTGGTATTTTTCTTGGCTGTGAACAGCCCTTTTAAGATTGCACGGAATGAGTTGCCAGAGGAAGTGGTGGAGGCTGGTACAATTGCAACATTTAAAAGGCATTTGGATGGGTGTATGAATAGGAAGGGTTTGGAGGGATATGGGCCTGGTGCTGGCAGATGGGACTGATTAGGTTGGGATATCTGGTCAGCATGGACTGGTTGGACCGAAAGGTCTCTTTCCATGCTGTACATCTCTATGACTCTGTGACTCTATGCTCCTTGGCCACACATTTAAAAGAAATGTTGGTTGTTGCCTATTCAGTACATTCTGCGTTGCCACACAGTCTGCACAGAATATTGCCCTCCATTGCCTATGATTTATCACTTTGTTTTCCTGACATCCAGAGTCAGATGAGAAGAAATTTGCTCCAACTAAGTATTGAGAAGACTGAAATCATTGTCTTCAGTCTACTGTACAAAGTCTTTTGACATTGACTCCATTGATTCCTTTCCACAGCCAATTTCTGAGGTTGGACTAAACCATTCGTGACCTTAACATTGAAGTTGACCCCAAAATTGATCTCATATCTTCTCCACTACTTAAAGGGTATACTTCAATTTGTGTAGTATTGCCACACAGCTGCAACTCACTTGTTGATGAAACACTCATCCATACCTTTGATAATTCTGAACGTGACCCTTCCAATGCTCTCCTGGCCAATCTTGCACCTTGTTGAATATTGAGCTTGTCTAGGACTCTGATGTTTCCGTCCTAACTCTCATCAAGTCCAATTGACCAAAGACCACTGTGCTCGCTGACCTACATTGGCTTCCAGTCCAGTAGCAGCTTAATTTTAAAATTCACATTCTTGGCTTTTCTTCTCCCTATGTCTGCAAACAGCCTTTGAGATCTCTGCTTGTTTTCCAATTTTGATTTCTTGCATGGTCTTGATTTTCAAAGGGGGATGTGATGGCCTAGTGATATTCTCGCTAGACTATTAATCCAGAGACCTAGGCAATGTTCTAGGATCCCACGTTTGAATCTAATCATGGCCGATGGTGAAGTTTGAATTCAATAAAGATCTAGAATTAGGAGTCTAATAATGACCATGAAACTATTGTCAGGAAAAAAAAACCCATCTGGTTCTCTAATGTCCTTTAGGGAAGGAAACTGCCATTCTCACTTACATGTGACTCCAGACCCACAGAAATGTGGTTGGCGTTTAACTGCCCTCTGGGAAATTAGAGATGGGCAATAAATGCTGGCCTAGCCAGTGATGCTCATATTTGTGAATGAATTTTTAAAAAGTTTCAGGCTTTCAGTATTGGCCTCCACACACCTCCCCCCCACCTCTACCACCCCCTGGCCCTGCCCCAACCCCAGATTCTCTAACTCAATCTTCCTTAAAGCTGTGCCCTAAAAGCTATATCTGACCAATATTTTGTTCACCTGTATTACCACTTGTAGCTGGTTGTGTTTTCTTTACACACCTGTGAAGCATCTTGGCATTAAAAAAAACATTCTAAATGCAACTTGTTGCTTGATCTGGTAATCTGATGAAAGCCTTTGAAGTTCATTTGGTGTGTAACTACTAGAGCTATTTCAGGCACAAAACTAGGTCAGCCTTATAACAGAAAGAGGGATAAGAAGTATCTTAAGAAGTGAAATAGTGTGTAATTCAGACACGTAGATACAAAATTCAGAAAACATCCAGGACAGGGTAACTACACAACAAAATTATAGGAAAGGCTACTGTCATAAAATTTGGTTTCAGCTATATATGCTACCTTCCAGTATAAGCCAAGCTGGATAGCATTTTGGATAAGGCATTAGTGTGGACATCGGGCATATGTCAGAAATATGTAGGGTAGGCAGACTGTAACATCAGTCAGCTTGCAGTATTGATTTCATTCTAATGCAGGTTAGAGTTGCTCAAGGTCTCCAAAGAATAATTCGTCTACATCAATTTCAGTGAAAAACATTTTAGATACAAATTACAGTCAGACCTTCAGCCTTAGCAGAGTGACAGTGCCCATTAGACTCCAACCAGTGTTGAGCAGGGAGTATGCCTAGTATCTTGCAATTCACCATGCAGTTAAGTAAAAAAAATGCTGTTGCATTCAAAGTGAAGGGAGTACATTTCATTTTGTCTCTTAGGTGAGAAACAGGTACTTGCTAGAACAGCGATCTTCCCCAAGGTCCAGGAGACAATTCATTGCATACAGTGCTCCGCTGCTGCCATAGGCAAATTCTGGAGGAGCCTTGGAGTACTGTATTGAGCATGGGTCACAATTTGTCAAGGTCTGCTCCATCCTGTACACTCTATCATGACGGCACAGTCCTTGTCACCAGGGATATGGAGAGCGGCTGAAGAGAGGAGAAAATGGCAACCAATCCATCCCATTTTTGGCTAGGTTGTCTGGGATTGCCTCATCCAACTGCGATATCAGTAACCACAATCCTATTTTCCCATACATCATCAGTCCCATTCATTCCAAGGAAGCAGGAATAATAACCGATAAGTGGATAGAGCTTTCTAACAATATATTGACCAAAACAGACAACTAAACTAAACTCTCAATGAGTCAAATCCCAGGGGATTAAATGTTAAGACTCAGCAGCTAATTATGATATCTGCAGATATATGCCACATGAATGTCTATCTATGTAACCCAAAATGCATACATATGTGGTAGATTTGAATGATCATTTTGAGCGTTTGCTGCAGTAGATTAATCCTCTCCTTAATGCAGTGCTTTAAGTGTTTGAAAAGAGTAAAAAGCTCTTTATTCCATTTATTTGGAGATGCTGTTTGTTTCAGATAACTGTTTGTTATGCTTTTGTAAAAAAAGATCAGCCTTGGGTCACAGCTGAAAGGCTCTGTGCATTTCTCGCCCCGTGACAGGGATGCATCTCACATTTATTGGCCTGGATAAAGGCTGGAACTTAGCATCGAAGGAACTCTGTAACTTTATTCCACGTGCTGGTTTTGGAGATGTCTGATCCAGTCCATCATGTTGACAATGCAATCAAGTGGGTTTTTGGTGTTTTCACGCTGCAATTCAAAACCCTGAAGCATGTCTAAGCCCTTTGACTAGGAAACAACAGGCATGAACGCAGGAATTCACCAGAATCTTCAGGGCTTCAGGTTTCAAGCCTGAAACATAGAAAAATAGACAATAGGAGCAGGTATAGGCCATTTGACGCTTCAAGCCTGTACTGCTATTCAATCTGATCATGGCTGATCATCCAACTCAGTATCCCATTCTTGCTTTCTCCCCATACTCTTTGAAAAGCAGACTGCATCTATGATAGCTTCATCTGTCACATTTGTCTTGCATTGTACAGCCTCTGTCACTGTCACATAAACTTCCATGGTTGTCCCTGCGCTAATCACCATACAGGTCTCCTGCAGACAAATGAAAAGTGCCTTAATGAATTGGTTGTGTCTTTTACTCATCATCTTGTACAATGTTTGGAGTCAACCAATCTGTCTGGACCCAATGCAATGAAAGTAATTTGACTCATTAGCTTTCTTGCAGAAAGTGAGGACTGCAGATGCTGGAGATCAGAGCTGAAAAATGTGTTGCTGGAAAAGCGCAGCAGGTCAGGCAGCATCAA
>NC_057714.1:6304143-6318104 GCF_004010195.1 Chiloscyllium plagiosum | reverse complement strand
ATCGCAATCCCAATGCCCCTCCCCCAAGTTCCTCCTCCCTACCTTTTATCTTAGCCTGCTTGGCACACCCTCCTCATTTCTGAAGAAGGGCTTATGCCCGAAACGTCGATTCTCCTGTTTCTTTGATGCTGCCTGACCTGCTACGTTTTTCCAGCAACACATTTTTCAGCTCATTAGCTTTCTTCACCATTTTCCATGCCCTTTTCACCATCAGCCTGGTCTCTAGCATCCTTAACTTCACGGGCTGATAAGAAGCCGTGTTTCTTATCAATGGCCTTAGAATCATTGAATCCCTACAGTGTGGAAACAGGCCCTTCGGCCCTACAAGTCCACACTGACCGTCCGAAGAGTATTCTCACCCAAATCCATTCCCATACCCTATTACTCTACCTAACATACACATCCCTGAACACTATAGACAAGTTAGCACGGCCAATTCACTTAACCGGCACATCTTTGGACCGTGGGGGTGAACCAGAGCATCCTGAGGAAACTCACGCAGACACTGGGAGAATGTGCAAACTCCATACAAACAGTTGTCCGAGGCTGGAATCGAACCCAGGTCCCTGGCACTGTGAGGCAGCAGTGCTAACCACTGAGCCACCGTGCCGCCCCAGCTGAGCTGAGAAATCTGCTGCCATTGGTAATGGGTTTTCTGATTCCTAATTTCTCCCTGATAGTTGGAGCTTGGCCATAGTCTTGGGAGGTTTCATGCTGTTCAGGTAAGTAAAGTCAGGGTGCACAGGTCAGGTATCTATCTTGGTTGGACTTCCCTTTTCGTTTGCTGTTACCACATCTCAATTTTCATGATCCACGGCTCAGTAATGTTCGAGGTCAGTTTTGTGTATTTGTTTGCTTTGATCTATGTGGGTAGCATCTTGACTCGTGCAAAAATACTGTTCCTTCTTGGGTATCCTTAGCCCAGGAAGTGGCAACATTTCAGTACCACTCATGTTGGAAGACACCATAGAAGTGGCACTTTTGTTGCGCTGTTTTCCAACATTACGGGTGTCTAAGCATTTAATATTGCTGTTGCAATTGCTGGGCCCTCACCACACACTGAGTGGAAGGCAATTCAATGCCTCATCTTGAATCAGTCCAGCCATCCATCCATGCAGGTGATTTCTATCTGCCCCAGCTTCTTATTCAGGACAACTCTCCTATCCTGCAGGATTGGGCAGGAGGTGGGAATGTCATTGGTTTGGGTTTCCTAGAAACATGTTAACAGAGTTTCTTCAACTTTACGATGAGTAGCCGTTCTCATCCTCTTCCTTGCTGGAGCCAATGCTCATGTTGAACAGTCCCAAGATGTTCTTGGTTTTCAGAATGGAGATAATTTGCTTGTGAAACCTTCCACTCTTTGGTTGATGTCTGCTTTCCACGTCACGACACATTTTCCAGTTGATCTGCCAACGTCACCATCTTCCCAGCCAAAAGTACTTGTACTTTTCTCACAAGCTTTGTCATTCCAATGTGCTTTGTGTGTTGCATTTCAGAGAGATTGCACTGTGAAATGATGGCCTGTCCAGTGTTTCAAATGTGAGCGCACTGATATTGACAGAGATATTGATCAGAGATACTGACAGTCTGGTACCTGGCTCTGAGTGAGGCAATACTGAAGTCAAAGACTGTGCTTGTGTAAATAAAGAGTGACTTAGTGAGGGGATAGTGGCCATTGTGGAGTTATTTCAGTCACACCACCCACTGGTGGAAGAGGCTGACCTGTTTGCACAGGATTTCAGCATTAATTTTCTTGCTGGCACCAAACAAAACTTTGGCTAAAAGCAGATCAATCTCTGCAGATTTTCGACTTGATCATGAACATTATTATAGGACTTTTGATATTCTGTCAGTGAAACTGGTTGATAACTTTAATACAAGCTGAATTTATCCAAGTAGGTGACTCAGCAAGATTTCACTGTGAACTAATTGATTAGAATTATTCAAAGTTAATGGATGGAAACAGAGGAATGAATGAAAGGAAAATAGGACAACAAAATTAACAACCTGGAACAACACCAACCCAGATGCTTAAAAGCATTATATTGGTGTTTAAAGTTGGGGAAGGGAATGTTCATGATACTAAGCATTTGTACTCTTCACAAATAGAGTGAAACCCAATGCGTAACAAATGCTCAGACAATACCAGTACTCCAGTTCAGACCAATAGGCCTGCTGAATTGAAAGATACTCATATGTCAATATGTATATAAGTTTTATTAACATAAAACAATGATAAAATAATTGATGTACATGATATTGATTCAATGGATTTGTTCAAATAAAATATTAGTTTAATCTTAACTATATCACCCAGGTAAAAGTTGATGCCTCACAGATACTACAAACTCCGTTGGGAAATTTTGTTTTGAAAGGGAAAAAATGAAGTAAGCTTTAACACTGAGTGTGTTGCGGGCTGTTGGAATTTGGTAGAAAGAGGATTAGATATGGCACTGACATCACATTACATGAGATTCAGAAATCATAGAAATGATTCCAGACTGGTTCCCATTCGGATACAGACAGTCAAGAATATCACCGAGTGACATCGGAACATTCTAGGCAAATGTTGCCATGTTCAGCTAGGATATTTAATGACAAAGGTGTTTCTAAAGTGGCCAGCCTGCCAATAATCTGCCTGTTTTGAGTTGTCTCCCATTTTATAGTGAGGTGGTGGAGGTAGTGGGTAGCAAACCCATCCTTGAGCAATGGAGGCCCATGCCAGGTTTTTCTCAACAAACTGGTACCAAGCAAGACGGTGGGGTACTTGTTTTGGGGTCATATGCTAGAGGAAATCCCCTCATAAGGCCATATTCTTCCTTGTAATATTCATCTCACCAATCTCTCAAAACAGGCCCAGTACTCAATCCAATGGTGCATGCAGACCAGTGGGTTTTAGTGCTAGTGCCCAGGCTGGATGAATGGGGAAAGGCATCGAGCTGTAAAACCACCATCATATCCAAAAACATCATCAAGGCTGATCAACCAACATAATGGTGACCCTATGTAACATGGGAAAAGTCAGAAGAGGAAGAGTGTAACAAGGAGGGTACATTTGGTGAAGGCTACATAGATTATAGCAAAGCTTTTGGCAAGGTCTCTGTGCCTGACCAGATTTGGGATCCAAGGGAAAGTGGCAAGCTGGAACCAAAATTGACTCAATGACCAAAGCAAAGGGGCTCCATGAAGTAGGTCTGTGATGGAATGATGTATCTTGCCTCTTAAATTTACCCAATATTTGATGATATTTTTGTAATATTTGATTCTGCAGTTGCTCGCATATCTTTATATATCATTATTTACATATATGGGTTCTCTACCATCTATCACAAACCTATCTTCACTGAAGTTCATACAGCTCCATGTGCTATTACTACTGTTCCTGATGCTCTATGACTGGCCTTAGTAATAAGTAGGCCCCGAGCCATTTGCTCACTATGCAAGCTTGATGCTGAAACAGGGTGCATCAAAGTGATTCTGCAAGATAATGGTGACCCTTGTTAGATCATTTCTTGCTGTTTATTGAGCAAATTCATGGACTGGTCTAATGCCACCATCGTCAATCTTGGAAAGTTCCTAGTCTACCTCAGAGTACCCGCTAAGGTACTCTGAGAAGAGTAGAAGAAGAAAGCTAAAGGTTGTTGGAAGAGGGCTTTCGCCTGAAACGTTGATTCTCCTGCTCCTGGGATGCTGCCTGACCTGCTGTGCTTTTCCAGCACCACACTCTCAATTCTAATCTCCAGCATCTGCAGTCCTCACTTTCACCTGGAAGATATTAATGGCTTGGTCAAGCGGGCAGAAAAGGAATTTGGTCTGGAAAAGTGTGAACTTGCCATTTGAAATGACAAACAAGATCGGGGATATATCATGAGTGAAGGATTCTGAGAAATGTAGAGCAAAGAGGGTCATTGAGTGCATGTTCACAGAACCCTGAGGGTAAGGACAAGGAGATCAGATGGTTAAGGAGACATACAAGAAACTGTTATTAATTGAGGCAGAGAATACAAGAAAAGGGAGGTTATGCTAAAAATGTATAAAACTGTAGGGCGGAGCTACAACACAGCATACACTTTTAGTTATTGCATTACAGGATCGATGCAATTACACTGGAGGGAATATAGAGGAGGCTTATAAAGATGTTACCGGGGGAAAGAATTTTAGCTATGAGGGAAGATTGGATAGGCTGGGGTTCCTTTCACTGGGATATAGCAGCAAGTACAATTTATCTAAGGTGGATCAAGTTACAAGGGGGCTGAATAGATTGGACACGAAGATCAGATCTGTAAAGAGATCAGAGTTATAAGCAGAGGCATAGATTATAGGATGCAGTTATGGGCAACTTCACCAGTACGCTGTAGTATCTAGTCTGCAAATGCAAAATGTGAGAGAGCTGAACCTGATTACTACAATAGAAACACTATTGTGTTTGCACCTCCTGGGCTATAAACCAAACACAGGCCCATATCATCTCATCTGCCTTTGCTTTGTTTTGAAAGTTTTTATTCTGGTATTTTCACAGTCCCCCTCAATGATGTGAATTTGCCACAGTTCTCGATTCCTAAAATGTTAACTGATACGATATTTTTGATAAACAGTAAATCTTTGCAGGGTAACTGCCGAGCTTTGGATTATTACAGAACAGAATAAGGACAGTTTGAGGAATCGACCCAGTTCCCTGTTCTCAGCGAGGGTCATTCAGCTCTGTCTGAAGATTAACTGGAATGGTTAATGCTGTGCACAGGGATTGATTCACACAGAAAAATGCAACTGCGCCTGAACAGAGCAAATATAGTGACCACTTCTGTGTTGGGAACAAACACTGTACACTGTAGATTTTAAGTGCTAAAAGTATTAGATAGAGATTGCAGAATGACTTTTTCACTAAAAGGTCTCCTTCCTGAAAGAGAATGCCATCACATTTTAAAAAGAAATTTGCATATGCACTTGAAAAGAGACCAAAGGGGCAATGTTTTCATGCAGAGGCTAGTGTGGGTATGGAATGAGCTGCCACAGGAAGTGGTGGAGTCTGGTCCAATTTCAACATTTAAAAGGCATCTGGATGGGGACATGAATAGGAAGGGTTTGGAGGGATTTGGGCTGGGTAATGGCAGGTGGGACTAGATTGGGTTGGGATATCTGGTCGGCATGGACAAGTTGGACCGAAGGGTCTGTTTCCGTGTTGTACATCTCTATGACTCTAAGACTTGAATTTCTAGAACCCACAGGGTTACACATCAAGAACAGGAAGCTGTTGTTGGAGTAGTTATCTCCTTTTCAGCTAGGATGGACTAACTGACCTCCTTCTATGCTATAACTCTTTCTACGTTTCTATGTATTGACAAGATTTGGATTAGATGGTCAGTGTTTTTCACTAGTCTATAGGAGAGCAGCATTCCTGCTGAATCACAGTTTATTGATCAGATTGCACTCTCGTTTAAAACGTGGCTATGAATCCCGTGAGCCTCAATAAAATGTTGCTTTACTTACAGGTAAACATGCTTTCCAATGATGAAGTAAACCGGAGCCAGGTTTGTTTACAGGTCAGAAACCAATTAAAGTTCTGATTTCGCGGGGCTGACGCCCCCATTTGTTATGGGATATTTATGGCATCTTCATAAGCACTTCATGCACTGAGCCAAGCCTCCCTACCTTGTGGTGCAGCAGGAAGCCCTTTAATGGTAGATACCATTCCCCTCTGACTCCACTTAAGAATTCCTGCTACTTTCTGCTCCTCCTGCAATGAGCTCCTTCTTTAAGGGTTGCACTGTCATCAAGGTTCACCTCTCTCTAGGGAAATGTTATGGAGAATCCACAAGATCATCTCAGTGATCGAGAGCCCTTCAGGGGAGTATTGCAAGGAGCCTTTCACCTGTGAACACATTGGAAGTGCATCGTCACAACTCTGATTGCCTGGTCAATGCTGGTCTTGCTGAGCAACTCTGAATGTATTATCTTTGTACTTCTGTCTGGTGTTCATGTTGAGGAATGGAAGAATGGGTGGTCATGTCTTGAGGAGATAACTTTTGACAGGTAGAATCTATTCAAATACTTTGGAGGGACTAAGGAAGCTGGAGTGAAGATCTGAGGAAGCTTAGCCAGGCAATGAATGAAGCAGCTCTGATGGCTGCCAGGAAAGTGAGTGCACCATGAAAGAAGCTCTGGTTGCAGTCCCTCACAAGCTGTATTTGAGGGCATCAAAGCCATTTATGTTGATAACTTTCACTGGTAATCGCTTAATGGCCACAAATGAAAATGGTGATACACTGTACATAGCAGGATCCAGCAACAGCAGTGAAATCCTACAAGGACAAATCTGTGGCAAATATATTGGATAGCTCTGGCAAAAAAGTCATCAGTGACTTGTGAAATGCTTTGACATTCAACTATTTTCAAGATGTCGTAGTTGATCTTTAGAAACAGCCAAAATGAATTTTTGATGGTTACACGGTGATTAGTGCTGCAAGATGCAATGTCTTTGCAGATGAGGGCAGAGATGTTTATGAGCATCTGTATGGAGAGACACAGGCTTGTTCAAGGATCAGCCATCTCCAAGAAGCTCACACTTCAAAGATCGATCCTGTCTAGAGTGTCTGTCTCCCATTGCCTTCTTGCCCCTTTTGTTCCTCCTGTGCACACCTTACTCTCGTCTCTTTTTTAAAAATCATATAATTGGGGTAATGTCAGCTTTAATGCCAGGCAGACCCAAATCACCCACACTTTTTATATGCCACCCAACTTTCTTGACTTCATGTCAACTGAATTTGAGCAGGATATAAAACTGGCAATCAGGTAGCTATTGCTCACCTTTCTTCATCAAGATAAAAATAGCCCCATCAATTTTCTTGTAAACCAGGCAAGCATAAGATACTCCTTATTACCCTGCGTTACAGGTCATTGGTTAGCTTATGTTGACTGCTTTCATCCCATGTTTTGAACTAGAGATGTTTATTCACAATGCAAATAGTCATCTGCATGCTCCAGAGCTCTGTTGTTAGGCTCAAATGGGGGTCCGAAACCTATGTAGTGTGGGGAACAGTCACTCAATAGGTTTTCACCGGAACAGCCAATTAATGGCCAGAGAGCAGGCTTGCCCCGCAAAGTTAAGGATGGCTCTCTAAACTGCAGGGTCAATCAGAATATCATGGCAGTTGTAGAACTGTAAGTTAAAATTGGACTTTTCCAATATTTCCCATCCCACACCCCCAACTTCCCAGTGATCCCCCTGGAGGTTGCTTCCACCTCTGAGAAATTGGAGAACATGTGGAAAATTAACCATTTGATTTATGTTACCTGGCTTAGAAGATCTTTAACTGGACCAATTGGCTATCTGCTGCTTGCAGATGGGTAGACTTCTGCCTTCACTCACCACATATTCCACCAAAAGTGCTATTGGGAAAAGGGGGTTGAGCCAGAAGTTGACATGCAGACCAGAGATGTGATGTCCATCATCAGCTCTCAGTTGTTTTCAGTAATCTGGATAGATCATTTTATCTGGGCCTGATGACAGTACTTTTTGTGGTCCTATTAATTCAAAGTGAATATTCCTGGAAAAGGTTAATTCAAATAATCCAACAATTTTAAGAAACCTTTTCTATTAAGAAAAAGAAGTTGAATATTTATTAAGTTTATTTAATATCCCATTATTCAAGTAAAATACAGCCCTACTCTTTGCAACAAGATCCCATCTTTCAACTGTCCTCTTCTCATCTACTTAATATTTCTTTTCATCCTACCAGTATTTTTACATAAATACGGAGGGTAGATGTTTCAGATCCACCAAGGATTAAAGTGACTAATTCTCACAAATGTAGCTTCCTCCAAAGAAAAGAAATTATTATATTCAACCACAAAAACACTTTGTAAACCAGTTTACTCAAAGTCTGCTTTTTTTTTCTCCCATTGACAAAGTGTTCATTGACATTTTAACAGAAATGGCTGTTGGGTAACATTTCTTATGTAGACATCAAATTATCACACATTATGAATCAACAATATCAAAGAATTTATTTCAGTTCATATTTGAGTTTTGCAAGAACTTATTAAAAATATCAAATCACAACTTTTTAATACTTTCACAAAAGCAAAATACCGCAGAAAATGAAAATCTGAAGTGAAAACTGGAAACCTAAAATAAAAGCAAAAAGTGCTGAAAGTACTCAGCAACACACATATGGGCTCTCTAAACTGCAGAATCAGTCAGGATGCCATGGCAGCTGTAGAACTGTAAGTTAAAATTTGACTTTTTCATTATTTCCCACCCCATACCACCAACCTCTGCGTGATCCCCCTGGAGATTGTCCCCACCTCTGAGAAATTGGAGACCAAATGGAAAATTAACCAGTTGATCTGTGCTAGAGAGCCCATGCTGTGGTGAGAGAAGCAAAGTTAATGTTCCAAGTCAATGACCTTAGTCCAGTCCCTGCTCCTGGCACCAACTTAAAATGGAGGGATGAAAGTAAAATCCTGCATACTCTTATACTTTGATTTCTCATTTAATTAATGTGATATCATAAAATTAAAAATGAGAGAGATTTAATTCCACAATACAAATCAAAGGAATTGTCCTTTTCTGGAGATGAAACGGTCAATCATGTCAAATGCCCTTTCAGGTTGATCATATGGTAAGATGTGTCCTCCACCTCGTATAATTACCTTGAACAGAAAATATAAAATATACTTTATTAAAGTTAATAACAACAAAATAAAAATCACAGTCTAACATTCATAGTGAATCACTCCTAGATTTAATTTCCAAGTGCACTCAATACACATTGCAGATCAAAGTCATTTGAAGATTGCCCTGTTGTCAACCATGAAGTGAAAACTTCATCCATAATGCAATATTCTATGCATTGAAGCTCAAAGAGTAAAAATAACTTTGTTGGCAATGGCTTTTTAAAGTATACATCACACTGAAATTAAGTACAAATTTGCCACTTGATCAACCTCATTTTAAAAGAAGTTTGTTTCTTTTCCTGTTTTTAATGCTGCCTGCCACATGGTAGTGACTTGTTGCAGTTTATGCAGGGAGTTGGAGTTGCTATGTCAACATGCAAATGTCCATGCATGGGGTGATCTGGAGGTATGGTAGTACTGGGAGAAGCTCCAACTCTTTTTCCACCATAGAGTTGATCAGGAATCTGTCACTTTTACCACTTAAAGTTGGTGAGTCCTAGAAGGAATTGTATGGAGATATTCAACTTGTTTGGTTGCGCCATGAACACACCTTCCTTGACCACCAACTCCTGAAGTGGGATTCAAACTGTGCCAACTAGCACCTCTGAATTGATGCAGTTTAGGTCTCCTCTTACGGCACAAGGTGACTAAGAAGACGTGTAAGAGATATTCTCTAGGACACAATTTCTGTACTTAATTGTGGCGTGAAAAAGTGACTAGCTCCTGTACAGAGGTCAGATTGCTTAGTTGGATGGATGGCTGGTTTGCAATGCAGACAGATGCCAAGAGTGTGGGTTCAATTCCCACACAAGCTGAGGCTGGCATGAAAGACTTTCCTTCTCAACCTATCCTCATGCCTGAGGAGTGTCGACCCTCAGGTTAAACCTCCACCAATCCGGTAAGACAATGCAAACTTTACTTCCCAATAGCAAAAGGAAGAATAGCAGTGAGGAAATGAAGTGCTGAGCCCTGATCTATTGCTCTGTAATTTGCCAATATTTCATTTTTGATCTTTTAACATAATAAACTGCTGGCATAGGCAAGGACACAATGTTGAAACTTCAAACACTTCAATGAAATCATCAGGATTCGGGGGAGGTGATTTTGAAAAACTTATTACCTTTAAAATTCCTGGGACACAAGGACTACTGGGCACAGATTTGGAGTGATTTGGAAATGTAGCAAATGTGATGTGGAAAAAAAAAACCTATCTGCTCCAATTGGCAGCAGGACCCAGGGAGAGGGGGACAGGGAATGGGGAAGTGTATTGCAAACAATAGCCAGTTAAGAGCCACCTGGAGAGCTGCAGGTTTGGGGACAGAGAGAGAGAGCAAGAGCGCAACAGAGTGAGAGAGCATCTCAATGGCCTGAGACCCCCTCAGAAAGGTGAGGGAGGAGTTGGGGAATTGGGGATTTTAGAATTAGAACTAGCTTTATTGTCACATGTACTTACATGAGCACACTGAAATGTTTATAGGTTGCCACTTAACGGCACCATCTTAGGGACCAAAGTACCTAGGTACAGATTCTTAAGTACAAACTCTTAGGGGGAAAAAAATAAAGAAATAAAATGTCTATCAATAAAAATAAAGTTTTTCTAAGAGTTCAGAATAACAGTGCTTCCAACCCAGACTACACCAGGCTACACCTTGAGGCTGGGAGTTCGAGTCCATGCTGAGGCCTGGAGACTGCATTCACCCCGAACATCGCCAATACTGCCCGAGAACAGAAAGAAAAAGAACAAAAATTGTGAAGAGAGAGAGAAGGAATGAAAAGAAACAGATGGAGCAGATGAGCTCCATCCTACTCCGCCACATCTTGGTGACTCGTGGGTGGGGATGGGTCAGTGGATGTCATGAATCACCAATATACTATTACTGTTGCAAGGGTGGCCATACTACAACGTGTCCAAAGCATAGAGGGCTCTCTAACCCACTCGCCCTCATAGAACACTCTGGGACACCATCATGTCTCCCCATATGCCACCCAAATTTGGGCAGTCAATTTGACCACTTCCCCACCATTGGCACAATCACATGACAACGTAAAGACATAGGGTAACCTCCTCAAGGCTATTTTGTTTGCCAACTGGCTTTGAGCCAGGAAGGCAATGTGTTTGAAAATTTCCAATCAACATTTCTAAAGTTGCTTTGACAATTCATGGATTTTGCTATGATTCCAAAACTCAGTATTTAAAGCTGGAAGAGAGATGAAATATTTTAATGAAGGACCCCATTTCCTGAGATCAGATTTATCATCCACCTCTGGATTTGTTCGAATTTTCAAAAAAAGATTTTGACTTTCCACTCTATACGCAGCCCTTCCCAAAAACCAATCTTGAAAGTTAAAATTTCCCCTCATGAATCTAATCTTACATACAGTATCTTCTAGGTCTGCTTGAAGAGGACATAAAGTTCCAATTTCAAATGAGAATTTGTCACAGGATGGACTTTCTAAAGCTTTACTTCAGAGAACATGTCAGTCAAAGCTCCAAATCCTCTTATCTCCAAGGCAGAAGGGGGTGAGAGTTCAAGACTCACTCCACAGACCTCAACTCAAAAATCTAGGCTGAAGGTCAATGGGAGGCCAGAGATAAGCAGGAAGGCTATTTGCACTGGGAGAGGTAGGAGGCGAGACCTGCTCCAGGAGCGGCAGGAGGCGAGGCCTTTTCCGGGAGGTGCAAACAGCAAGATCTGCTCCGGGAGTGATGAGAGGCAAGGCCTGCCCTAAGAGATGCAAGAAGTGAGGCTCTGAAGCCAGCCTCCATTTTTTTTGCACAAGAATGATGGGAAGGCTAGGGGATGAGTTTGAAGCTGTCAGGGACAGGGTTGCTGCTAGAAATAAATAAACTCATTTTTATTCTGTTGTGCAGGCTACTTTATTTTACAGGGTGAAAGTGAGGACTGCAGATGCTGGAGACTAGAGTCAAGATTAGAGTGGTGCTGGAAAAGCACAGCAGGTCAGGTAGCATCCGAGGAGGAAGAAAATTGATGTTTCGGGCAAAAGCTGTTCATCAGGATGAAGGGCTCCTGCCCGAAACATCGATTTTCCTGCTCCTCAGATGCTGCCTGGTCTGCTGTGCTTTTCTAGCACCACTCTAATCTTGACTTTATTTTACAAGCAGGCATAGTCACTTTTACAGAGAAAGTTGCTTCCTGATGCTGGAGAATGATGTTTTTTTAAAAACCCTTTGCATCACCTTGAGATTGCATTCGTTGGAAATTCAATCTTGTATTAACGTTATATCAAAGTTATCTCTTCCCTGTCCTTCCCCACCTGCAAATTTCTTCACAAATTCTTGCATATATTATCTGCTCAAAGTGCCCTGAAAATATGCATGTTGCATTGATCTCTGCACAAACTCAATATTCTGCTGCTTGGAGTTTATATTCTACAAGGGTTAAATCGCATTCCCATCCCTTACCACATAAACAGATCGAAGTTAAATTAATTTACAAGATAACAACTCTTGCGGTTAACAGTAAGTTGAAAAAGAGCAAAATTTTCTCAAAATATGTAGCATTTCTCCTGCTACAGAGTTACAAAGCAAATATTCATTGACATAGCATGCCATGAATAAAACTGCTGAAAACTTCAACCCAAATATGAAAAAATGCATATTTTAAACATAAAAACTTGACTCAACTGGAGTGCATTTTATTTGGAGTGCATTTGTTGGTACTTTAATAATCAACAATTTCACAATCGTGACCCAAATTGTTTAGTTTTAAGCAGATTGAAGTCATTACAATCGGCTATGGAACAGCAGTGTCTGCAAGTTGAAAGAACTAGTATTTATAACTGTGAAGTGTTGCGACGCAGACTGATTCACTTCGTCCCACTGCACTTCTGGTCTGCAACAAAACAACTTCACCTGGATAGAAGTGGAATAAAAGGAAAAATGTCATTGAGGGAAAGTAATCAAACAGCACCACACCTTGGTGATTACAGTAACCACCAAAAGTGCCTTTCAGGTGGTTTTGTTAAGAGGTAAGCAAACAGAGTTCCGTCCAGAGACAATCAGGAACAAAATAAGAAAATACAAGGTGGTTACAAGTCTTCAGCTACCACAAATAATCTCACTGATCCTATGGAGCTAGTTACCCCCATAAATATAGTAAGCTCTTACTGTTACAACCTTGTCCACTTGTACAATAGTGTAACCAAGGGAAGCAACAATAACTAGAGCTTGTGCTTTGGTTCATATACTTGTTTCGCTTGCAGGAGTACACAACAATTTATTTGAAAATGTACCAAGCAAGGAGTCAGCTATTACAAGGGGTCATAGCTTTAAATTAAGGGGCGGAAGGTATAGGACAGATGTTAGGGGTAGGTTCTTTACTCAGCGAGTCGTGAGTTCATGGAAGGCCCTGCCAGTAGCAGTGGTGGACTCTCCCTCTTTATAGGCATTTAAACGGGCATTGGATAGGCATATGGAGGATAGTGGACTAGTGTAGGTTAGGTGGGCTTGGATCGGCGCAACATCGAGGGCCAAAGGGCCTGTACTGCGCTGTATTTTTCTATGTTCTATGAGTGAGGGGACATGAGCTTGTCACAATTTCTACAACAAGTTTCCTAAATCTCCCACAACACCTTAACTTTATTGTGCCCAGTCCTTTTTAAAATGTACTGAAATGATTTTCTTCTAAAACAGGGAAGGCACACTACAAATTTGAGGCAGCGCTGAAAATGTGTTGCTGGAAAAGCGCAGCAGGTCAGGCAGCATCCAGGGAACAGGAGAATCGACGTTTCGGGCATAAGCCCTTCTTCAGGAATGAGGAAAGTTTGTCCAGCAGGCTAAGATAAAAGGTAGGGAGGAGGGACTTGGGGGAGGGGCGTCGGAAATGTGATAGGTGGAAAGAGGTCAAGGTGAGGGTGATAGGCCAGACTGGGGTGGGGGCGGAGAGGTCGGGAAGAAGATTGCAGGTTAGGAAGGCGGTGCTGAGTTCGATGGATTTGACTGAGACAAGGTGGGGGGAGGGGAAATACCTTGTCTCAGTCAAATCCATCGAACTCAGCACCGCCTTCCTAACCTGCAATCTTCTTCCCCACCTCTCCGCCCCCACCCCAGTCTGACCTATCACCCTCACCGTGACCTCTTTCCACCTACCACATTTCCGACGCCCCTCCCCCAAGTCCCTCCTCCCTACCTTTTATCTTCTCCTGCTGAACACTCTCTGCTCATTCCTGAAGAAGGGCCTGTGCCCGAAACGTCGAATCTCCTGTTCCCTGGATGCTGCCTGACCTGCTGTGCTGTTCCAGCAATAAAGTTTCAACTTTGATAT
>NC_057714.1:6270265-6303849 GCF_004010195.1 Chiloscyllium plagiosum | reverse complement strand
GGGGGGGAAATTGCTGTCCTTGAAGAAGGAGGCCATCTGGGTTGTACGTTTTTGGATCTGGTCCTCCTGGGAGCAGATGCGGCGGAGTCGAAGGAATTGGGAGAATGGGATGGCGTTTTTACAGGGGTCAGGGTGGGCGGAGGTGTAGTCCAGGTAGCTGTGGGAGTCAGTCGGTTTGTAGTAGATGTCCGTGTTGATTCGGTCGCCTGAGATAGAAATAGAAAGGTCGAGGAAGGGGAGGGAGGAATCTGAGACTGTCCAGGTGAATTTGAGGTCGGGTGTTGGTGAAGTGGATGAACTGTTCAACCTCCTCGTGGGAGCACGAGGCGGTGCCGATACAGTCAGCGATGTAGCGGAGGAAAAGGTGGGGGGTGGGGCCAGTGTAGTTGCAGAAGATGGACTGTTCCACATATCCTACGAAGAGGCAGGCATAGCTGGGGCCCATGCGGGTGCCCATGGCTACTCCTCTCCTCCGAAGAGGCAGGCATACAAATTCATCCTACAAATTTGAGGCATCATGGTGTTGTCAAAGTATGGTATAGAAATTCTATAAAATTAAAATTCAACAACCAGAAGGATTGAAATTTCTGTAGTACATGTGAAAATGCAACATTTTAGCATGGCTATTAACCTGTGACATTTTTCTTCAGAAAGGAAACACTCTTTAGATAGCTAGGTACCATTCATTTAAAATGAATTGATGTTATAGTTTGAGCCCAGTAAGGAATGCTCCAAATACACTGAAAGAGTTCACCAGCATCAAGTGAATTTAAGAAGTCAGAAGACTGTCATAGAACATTGGGGATAGGAGCAGCAGTAGAACACTTGACTTTCATATGAATTCCACCATTCAACATGATCAAAGTTCACTTTCTACTGCAAGGCATTCTCTTCCCCCATTCTCATGTCCTGTAATTCACTTGGGAAGCTAACAATTCATGCTGAAAATATACTTAAGTGACTAAACATCCACATCTTAGGATAGAAAATTCCAATGGTTCACAATTCAGAGTGAAGGAATGTCTCCTCATTTCAGATAATTGTAATGTCTCCAGCCAGAGAAAACAAACTTCCAGCGGCTAACCTTCAGGAAGGGAATTAGAATCATAGAATCCCCACAGTTTGGAAACAGGCCATTTGTCCCAACAAGTCCACACCAACCCTCCCAAGAGTATCCCACCCAGACCCATTTCCCTACCCTATTACTCTACATCTCCCCTGACTAATGGACCTAACCTATGTATCCCTGAACACTATGAGAATTGTAAGAAAACAACATAGAATGGGGGCTATGGAAAATGGACACAAGGATTGCAATGCATGGTTATCCTGTAACACTTTATTGAAAAGCAGGAAACATACCAAGTTTGTGCTATCTATTCAGGATAATGATCCCTGGGTATAGGGTTAGTTGCATAGTATAGCCCTTCCTGAAGAAGGGCTTATGCCTGAAACGTCGATTCTCCTGTTCCCTGGATGCTGCCTGACCTGCTGCGCTTTTCCAGCAACACATTTTCAGCTCTGATCTCCAGCATCTGCAGTCCTCACTTTCTCCTCTGCATAGTGTCGGGTCCAACATACTAACCTCACAGCACCGCTGACAGATAGCCTGCATGAATTTGTGCAGGAAATCAGAAAAGAATGATACAAAAAATGAGACAGCAGGCTCCACAGTTTTCATATGATGCCCTGACATCACAGATGGAATAAAGAGATGTCATATATCTGCAATGTTGCACAACTCTCTTAAATTTGCATGGTCAAGTCATAGAGAGCCTTGGACGTCAGTGTTCAAAGTAAAACACCAAGAAGCTGAATGCAGTGTTAAAGACAGTACTGTACACTGACCTCACAGAAATTAACAAAGTGACTAGAGGTACTTTCAAATGCTAAGTATTGACCGACTGCACCATTGGCTTCACATTACTGCATTCCCGCCACTCAACTCTCTATTAAATCAGACCTCAAGAGCTAGATTGCCCATTCTGTTGTAGAGAGTGAAGTACATTGCTTAGGCTTTAAAAATTCTAAGTGGCACCTGGACACAGGGCCCCAGATTCCCCCAGCCCCTATTCAGCACACTGCAATTTTCATTGGGGGATGTATTGGGACAAGCTGGGATCCAAATGCCTCAACACTGCTGGAACCATTGCAGAAGCGGGCATTGTAGAACTTTGGCAGTGTATGAGTTTTAGAAGGCAATGTGAATCACACCAACACAGCTATCATGAACCATGAGGCAACCATGGATTTCAGTTGGGAACTGTATAAAGGTTGAGTATAGAAGGTGTTGCCTACTTTACATACCATTATGAAATGCATAGAATATAGTATATCTGTTTTACTACAGTGACTGACAAAGAGATTGAATTCAAAAAGGTAAGCAAGCATTAAGTAATGTGCTGCCTCGTTGTTAGCTCTGACAATTGTCAAACTCTCAAGGAAAAGAACAGCATTATGGAAGAGGTAAAAATCAGCAGATGCATGAAACTATCCACTGCATAAAGTGCAATTCTGCAGTGCCCAATTTTGAAAGGCAAGTCCAGTTTGAAATGCAAATCTAATTTTGCAAAACAAACCCATTGCTTTAATTTTTTTTTCTTGAAGTTCAACTTAACCATCTGTTTTGGTGCTTTGGTGTCTTATCAGATGGCTGAGCCTCCGTCATTCCTTAAAAACTCAAATGCAATCTGCTCAGAAGGGCTAATTTATAGATATTTTCCAATCAACCTGTACAGAGATGTTACTACACACCTTTGGATTAGGTGGGACTTGAACCGAGAAGGGCTTAATTCGATAGTTTTTTGGGGGGAAGGCCAATTTGAATGCTTGGCTGCCTTTCAAACCACTCAAGTTGTACTGAACAGGGGTTGTTCACATAGCTCTCCAGGGATTGCTCATTTTGACAGCTTTACAATTACATAAAGAGTATTGTGTTTTTGAAAAATAGCTATTCAAGTGATGTTTCTTTATGTTGACAGCTTTAGAGCTTCAAAATGTTGTCATGGGAATGGAAAGTTCAGTTTAAAGTAAATATTGGTCTTTGGGTTTGAGGGTCAGGGCCTCACAATGGTATTAGTGAACAGGTGTGTCTTTTAACCTAGCCCCTTCTATCTCTGCCCTGGGACCTGTCACTTCCTGACCCTAGGCCACCCCTACGTTCACCAGATGAAAAATCCTGCAAGCCAACACTTCTAAGTCCTGACTTACAATTCATGCCTCAGTCATGAAATTCTGGCTCTGTACTTCATATTCATGATATAAAGTTTAATCTTATGGACTATTGTCAAAAACTGGGGAAAAAAAACTCCTTTAAACTAAAGAAACAGTGGACAAAGATTTATAGTTTTACAATGTGTTCAAGTTACTCATTTTCATCTACAACGTTGCTTTATTCAAGCGCTTGGGGAGAACACCAGACAGATTGTCTCCATGTGTGTTCAGGAGAGTTTTGCCTGCCTTTATCCTGAAACTGATTCTTCCCCTTTATTCATTTATAAATGTCACAAGCCCTTCGGGGGGGGGGGGGGGGGGGGGGGGTCATCCTTTCTACACCCACTCTGTCTGTCCATTTAAGACTTTTGTAAGTTTCTTTGAGATCACCCCTCATTCTTCTAAATGCCAAAGCGTTCTGACAGAGTCTTGTCAAAGGTCTCTCCCACTATCCCAGAAATCAATCTGGCAAACTCCCGCTGCACTCACTCTACAGCAAATACGTACTTCCCTAGGGAAGAGGTCCAGAACTACAGATGATACTCCAGGTGCAGTCTCACCAACGTTTTATACAACTGAAGCAATAAGTCTTTGTTCAGATCAGCCGCTGTGTAGTTTGATGGTACAGCAGGTCTCAGAGCCAAGTGGGCTTATTGTGTTCCTAACTTGTGTTGGTATACTCTCTGCCTGAAAGTAGGTCCTTGGTGACTATATGCTGAAACCCCCATTTTCTATGACAGGTAGGATGTGGAGGTAAGTCTTCAAGTCTGCCTCAGCCAGAATGGGGATTGAACTTTGTGCTATTGCTATAAATCAGGGGCGTATGCTAGCCATCTAAACTAACCACACTCCCAATAGGTTTGATATGCAAGTAAACTGACTGAAGCTGTGAAATATCTAAAAGGCGCATGCAGATATGTCAGAAAGACACTCTCAACATGAAATACAAACTTTCTAAATATTCACAGAGTTGAAGCTACATTTTGCAGCTGCTAGGTTTTCATTCAAAAGTATTTCCTAAGAAAAATGTATTTGGCAACAGTAATGTAAACAAAAGAAGTATATTGATGCACATGCCGAAGATTTATAAGATAGCCCTTTAGAAATTTTAACTCTGGCCTAAACCTTGGAAATATCTGGAGCTGCAATTTTTAAGCAAACCCAGAATTAAGAATTGTTCCAGCACAGGGGATGGCTATTTAGTCTATTGTGTGCACCCCAGTTCTCCAAATGAACAATGCACCGAGACCCAAAGTATTCTTGCATTCTTCCTTCTCAGATAGAAATCCAACTCCCTCTTCAATGCGTTGATCAACCCTGCCTCCACCACAATCTCTGGCTGCACATTCCAGATCTTAACAACTCGCTGTGTAAAAAGGTTGTGGGTATTATATCTCTATTGCTCTTTTTACCTACTATGTGAATTCTACATCCTTTTGTCCTTGAGCCTTCCACTAATAGGAGCGGATTTCCTGGTCTTCGCCATCTCGACCTTTCATAAGTCTTAAATCAGTTCAAATCTCCTCTCAACATTCCCATGTTCAAGGAAGGTTCTCCAAACATCCTGAATATATTGATGTAACTGATGTCATGTACCAGTCTCTCAGATATTTCTTGCATCTTCTAATGCCTTCGCATTTTCCCTAAGGTGTGGTGTCAAAAGCTGAATGCAATACTCCAACTGAATGAAAAAGAAACTTAGATCTTGGTGTACAGGGTACAGTTCCAAAATTTCCAGATGATACAAAACTTCAAAGCATTTTGAACTTTGTGAAGAATGTTGTAGTACTTTGAAAGGACACAGTAAAGGTACTGGATTAGGGCAGACAAGTGGCAAATGAATTTTCAAGTGGTGAAACATGAAAGGTCATAAATATATGAGGAAAAAGGAGGAGTTACAACATCATTAATTGGGCCCTCTACCACAAAACTTTCTTCCAGGCCAAAATCATCCATGAAGTACACCTGTTTAAAAAAAAACAAAATACTGCAGAAACTGGAAACAACCAGAAGTGTCGCAGAAACTCAGCTGGTCTGGCAGCATCTGTGGAGAGACAAACAGAATTGCCTGGACCTGATGGGCCAAAGGGCTGAGAAGTGGCAGATGGAATTTAATTCAGACAAATGAGAGGCGCTGCATTTTGGGAAAGCAAATCTTAGCAGGACTTATGCACTTAATGGTAAGGTCCTAGGGAGTGTTGCTGAACAAAGAGACCTTGGAGTGCAGGTTCATAGCTTCTTGAAAGTGGAGTCACAGGTAGATAGGATAGTGAAGGCAGCGTTTGGTATGCTTTCCTTTATTGGTCAGAGTATTGAGTACAGGAGTTGGGAGGTTATGTTGCAGCTGTACAGGATATTAGTTAAGCCACTGTTGGAATATTGCGTGCAGTTCTGGTCTCCTTCCTATCAGAAAAATGTTGTGAAACTTGAAAGGGTTCAGAAAAGATTTACAAGGATGTTGCCAGCGTTGGAGGATCTCAGCTACAGGGAGAGGCTGAACAGGCTGGGGCTGTTTTCCCTGGAGCGGAGGCTGAGGGGTGACCTTATAGAGGTATACACAATTATGAAGGGCATGGATAGGATAAATAGACAAAGTCTTTTCCCTGGGGTTGGGGAGTCCAGAACTAGAGGGCATAAGTTTAGGGTGAGAGGGGAAAGATATAAAAGAGACCTAAGGGGCAACATTTTCACGCAGAGGGTGGTACGTGTATGGAATGAGCTGCCAGAGGATGTGACCGAAGGGTCGGTTTCCATGCTGTACATCTCTATGACTAAGTCCAGTATGACTCTTCTTCAGAATTCCACAGATACTGCCAGACCTGCTTAGTTTCTCTAGTATTGTGCGTTTCAGATAGCCAACATGCACTGTATTTTGTTTTTTTTTCCATTAAGTACTATGATTTCCAGTTGCTCTCCAAATTCTGCATTCGCATTGCTACTGCCCATTGTTGATTCATATTCTTGTTTTAAAGAGAAGAAACTGTGGAGATGGATCAGCAAGTTGTTCCTGGACCTCTATCTGTGTTCGTCAAATGGGCTTATTGCAGCAGTGTTGCTCCAGTTAAATTTGCTCAGGTTCACATCTCTGGTTTGGGAAAAGGGAAATACTTGATAACTTCTCCAGGATGCTTTCCATTTACCTGTCTACTCACATGGAGAACTGCTACTGAAAATTCAAGTCCTATAGCCTTTTGGTGTTTGATTGATTAGCCTTCTCATCTACATTTTTTAAAAGACACCTGAAAAAAGAACTGAAGTATTAGTTCTATTGTAAATTATAAGTAAATAAATACAATTGATTTAAAGTCCCATTCAAAATCTAATTCAGCCATTGTATTGACCTGTCTAAAAGACCTGAAGTTATTTGGTTCATCAGGAATTGGCAAAGCTCCGCTTTATTAATATGCCGGCAACTGCTGCAATTCACTATATACTCAATTCTGGCCGGAGTCTTGTGCACAATGTAAGCACGAGGAAGAAGTCTTGAAATAAAAACCATACTTCCTCACCCTTCAATTCTGGTCTTAAGCCAAGCAAAACCTCTAAGCTTTGCACCTTGTTCTTTGACCAGAATCTCACCCAGAGAGCCAAATAACTGCTGTAGCTAGTGCAACAGGCTCATCACCTATTTCCTGAAACCCAAAGTCTATCCACCACCTGCAAAGCAGACATCAGTGGCATGCTGGAATACTCCCCATTTGTCTAGATGAATACAGTCCCAATAACACTTGTGGAATTTGTCTATTTGTTTGTGTATGGGAATTTTGAAGAGGACACAGTTAAGTTATTATGTCACAAATTAATAATTCAGGCTTCTTTCATCTCATTGGTTAAACAGTTAATCAAACACTTTGATTATAATAAATAACAATTTTTGTGTTAATTAAAAAAACATAGTTTGCATTTTCTTTTAACCTGAATTAGACACTAAGTAGCATTGTGCAATTCAGTGGTTTAATCAAATTAGCACAGTTTTGATTGCTCTAGGAATCCTGGGATTTGATTTCCACCACATTACCCCATGATTCATGACAGGTAGAACAGTTCTGTGTTCTAATTCCAACTGATGGTGAATGTCCAACCTTTCACTTTCCCAGCAACCACGGAGAAAATGAATGCACAATAGACATAAAATCTGCAGTTCAGGTAATTAATGAATACACCCGAGAAATAACTAGAAGTCTTTCTTTCTTTCAAATATTGCACTGATGGCACATGACAATTCACTATCAATGTTAACACTCTCCATAATTTAAACAAAGGAATACTTGGTACAATGCCTCATTCAAACTCAAACTTGTCTTTCATTTTCAGCTGCTGACTTTCTTCATATGTTCAGCATTGTTATCACCAGAATACATTGTCTGTGTTTTGATTGACATTCATTTTTTTGTTCAAATTCTGATCCTAAACATAAATGTACTGAAATGATAAAGGAGCTATTTATCATTAATAAATTATACTTCAGTTTGTACAAGATGCCTACACTTGTATTATGCAGAACATAGGGGGATACTCCCTTTAGATATTTTAAAGTTGAATTCAACTTCTAAGTTGTGGTTTCTTTCCCACAGCACTCAATTCCATGCTCTGCACATGTGCAAATTTGCTATCAAAGTGAAAACATAATGGCATCATTCTGCTTGTGGTTTAAACAAAAATCTCAAACTTCCTTCTTCCAATTTCATTGCAGTTGCCATCTGGATGAGTTTTAAGGCATCGCTGGGCTTCTGAATTTGCACAAATATAATGAAACATGATTTCAGACCGCCTCATAAATTGGACTACAACTGGTTTAATTTTCAAGAAATGGATGGTCTGAAGAGTTCCAGTCACCAAAACATTTTAAATAAAGACCCGCCACTGGAGGGTCAGGATTTAAAATGCATTTGAATTTCATCCAAAACTTATTTAGCAAATCGACACTATACATAAAAAAAACTTGCATTTATATATGCTCTTTCATGATGCGGAACATAAAATCCCTGCAATGTGGAAACAGGCCATTCAGCCCACTGAGTTTACACCAAACCTCCATAGAGTATCCCACCCTGATGCACCCCCCCCCACCCTGTCCCTGTAACCCTGCATTTCCCACGGCTAATCCATCCAGCCTGGACACCATGGGCAATTTTGCATTTAATCTGCATATCTTTGGACTGTGGGAGGAAACGAGAGCATCTGAAGGAAACCCACGCAGACACAGGGAGAATGTGCAAACTCCACACAGACAGATGCCCGAGGCTGGAATCAATCCTAGGTTCCTGGCGCTGTGAGGCTGCAGTGCTAACCACTGAGCCACCATGCTGCCCGAAGCACTTCTCAAATCACTTTTCAACCAATTAACTATTTTTAATGCTTTAATGAAAGGAACACAAGAACCAATTAGTGTGCAGTAACATTGCATATAAAAAATCTAAATAGTTCTGATGAAATGGATTTAAATCCACCTGAAAAGCAGATCAGGCATTATTTACAGTCGCATCAAATGAGGGGACTTCTGGCATTAATACTTCCTCAGTAATGCAAAAAGGGGTTAGCTTTGACTAAGGACAATGAGGAATGGGCTAAATGTGCAAATCCCAGGAATGAGATTTTAATAAATATAGATGTTTGCATTTGCTTAAATTTTGGCTTTGTAGCACAATTTAGTGGTAAGTACAGGCTGGATTTTTGGAGAAGGGGCAATCTCAGGCAGATTGCTGCTAAGGCCCTTCTCTTTTTAAAAAAAGATGGAAGCTCTGTAAATTAAAGAGGAATCAGTCATACAGCACAGAAATAGGCCCTTCGGCCCACCATTTCCATGCTGGCCAATAAACACCAAACTACACAAATCCCGTTTATCTGCAATTGGTCCATTGCCAGTCACTAGTTCATTCATTACATCCAAGACAAATAATCTTTTAATGGCCTCTTACTACAGTCTGTCAAAATGTACATGCAGCCCTCCTGCTGGAATAAGTATTTTTGGAGGGTTTTGCTCAGCTAGAATAAAAGCCCTCGTGGGGTGGGGGAGGGGGGTGTAGGAACAGATGATTAATGGTTTTCTAAAGCTTACAAGAAAGTCTGTCACTACACTATGAGGTAGCGAAATCGACGCTTCAGGTGTAACCCTTCTTCAGGACTGGGTGTGGGTGATGCGGATGCTGCCTGACTTGCTGTGTTATAGAGTCATAGAGATATACAGCAGGGAAACAGACACTTTGATCCAACTTGTTCAGGCCGACCAGATATCCCAGCCCAATCTAGTCCCACCCGCCCAATATCCCTCCAAACCCTTCCTATTCATATATCCATCCAGATGCCTTTTAGATGTTGCAATTGTACCAGCCTCCACCACTTCCTCTGGCAGCTCATTCCAAACACATACTACCCTCTGTGTGAAAACGTTGCCCCATAGGTCTCTTTTATATCTTTCACCTCTCGCCCTAAACCTATACATTCCTGTTCTGGACTCCCTCACCCCAGGGAAGAGACTTTGTCTTTTTATCCTATCCATGCCCCTCATGATTTTATAAGCCTCTATAAAATCATCCCTCAGCCTCCCACATCCAGGGAAAACAGCCCTAGCCTATTCAACCTCTCCCTTTAGCTCAAATCCTCCAACCTTGGCAACATCCTTGCAAATCTTTTCTGAACCCTTTCAAGTTTCATAATATCTTTCCGATAGGAAGGAGATCAGAATTGCGCGCAATATTCCAACAGTGGCATAACCAATGTCCTGTACAGTCACAACATGACCTCCAAACTCCTGTACTCAGTACTCTGACCAATAAAGGAAAGCTTACCAAACACCACTTTCACTATCTGATATACCTGCGACTCCACTTTCAAGGAGCTATGAACCTGCACTCCAAGGAATCTATGTTCAGCAACACTCCCTAGGACCTTACCATTAAGTATATAAGTCCTGCTAAGATTTGCTTTCCCAAAATGCAGCACCTTACATTTATCTAAATTAAACTCCATCTGCCACTTCTCAGCCCATTGGCCCATCTGATCAAGATCCTGTTGTAATCTGAGGTAACCTTCTTCGCTATCCATTACACCTCCAATTTTGGTGTCATTTGCAAACTTACTAACGATACCTCCTAGGAGAAAGTGAGGACTGCAGATTCCTGAAGAAGGGCTCATGCCCGAAACATTGATTCTCCTGCTCCTTGGATGCTGCCTGACCTGCTGCGCTTTTCCAGCAACACATTTTCAGCTAACTATACCTCCTATGCTCACATCCAAATCATTTGTATAATTCTTCCAGCCTCCTGCTTGTCTACCTTGGATTCCAGCATCTGCAGCTTTTTTTTTGGTCTCTAACACTACACTGTAGCAGTAGCTAGCTGTTTCCTCTTCTACCTGACCTCTGTATTATCTTTTTCATGCTTAACAGTCTGGGTTTTAAAAGACTTCTAGTCGTGACAGTTAGCCAGTCATCAAAATGTGCTTCCTCCATAAATTGGTGGTTCCCACTATGTGGGATTAAGATCCTTAGAACAGGAAAAACAAGGTCTGTTTGAACTCAGCACTAACTTCAAGTGACCCTGCTGAGTTCAGGTTTCCCACCTGTTGTTCCCATCATGCTCCTATTCCCCGCTGCCAGCATGAATGGGATCCGCTAGAACTCTTGGGCCTTCCACATCCAGGTTCCACACCCACCATGTTGAAAAAAGAAAAATCAGCCTCTGGACTCTGCCTAGCTCTGTGAAAATCTGGCCACTATTGTCAGATGTCGAATGGAACATCACCGACCATAATGGTGGCCAATGTTGAAGCTCATATTTATGGTTAAAAATATTGGAGATTGAGCATCACAATCTTGAGGAGTGTCCACTCCAGATTATTTAAAAAGGCAGCCTGCTCTTTCAGCCAATCCCAGAGGGCCTTCTATTGATTCTCCAGCTTCAAGAAGACTTCTGCTGTCCTTGATTGGTTGGTGAGCCAGCTCTCTATCCAGTCACTGGCCAGTTTTTGGGAAAAGTCACATCTGATAACTGTCCCTCCAAAGTCCAGACTTCAGATTCTGACATCAGCCTCATTTTAGGCTCATGAAATCCAAAAGGAAAACTTGCCTAGTAACTCTCAGCTACCAAACACCCTGGTGCGTCTTAAAAAAAAATTCAGCAAATAATTATGATCGCAGTACCTGATAAAAATCACCAACATTTCGAACGTAGCCAGCCACTTCAGTGTCATTGGGATTGACAAACCAAAAGTTTCTCTTTGCGTTTTTGAATTCTTCAGCTTTGGACCATGGCACAGTGAGCAGAAAGCGTTCAGTTAAAGGAGCTGCCACAATTACATCAAGTTGACCGCTATACATCAATACCTGAAGGAAGTAAATCCAGAAGAGGAAATATGAAGGATATTATCCAAAATCCACTTTATTGCATTAGGATTCAAAGTGAAGCATCTTGAATATTCAGTCTGTAAGTTCAAAACTTTTGGTGTAGATAAGTTTTTTGTTTAAAAACTGGTCTGGATCACAACAATTCAACATACATGCTGCTACATCATTTGGTACCCCACTTGCTACCATGCAAAGTATTTAAATATTCAGCATAATTTGTGTAAAATAAGCCAATAAATTGGATGAAATAGCATTTCTTATACTTCCGAAAATCTTTGCTGCACTTAAGAATTGTAACTGAAGGACAGAACAATTGTCGAGTGTTCTATACAAAGCCCTCACAGCTGTGTGCATATTGCAATGTGGAAATAATCAAGTGATCCCTGAACACATGGCAGAGACTAAAGTACATTATGCACTGCAGGCCTGAGAGGCGTAATTAGTCTAGATAACAAACCATGAATTACTTTCAGGAACTGACAAGTTTCCACCCAACATTATCTTGAGTAAGTTTGGACTTTCAATTTGTTTCTCTAAAACTCTACGTGTGTGACGGAAGCTAACTGCTTCCCTCTAAAAAAAGGAGAGAGAAAAGTAAAAGGAAGTTTATCACAAATCTCAACATCCAATTATAAGATTACTAAATTTATTGACTGAGTACAGCACCAGGACTTGTATTAAAAAGTATAACATGCTAGAAACACTCAGTAGTTCGGGCAGCATTTCTATTGATGCACTTTTTCAGCAGAAACCAGAAAAGTTGAGATGAAATAAGTTTTAAGTAAGTGTAACAATAAGAAAACAAAAGTGTAGACTTGAGAAGGTACACAGGAAAAGGCCTGTAAAACAGTGAAAGACAAGGGAGGTCAAATGACAAAGAGGGGATAACTAAAATGGCAAAAGGTATGGAAACTGGACAAGCGACTGAACAAAACAAATGGTCTAGAGGAGGCATAAATGGAAACAGGAGAATTGTCAATTGTTGCTCTCTGAAACAACAGAGGATAGGATTCGAAATTATTGAACACAAATTTTGAAAACAATAAAAGACTCAATCGAATGAGGAGATGCTGTCCTTTGAGTTTCTCTGCAATAGTAGCAGGCTAAGAACAGATAAGAGTGGAGTGGAAAGTTAAAATGACAGCAAACTTAGGGTCATGCTTGCAAACCGAATGGAGAAATTCCACAAAATGATAACCCAATATGTGTTCTGTCTTCCCAAAGTAGAGGGAACAGCGTCAGGAAAAGCGAAACAAATATGCTAAATTTAAAAAAGTATAACAAAATCTCTACTTCACCTGGAAGGAGTGTCTGCAAATTTGGTCAGCGTAACAGGAGGAAGTAAAAACGGCCTGTCCTGACACAGGAAGCTGCTATGGGAATGGGACCAGACACTATAAATAATCGAGGAGTGGACTAGAGTCACAAAGCTGACAGTCCGGAAAGGGAGGAACATGTATGACAGTGGTACCACGTTGGAGATTGCAGAAATGTCATGAATCTAAAGCATCTGTTGAATGTGGAGGTTGGTGACATAGAAGGTGAAGATAAATGTTCTGTGAGGGAGTAGAGTGGATGGGAGCAGGATTATAGAAAATGGCATAGATATTCACAAGAACTCTGATGACCACGATTTAGGAAGTCCTCAATTTCAGAAAAGGAAAGATCACAATATAGGACAGGAGTTGGAAAGGTTGGAAAATGACGTTTTGTGCGAAGGCAATTTTAAAGAGGAGGAAAACAACGCCCAACTAAAAATAATAACAGTAGCGAGCATTGGATTTTAATTAAATTACTGCTGTATATTTCCTATGCTAACAGCTTTTTATTCTGGATAATCAGCCATTGCAGTATTTAATTCAATGACGTGACACCAAAATTGGAGGTGTAGTGGACAGCGAAAAAGGTTACCTCAGATTACAACAGGATCTTGACCAGATGGGCCAATGGGCTGAGAAGTGGCAGATGGAGTTTAATTCAGATAAATGTGAGGTGCTGCATTTTGGGAAAGCAAATCTTAGCAGGACTTATACACTTAATGGTAAGGAGGGCATAGGTTTAGGGTGAGAGGGGAAAGATATAAGAGAGAGCTAAGGGGCAGCTTTTTCACACAGAGGGTGGTACGTGTATGGAATGAGCTGCCAGAGGAAGTGGTGGAGGCTGGTGCAATTGCAACATTTAAAAGGCATCTGGATGGGTATATGAATAGGAAGAGTTTGGAGGGATGTGGGCTGTATGCTGGCAGCTGGGACTAGATTGGGTTGGGATATCTGGTCGGCATGGACGGGTTGGACCGAAGGGTCTGTTTCCATGCTGTAAGTCTCTATGACTCTATGACATCTTCCTGTGTAGAATGACATCAATGTAACTGTTGGGTATTTCCATAGCCACCTGCCCAACCTGTCAATAACAACATCCAAACTTAGCTTCCAAATGATAAAGTAATGTGCACATAGCAGTATTATTTTTGCTTTAATGAGGCTCCATTTGTAACGCTTAAGGGAGATGGTGGTGTAGTGGTAATGGCATTGGAATTGTAATCCAGAACACCAAGCTAATGCTCTGGGTACATGGGTTCAAATCCCACCGTGGCAGATTATGTAATGAATTCAACACAAAACTAGTCTAATGAAAGCCACTTAACCCCTCTCGATTGATGTAAAAATCCATCTGGTTCACTAATTCCTTTAGGGAAGGAAATCTACCATCCTTACATGGCCTGACCTACCTGTGACTGTGAACCCACAGCAATGTGGTTGACTCTGGACAATCTGGGATAGGCAATAAATGCTAACCTTGCCAGCAATGCCCACATCCAATAAATACAAAATAAAATTGTGTCTTTGAGGTAAAAGGTTGTAGATTCAGCACAAAAACTCAAGCACATAATCCAAGTTGGATGAGATGTAAACCAAAAGTTCCACCTTCCCTCTCAGGTACAAGATCCTATGACAACTGCATCAGGGAACATGGTAGTTATGGAGTCCTGGTAATATTTCTCCTTTAACTGATACCACTAAAACAGATAATGAGGTCATTATCACATATGCTGTTTTCAGATATCTACCCTCCGTTAGGAAAGTGGCAAAAATTTACAAAATATCTTATTGGCTGTACATAGGATGTGCAAAACCAAAGGTCATGAAAGGTTTTACATAAATGTCAGACTTTCTTCCTTTCTTTAAAATTGGTTGTTTCCCTCATATTCATTGGATGTAGACAACACAAGCAAGTTCAATATTTATTGTCCATCCCTAATGGCCCTTGAGAAGGCAAGGGCTGAAAGACTAATTCTTGAGTTGAAACTTTATTGCTGGAACAGCACAGCAGGTCAGGCAGCATCCAGGGAACAGGAGATTCGACGCTCCGGGCACAGGCCCTTCTTCAGGAATCATTCCTGAAGAAGGGCCTGTGCCCGAAACGTCGAATCTCCTGTTCCCTGGATGCTGCCTGACCTGCTGTGCTGTTCCAGCAATAAAGTTTCAACTTTGATCTCCAGCATCTGCAGACCTCACTTTCTCCTCGCAGACTAATTCTTGAATAATACTGAAGTCTTCTTTGACAATTTCAGTGGGCAGTTGAGAGCTAACCACAATTCTGTGTCTGGAGTCATGTATAGGTCAGACCAGGTAAGAATGGCAGATTTCTTTCCCAGAAGGACATGAGTGAACCAGTTTTTTTTAAATACAACAATCTGGTACTTTTGTCAATACTGTTACTGGTGCCAGTTTTAAAAAAAAAAATTCTAATCTTATTTGATTAAGTGAATTTGAATTCTCCAGCTATCATGGTGACATTTGAACTCATGTCTCCAGACATTATCCTGGATCTCTGAATTACAAGTCCAGTCACAGAGCCACCATTCTACCATACCTCTGATAAGAATAAAAATAATCATGAAAAATGCAATTTCCTGATCATAATTTGTTTTCAACACAACATGCAATGACACTGACAGTATTGGAGCCAAGCCTGTAAAGTGATGCCTATTTTTAATTTGTCTAGCTGTCACAAAGCTTATTTAATTATGAACTGTGCTACCCTTGTTAGCAAATTAAATATGCCCCTTTTAGTGGAGGGACCCTTCATTTTTCAGTGATCTTCATCTTGGTCTATCGTGCCCATGCTTCCTAGAATTCACTAGCCTTTTACCCTCAGTAAACCTCTCATCCCCAGGATCTCTCCATCTTTTTCATAGCTTTCCACTGGAACACAATGTCCTGTTCCCACTTGTTCATGGCCAGGAAAAGATGAATGTGTACAATGCTAACCATTGGGTCTATATAATTATGGGGGCCCAGCCTGGGATGACACTGATTCTTAAAGGCCTCAATAAGCTCACAAAAAAATACGCAATGGGTGCTCCACTCCAGGACTTTTGACGTGCCTTATAAATAAAGGTAGAGTACAAATGCAAAGAGATTCTGCTAAGCTTATATAAAATAACTCAATCCCATTGTGATGATGCCTCCCAATTGTGGGTATCCAGAGATCTGAAGGGAAATATAAAATATGTAGAGGTGGAGTGAGGCAGTAAGGAATCTGATACAGCAGAAGCAACATAGCAAACCATTTCTCCCTCAGCCTTGGTTTTGATTAATGACAATGCCATCTTTGGCTGTGACCTTGAATTCCTCATTGCTTGCATCTTTATTTAGATGATCCCTCTATGCTGCACAGTTGCCTAAAAGTTGCCATGAGTTGGCACCTTTAAATTATCACACATGCACAATAAACTTTAAAAGGCCCTAACACAAATAAATTGCTTGATTTTATCAAAAACAACATGCGCTGGCTTGCATCTGTTTATACTTTTCTAACGCACTTATTGGTGTCCAGCCTCTTTATTCCTGATCCGTAAGCTAGGTAATGTTGTAAATGGCTCCCCCATTCAGTTAAAGTCCATTTGCTTTTAAAATGAGATTGCTGCTCACCTTCACCTCAGATTAAAAATTCCCAACACTGCTGTTTAAATTTGTCCACTGCCTCATCCAGTTCCATCTTTGTAACGTCTTACCATATTGAAGCACCACACTCATGCTTCTCAGTCTCTGTTCTCTTCTGCATTGTCTCTTCCCTTTACCTCACCATAAGCTGACAATGCCTTCTGCCGGTGACCTCAAGCTCTGGAATTTTCCTTCTCATCTAAACTACTTCCTCCGCCCATCTTTTTTTTAAAACTCAGTTAAAAAAAAAACCCTCTTGTTGACATCCCCTCAATGTATCCTCTCTTAACTCAGTGACTTTTATTACATCCGAATGAAAAGTTTTGGAATGATTGTATGCATGCGCTGTAAGTGCAAGTGCTCAACACTCTTGCTTTATTTTTTATTATTATATTGTATTATCCAATCTGATCAAAATGTTGGTATTGTGCTCACAAAGTGCAGCTTCTCAACTCTCAAAAATTCATATTTTGAGAATTTTTTCCAGCGTCCTCACCTCTACAGAAAGTGCCACTTACCCTATAATTATTCATTAATATGGCTACCCATGGCTTCACTGATTGCATAATATCCTTCAAAAGATGTTTCTCCACTTCTGATCCATCATGGAAGGTCAGATTTCCCACATGAATAGAGTTTCTCACTTCAGGCAGTGATAAATAGTCACCATAGTAGCTTTGATCCAAGGGCTCCTGTTAAAAATAAATCCATGGAAACATCAAATAGCATCATGCTTATAGAAGATTTTAAAATCCTGCATTTACATTATGAATAGGATGACATCACATAAGATTAGTTAAGAGATATTGATTAAGCAGTTCAAATTTTTCATTTGAATGCCTTCAACTTCACCAACTTATTCAAAATTCCCAGTTTGCTAAATACAAGAGAAAATCACCACTGTAGCAGAGTCTATTCATCCCACTCACCACCAACTAACCCCACCCAGAGACCTTTAAATCTGGCTTCACAATTTTCTTTTTATATGGGCCCATTAATCCCATTCTCCAATGTCACTTGATTTGGAGACGGCACTTGGCGTTTCATTGCCATGTACAACCCCATATAAGCCACACATAAACCACCCAGAGCCCATAAATAGATCAACGGAACAAAGACCATTATCCTCCACGTCCAGGGATAGCCATGACGACAGAAAAAACATTTGGTATTCACAGAAAAGACAAGGTAAAAGGAATATGGCTTTAGCATTTGACTAGCAATGACAAATTACATGTGCATGATCACCCAAACATGTTTTCATTTGGTAACAATTGGTGAAATATTGCCTTCATATTCCCAGTACCTTCTGTTATAAATAACACAGGAAATGCATTGTAAGTCACATGCAAATCCAAGGAACTTTTTGTTTTCAGGGCACTCTTTGATGTACTAATTTATTCACTGCTCCTCAGCAAATGATACACGTCATAAAGTCTAATTCCAAACTAGACTTAATTCTATACATTACAGAATAGTACTAGTGACACACTAGTGACAGATGCATTCCTTCCAATTCTCCACTCCCGACTGAACAGTTTTTAAACAATTGTGAAATTTGCAAATTTGGGTCAGATTAGAGTTGCATCTTCGAACATTTGCTTTACATCCGTTAACAATCCAGTAGAACCTTTCAAAAGTAAAAAAAAACGTTAAAATCCAGCAAGGTAAGTTGTGCCATGTCCCTATAACTGAGTTCCATTATCAAAATGGAACTTGAAGGCGACAGAGAGGACTAGGAAGGATCTGCAAGTGAGCATTGCTTGGAGCATCCAGGGAAGAGAGTGGGAGCAAGATAGGAGCTTGATTAACTGTCAGAAATTCCTTAAGCAGGACATCCTAGATATCAAATGTTTGATTTTTTTCTGGAGATTGGGAAGAAAAAAGAACAGACATGTTTTGTAGAGTAAAAGACAATGCCAATTTATGATACATATGTTCTTTATTTGTGCTGCACAGCATTTCCCGTTGAACTGGCATTTTACACGGTATATTGAAAAATGAGACTGCAGCTCATAGAGAATAGGGACGTACAACACAGAAACAGACCCTTCGGTCCAACTTATCCATGCTGACCCAATATCCTAAACTAATCTAGTCCCAAGATTAGTTTTAGTATCCAATCATTCCAACTTCACCAATTTTGACTGATATATATTAATTTCATCGTATATTTAACATATTTAAAATCTTTTGTTTTGGGAGTAACCAAAACAACAAAACAATGTACAAATGGGACAGAAACTAAAATTATTTAAAAGTTTGGACAGTCAAAGCTTTCATACTACCAGTAGTTGGACTTTTCACAATGTGACTCAAAACCATCAGAAACAGAGCTGGCATAAAATACACGCTTCAGCTTTCAGTTTCCTGGTGGTGAATCAATAGGGTTCCAGAGCGATAATCTTACTGAAGGGTTTTAAGTTATAAGTGTGATGCTGGCAGTTAAACTAACGTAATATGTCATTTATATCAATGTGTGCCAAATGGTCCATACTTTACTAGAACATAGAACAGAGAACATAGAAAAGTACAGCACAGAACAGGCCCTTTGACCCGTGATGTTGTGCCGAGGATTACCCCTAATCTAAAATAAAGTAACCTAACCTATGTACCCCTCAGGAGAAAGTGAGGTCTGCAGATGCTGGAGATCAGAGCTGAAAATGTGTTGCTGGAAAAGCGCAGCAGGTCAGGCAGCATCCAGGGAACAGGAGAATCGCCTTTTTGGGCATAAGCGCTTATGCCTGAAACGTCGATTCTCCTGTTCCCTGGATGCTGCCTGACCTGCTGCGCTTTTCCAGCAACACATTTTCAGCTATGTACCCCTCAATTCACTGATATCCATGTGCATATCCAGCAGTTGCTTAAATGTCCCTACTGACTCTGCCTCCACCTCCACAGCTGGCAACGCATTCCATGCAATCTCAACTCTCTGTGTAAAGAACCTACCTCGGACATCTTCTGTATAACTTGCTCCTAATATCTTAAAGCTATGACCCCACGTGCCAGTCAAACCTCCCTGGGGAAAAGTCTCTGGCTATTGACACTATCCATGTCTCTCATTACCTTGTATACCTCAAGTGGGCGGCATGGTGGCACAGTGGTTAGCACTGCTGCCTCACAGCGCCAGAGACCCGGGTTCAATTCCCGACTCAGGCGACTGACTGTGTGAAGTTTGCACATTCTCCCCGTGTCTGCGTGGGTTTGCTCCGGTTTCCTCCCACAGTCCAAAGATGTGCAGGTTAGGTGAATTGGCAATGCTGAATTGCCCGTAGTGTTAGGTAAGGGGTAAATGTAGGGGTATGGGTGGGTTGCGCTTCGGCGGGGCGGTGTGGACTTGATGGGCCGAAGGGTCTGTTTCCACACTAAGTAATCTAATCTAATCTAATCAAATCAATCAGGTCACCTCTCTTTCTCCTCCTCTCCAGAGAGAAAGGTCAGAGCTTAGTCAACCTCTCTTCGTTAAGACAAGCTCTCCAGTCCAGGCAGCATCTTTACAGCTTCTTTGCACCCTCTCCAAAGCCTCTGTACCTTTCCTATAAGAAGGCGACCAGAACTGGACACAATGTTCCAACTGTGGCCTCACCAGGGTTTTGTAGAGGTGCAGCAAAACCTTGCGGTTCTTAAACTCGATTCCTGTTAATGAAAGTCAAAACACAGTATGCTTTCTTAACAACCCTATCCACTTGGGTGGCAACTTTGAGGGATGCATGCACTTGAACGCCAAGATCTCTCTGTTCCTCCATACTGCCAAGACTCCAGTCTTTAACCCCATATTCAGCATTCGAGTTCGACCTTCCAAATTCATCACTTTTCATTTATCCAGGTTGAACTCCATCTGCTATTTCTCAACCCAGCTCTGCATCCTGTGTATGTCACACTGCAGCCTGCAATAGCCCTCAATACTATCAACGGCACCTCCAACCTTTGTGTCATCGGCAAATTTACTAACTCACCCCTCAACATCCTCATCCAAGTTATTTATAAAAACTACAAAGAGCAGAGGCCCAAGAACAGAGCTCTGGGGGACATCACTCAACACTGACCTCCAGACAGAATACTTTCCATCTACAACTACTCTCTGCCTTCTGTTAGCCAACCAATTCTGAATCCAGATAGCCAAATCTCCCTGTATCCTATACTTCCTGACTTTATGTATGACCCTACCATGGGGAACCTTATCAAATGCCTTGCTGAAGTCCATATACACCACATCCTTTGCTTGACGTTCGTCGACCTGTCTCGTCACCTCCTCAAATAATTCAATAAGATTTGTGAGGCATGACCCATCCCTCACAAAGTCATGCCGACTGCCTTTAATCACGCTAATAGTCATAAATTCTATCCCTCAGAATTCTTTCCAAAACCTTGCTGACCACATTCGCAAGACTGACTGATCTGTAACTACCAGGGATTTCCTTATTCCCCTTCTTGAAAAGAGGAACAACATTTGCCTCCCTCCAATCTTCCGGTACGATTCCCGTGGAGAGTGAGGAAGCAAAGATCTTCGTCAGCGGCTTAGCAACCTCCTTCCTCGCTTTCCAGAGCAGCCTGGGATAAATCTGGCCTGGCCCTGGGGACTTATCAATCTTAATGTTTGCAAAAATTTCCGGCACATCAACTTCATCAATCTTGATTTGATCAAGCCTGTTTCTCAGCTCCTCAAAAGTTCTCATTCACAACAAGGTCCCTTTCCTTAGTGAAAACTGAAGCAAAAAACTCATTCAGGGCTTCCTCTATCCGCTCAGACTCCATGCACAGGTTCCCTATGCTATCCCTGACCAGCCCAACTTCTCCCTGATCATTCTTTTACCCCTCATGTATGAGCAAAATGCCTTTGGGTTCTCCCTAATCCTTCCTGCCAAGCCTTTTTTGTGTCCCCTCCTTGCTCTCCTCAGTCCATTTCTGACTTCCTTTCTAGTAAGCCTGTAATCGTCTAAAGCTGTGCTACATCCTTGCTTCCTTCACCTTACGTAAGCTGCCTTCTTCCATTTGACGAGAAGCTCCTCTGTTCTTGTCATCCCAGGCTCCTTAATCTTACCCCTTCTTGCCTGTCTCAGAGGAATAAATTTGTGCATCACTCACAACTGCTTCTTAAACAGTCTCCACATGTCTGTTGTGCATTTTCTGTTAGAACAATTGCTCCCAATCTATTTCCCAACTCCTGTCTGATAGCGACTCAATGTCCTTTTCCCCAATTAAATATCTTCCCTTGGCTACTGCTCCTTTCCCTCTCCAAGGCTATGGTTAATGTGAGGCATTTGTGGTCACTGTCACCAAAGTGTTCTCCCACCGTGAGATTTGACACCTGTCCTGGCTCATTGCCAAGCACCAAATCCAAAATGGCCTCTCCCCTCGTTGGGCTGTTTACATACTGAGTAAGGAAACCCTCCTGAACACACCTGACAAAAACAGCTCCATCCAAACTATCTGCACTAAGGAGGTTCCAGTCAATATTAGGAAAGTTGAAGTCACCCATAACAACAACCCTGCTACATCTGCATTTTTCCAAAAGCTGCCAGCCTATGAGTTCCTCAATCTCTCTACTGTTATTAGGGGGTCTGTATAAAACCCACAATGAGGTGGCTGCTCCCTTGCTGTTCCTAACTTCCACCCATATTGACTCAAACATTTTTCAAATTCTGGTCATCACAAATTGGTAACAAAAAGATTTGGAGGGAAAGGTGTTATGGTATTTTGACAACTTTCATCACTTAATTGTAGGATGGATATTATCATAGAATCCTATAGTGTGAGAACAAGCCATTTGGCTCATCAACTGCACTGACTCTCTGAAGAGCATCCCATCCAGATCCACCTCCCTACCCTATCACCATAACTGCATTTGCCAAGGCTAATCCACATAGGAGAAAGTGAGGACTGCAGATGCTGGAGATCAGAGCTGAAAATGTGTTGCTGGAAAAGCGCAGCAGGTCAGGCAGCATCCAAGGAGCAGGAGAATCGACGTTTCAGGCATGAGCCTGAAAGATTCCTGAAGAAGGGCTCATGCCCGAAACGTCGATTCTCCTGCTCCTTGGATGCTGCCTGACCTGCTGCACTTTTCCAGCAACACATAATCCACATAGCCTACGCGTCTGTGGACACTATGGGCGATTTAACATGGCTGAACCACCTACACAGCTTTGGACTGTGACAGGAAACCCACACAGACACAGGGAGAACGTGAAAACTCCACAGTCACCCAAGGCTGGAATCAAAACCAGGTCCTTGGTACTGAGGCAACAGGATTATTCCAAGGACCTTTTTGTTTTCAGTGCACTCAGCATCTAGTTTCACAGGCACATTGGTAGGGAGCCAAGAGGAGTTTTCCTGCCAATCTTTTTAGGAGTGGGACTTGAAGAAGGGTGTAGAACCTTTTTCTGTTCGTTATTTCCATCTTATATTCACAATTTCTGTTGCAAATGAATAGATATTAGGAATAGAGCTATGAGTCAGTCAACAGCTGGTAATCTCTACACACTTCCTGTGAAAGACAAATACTTTGTACAGCACGTTGGAATTATGCAATTTTAAACTCAAGATGAAAGACATTGCTGATAGACAAGGTGTTGGTGGAAGGCATATGGAGTATGGCATGGGATAATCAAAAATTTATTGGTCTGGATATTGTAGTCAGCTGTGAATAAATGGCATTAGGCTTCCATTATATTTACACTGGTCAATAGACTTCCTTTGGGATTTTCCACTGAAATATGCTGTCATTAAGAATTGATTTTTTCATCGCGGCCTCTACAGAGGATCCAGCAAACAATCTGAATTCATTAGCCTGATGGATAAATACTTCCTGAAGTTTTCAGAGTTTGAAGCATCAATTATAAGCCAGAATAGCTATTTAAATGTAAAATCAGATAGGTGGCAAAATAACGGGATTGAAGAGAAGTATAAGGGATGGAAAGAAAAAGGACACTTAGAAATCCAACAACAATTAATATCAGAGGGAGTGACATTCCATATTTGCTTAACTTTCAATGCCAAAGATTATAAAAGGAACTCCAACAGCAGCTGGCTGATTTTATAAAAGGATATATCAGAGCATTATAGTAAATGTGGAGTTGATAATAGATTCAATGTACTGCAGCAGTTTTCATGGACTACAGTCTTTGATTTTACAGTACTTGCTGGGTCAGGTGATTGTCACACTAAGAATTTTTCTGATGTACGAAGAATATACTTTAGATTTGCTTCATTGAAATAATCCATGCTCTGCCACAGTACCACCTTGGTGCAAGATGCCATTATGTAAAACTTTTCAATTCTGTTATCTTCCTCAGTTTCTCAGCTGAAATGCAAAGGATAGCCTAAAGTACACAAAGATGGCAAAAATGTTTTTAAATTATAGTTACTCACTGTGCACTGAAGAAAATTATAATAGTTGGTACATCCTGTGACATTCTTGTAGAAGGATGGATATTCAGTTGTATCACCATTCAACAAAGTATCAAACACCTAAAGGGAAGCAATTAATACACAAAGCGTGAATTAGGAAATATCATAAGCTGCTTATCAAAATTAATTACTTATTTTTTAAATTGGATATGAAATGTTAGTAAATACATGCAGACTTGACTTTTGAAAATATGATAATAGGATTTTACAGGAGCAAAAATAAGTCATAGAGATCTCAGATCCTCATGTTGTAGAGAATAGGATCATAGGAAAACACGAAGTTCCAAAACTGACCAGTGGGCCATACAAAGTTAGCTGGTCTCAAGATAAAAGGTGAAGATATAGGAAGTTAGATGTGGCACCAATGTATCAGGTTATGGAAAAATAAGTTAACACAGGTTCTCACTCTGGAAATTTATCCAACAATCCTTGCCAAAAACTGTAATGATGATGGCCAATTGTAGATTCCAGTTAGATATGACACTCTTGCCTTTACCAAGTTGCTTATATCCCCATACAATCATTTTCTGCAAGAGATATTGCACCACTCTTGAAAGGAGCACTGTACTTATGAATTTCAGAAGGTTATGGTACAGAATTAGGCTATTAAGTCAATCAAGTCATTGCTAATTTCTATTAAAAAGTATTTTCCCTCTTTTAGACCTCCTGACCTACAGCCTTATTTGAAATAAACAACATTACCTAATGTGGCAGCATTTGTAGGTAACAAATTAGCCCTGCCATTAAGGACTGGAATGAAAAGCATGCTAACTCCTCTACTGAAATGTAAGTACAGCCTCGCTATCTTGTAACTGCTGTGTGTTGGCAGTATAAGCACCACTCTGTCTCAATATCCTTAGTTAAGGAAGGGTAAACCCATCGAATCCAATGGAAGCGTGTGAGAGAACATCAGGGAATGTTGGATTTTGGCACAGCTCTAATACAGCCACGATGAATAAATTAAAAATAAGGTTAAATATATTGTTGTTGTTGTTGGGGTGGGGAGGGGGTGGGGCAGAGATGGGGTTGCATGGAGGTATTTTTCCAATATAAATAATCTGAGTTGCTATGTTCCAATTGCTAGTCAATTAACCAGCCAAGAGGCAACAGAATGAGTGAAGCCATGTACTTATCCTATCAATCAGTTAGATCAGAATACTGGCTGATTAATGTTTGAACATGAATGCTTCGATTTTTAAAACCTCCCATAAATAGATAGATCATTATTGGTATTTATATATAATTTCCTCCTTTTCCTTTCTTCCACAGAACTAATTTGCAACATGGGTCTGTGTCATATTCCTTTTAACTACAAGCGGCTGTAACACAAGTCTATTCTGTAGTATTTTTAAGAGGCATTACATTTGCTGTACTCAAACCTAAAATTATCACGTGTGGAGATAAATTCAGCAATAGTCATCCTCAAGTTAATTAGTTTAATATGTTGTAGGAAACTATTATTTTGCACGTGGTTTTTCATTTAAAATTGCAAAGTCCAATGTAACTGCTTTGATTAACATGTAAGGAACAGTTTACCTGAAGAATTTAGATAGAGGAAATAAAAATAAACTTTCCAAAGTCTGAAAGGTCAAAGTTCAGAAGCACAGAGCTAAGGTGATTGGCAAAAGAAATAGAGGTGACACGCAACAAAGCTTTTTTACTCATTGAACTGTTAAGATTTGGAACGTGCCAGCTGATACAACAGTGCACTGAGTTTCAATAACAGCTTTCAGAAGGAAATTATATAAATGCCTGAGGGAGATAAATGACAGGAATATGGGAAGAGGAAGGCAAATGAAACTAACTGGATTGCCCTTGGCAGATGCTAACAAAGGCTCAACGGGCCCCCTTTGTGCTGCATGATTCTCTGATTCTATGAATGACAAATTTTACAAAGGCTTTTTTAAACAACAAAACATTTATTTCCTCATGAAATACTGTCCTGTAAATACATATCTAAAGCAAATACTTTTTTGATACCTGTTAGTATAAACAAAACATTGGAAAAGAGTTAAGTAAATAAACCAAATTTTCAAATTCAAAAGCTGGCCCATTTTGAAACTGGAGATTTTTATTAAATCAGATATAAATCTCTCCCACGAGCCTTTAAAAGAATATGTACATATTGTAGCAATCATTCAAGATTAACTATTGTGTTAATTATAGCTAATGATTGAAAACAAAGCTTGAAGAGGTCAGAAATGGTCTTTTTGTGAAGATTTATTATAAAGTTACAATGTTTGTTACAAACAGTGCTTGTCAAAGCAGTTCTCCCCTTCACATGTTTAAGAGATTAATGCATATATACAACATTCCCTTAAAACAAACTATTTAAACAAACTATTTTATTGCTAGATCCAATAACTAGTGTATACTTCAATACCTAGGCGCCTATAAATTGCTAACGTTTAATTTGTGTAAAGAAATGTGTTAATTGCTGCATATGTGTAAACACACCAATTATGATTAAATGCACGTGATATAAGTGAGCCCTGAACAGAGGGAAATTCTCTGTAATATCCTCAACCTGTCTGACTTAAGATATTTCCAGAGAATCTGGAGCTAGGGGTACTACAATTGGCACCAAGGTCGCTGAGTTAGAGCAAGGACAAAACATTAGCAATTGCCCCATTCCAAGTTACTCGACAGTTTACACTTTCTGGATATAAAAGCACATAAAAGATCAGGTGAAGGTCAGATCATATATGGCTACAATGTCTCCTGCAGCCCAAGGTTTCTTAGCTCCCAGAAGCACAAGTGAAGGGTGGCAGTACAAGGTAGTGAAGAATAGCAGATACCTGTGAAACTATAATTACAGGATGTGGTGCAGCCTTCAGGCCAGATAGCAAAAACAGGAAATGAAAGGGAAGGACAGTGCTCATATTTTATTGTGGAAGAGAAAAGGTTGTCACCAAATCTAATTATGGATGAAATTGTTCATAATACCTGCAAAATAGGTAGTAGATAACAGGGTTATTGTGAAAGTGGCGAACTGAAGGAATAAAAGTTCTTGCACAATGTATTTTTCACCAAAATTTATTACAACATTAAATTACAGTAAAGAAAATGATTAATACGAAATACATGGATAGAGCAACAACCTGCTCATCCTGATATTGCAGGGCTGATTAAATTATCACCATATTTGGAATGATAAATAGCAGAGTGAACTAGAAAAGGAAAGCCTGCCAGTCAATAGAACAGGGTTTAATTTAAATTACTCTTACTTTTATAGAAATGAGGGCAACATTTAATCAGGCACAAACTTTTATTTCCTAGCATTAGATTACAGTATTGAGTCCTTCTCCTAATGCTCTTCAGTTGTCATTAACTCATCGATCTAATGACAAGTACAAAAGCATTCTACTCTGAACACTAAATATACAATTCCGAATTGCTCTATGAAGAATCATAGATCATATTGCATTTTGAAAAGGGGGAGCATTCATGAAACAGATTGCTTTTAAGCTAACAACATGCCATTGAGCAACACACTTCTGACCTCCCATCATGCTCTCCACTGACCCTCATTTTACTCAGATGTTTCCAATTTTAAGGCCAAGACCAAGATTTGGGTACATACTTCAAAGGCTTCCCTCCATTTCTTCTGCTGGATGTAACGCACTCCTGTGTCTGTCTGCTGCTGGACGTACTGCTTTTGTTTCTCATCGATGATCCCAATCTGGTACATGAACTCTGCATAACCACCTAACATCTGTGTAACAGACATACAACAAAGGAGTAACTTTGTTGCCTTACAAAAATTCAATTTCAAAATTTCAAGAGTGATTTTTCAAAGTCAAAGGCTGCAATCAGCTTGGTCAGCAAGGTATAATTTAAAGCAATCTAGTACTTACTGGCAAGATGAACATATGGTAAAAATTAGTGTCTTGAAGTTATGAGGAAGTAGTCAGAGAACCGACTTCCTTTTATCATGATAAAACTAAATTACAACTCAAGCATTCTGCTTAAATTTATAACAAAACCACTTACTACTTCGGGATCACTTAGTCCATCGCCAATAGCCATTCCCTTGAAGTTGATTTTTACTTTGGCAATAGGATTGTGGACATGGATATAGTAACCAATTGCAGGAACATACTTCCCTGCATAGGACTAAAGACATTCACATATAAGACGACATATATTAAAAACGTCAGTGAAACATCATTATTCCATTCGTGGCCCCATTGCTTGGAATGATATTACTAATTTTCCACATATCTCCAATAAAATCAATGCTTTTAAAAGACAAGATAGATTTTATGCGAATTATCATTAGCAATATAAAATTCTCCACACTTTGATTGGGTAATTGAAGGAAAACAAAAGAAAAATACTTGGTTTTGCTAAAACAAAGCACAGAATACAACAACTGGGTCATAATTACATATAAATAATCTGCCTATGCTGGTAGATAGATATATCTGATCGTATCACAAGCTGACAACAGAATTGAAGACAGACTTCAGAACCTCACCATAACAGTGCCCAAAACTCTGATTAAAAAAAAGCACAGAGCATGAGAGTGTAATATTTTTAAAGATGCTATTCTGCTTCCATGTATTCCACGGGGAACAACAGAGGAAGATAGGGAGAGTGAAAATCCAAGTGGTTGATTTTCATCCTCTCCACTGAGTTGGATTTTGCAATTCCACGATCAAAATCATGGCACAGACTTATTAGTGAGCTTCCAGTTCTTCCATTCTCATTATGATTTTGAAGTGGCCTGGGATATAGGTGAAAAGTGCTCCTTCCCACAACGTGCGGGCATCGACTTAGCGTATGAAAAAGATAGGAGCCTCTAGCATATATCTGACACTGCTATAATAATGGGCTTCCACTGGGTAGCATGGGCCCATAGTAAAACTATACGTACAATTAGTTATTCAGGGCTCCTTAAAAGGGAGGTACTCTGAAAACCACGCAAGCAAGTTCCTGCAGTAATTCTTCTGGTGTCCAGGCAACCCAAATGCACCTCATGACCTCAAAGGGTTGTTCATCTTTGTAACACTCCACCCCCAAGATCAGTAGAACTAGGAGATGTATTCAGGCCTTTCACAAGAACATTGGGCAGGTCTGGGCAATTGAGAGGGAAGCGAGTTTTCATGATGCCTTCGAAAAGCAAAATTCTTCAAATGGTTAAGGGAATTATTCACTAAATTTACAAGACATATGTATCCATGATTTGAAATATTCCTTTTTCACATAATTTGTGCCACCAAACAAATTGCAAGTCTTTTTTTTTAAATCAAGAGTTGCGTTGAATGCAAAAATACAAACATCCAGCTCTTCTGTGGCATAGAAATCACTTCCAACTCTGTTGTAGCTTTGAAACTAAACTTTTGATATTTGAAGAATCTCTTAAAAAAAAAATCTGAATATCCAAGCCCGTTGCCAGCCCAGATTTCAGCCACATAGAACGTAGAACATAGAACATTACAGCACAGTACAGGCTCTTCGGCCCTTGATGTTGCGCCGACCTGTGAAACCAATCTGAAACCCACCTAACCTACACTATTCCATTTTCATCCATATGATTATCCAATGACCATTTAAATGCCCTTAAAGTTGGTGAGTCTCGTACTGTTGCAGGCAGGGCATTCCATGCCCCTACTACTCTCTGAATAAAGAAACTACCTCTGACATCTGTCCTATATCTATCACCCCTCAGTTTAAAGCTATGTCCCCTTATGTTAGCCATCACCATCTGAGGAAAAAGGCTCTCACTGTCCACCCTCTCTCTCACTCTCTGATTATATGTCTCAATTAAGTCACCTCTCAACCTTCTTCTCTCTAATGAAAACAGCCTCAAGTTCCTCAGCCTTTCCTCATACAACCTTCCCTCCATACCAGGCAACATCCTAGTAAATCTGTTCTGAACCCTTTCCAAAGCCTGCCACATCCTTCCTATAATGCAGTGACCAGAACTGTATGCAATACTCCAAGTGCGGCCACATCAGTACAGCTGCAACATGACCTTGTGGTTCTGAAATTCAATCCCTCTACCAATAAAAGCCAACACACCGTATGCCTTCTTAACAACCCTATCAACTTGAGAGGCAACGTTCAGGGATCTATGTACATGGACACTGAGATCTCTCTGCTTATCTACACTACCAGAGTCTTACCATTAGCCCAGGGTACTCCTTATTCCAGTTGCTCCTTCCAATGTGAATCACCTCACACTTTTCTGCATTAAACTCCAAATGCTACCTCTCAGCCCAGCTCTGCAGCTTATCAATGTCCCTCTGTAACCGCCAACATCCTTCGGCATTATTCATAATTCCACCGATCTTACTGCCATCTGCAAATTTACTAACCAATCCATCTACACTCTCATCCAGGCCATTTATAAAAATGACAAACAGCAGTGGCCCCAAAACAGATCCTTGCGGTACACCACTAGTAACTGAACTCCAGGATGAGCATTTCCCATCAACCACGACCCTTCGTCTTCTTTCAACTAGCCAATTTCTGATCCAAACTGCTAAATCACCCTCAATCCCATGCCTCTGTATTTTGTGCAATAGTCTACCATGGGGAACCTTATCAAACACCTTACTGAAATCCATACACACCACATCAACCACTTTACTCTCATCCCCCTGTTTGGTCATCTTCTCAAAAAACTCATTAAGGTTTGTGAGGCATGACCTAAAAATCCTTCATAAAACCATGTTGACTATCCTGAATCAACTTATTCCTTTCTGGGTGATTATAAATCCAATCTCTTTGTAACCTTTTCCAACACTTTACCCACAACCAAAGTAAGGCTCACTGGTCTATAATTACCAGGAATGTCTCTACTCCCCTTCTTGAATAAGAGGACAAAATTTGCTATCCTCCAGTCCTCTGGCACTATTCCTGTAGACAATAATGACAAAAGAATAAAGCCAAAGGCTCTGCAATCTCCTCCTTGCTTTTCCAGAGTATCATAGGATAAATCCCATCCAGGTAAAAACAATGACTGCAGATGCTGGAAATCAGATTCTGGAGTAGTGTGGTGCTGGAAAAGCACAGCAGTTCAGGCAGCATCAGAGGAGCAGGAAAATTGATGTTTCGGGCAAAAGCCCTTCATCAGGAATATAGGCAGAGTGCCTGAAGGGTGCAGAGATAGATGAGAGGAGGGTGGGGGTGTGGAGAAAGTAGCATAGAGTACAATAGGTGAGTGGGGGTGAGGATGAAGGTGATAGGTCAGAGAGGAGGGTGGAGTGGATAGGTGGAAAAGAAGATAGGCAGGTAGGACAAGTCATTGGGACAGTGCTGAGCTGGAAGTTTGGAACTGGGGTGAGATGGGGGAAGGGGAAACGAGGAAACTAGTGAAGTCCACATTGATGCCCTGGGGTTGAGGTGTTCCGAGGCGGAAGATGAGGCGTTCTTCCTCCAGGCGTCGGGTGGTGAGGGAGAGGCGGAGAAGGAGGCCCAGGACCTCCATGTCCTCGGCAGAGTGAGAGGGGGAGTTGAAATGTTGTGCTACAGGGCAGTGTGGTTGATTGGTGCGGGTGTCCCAGAGATGTTCCCTAAAGCGCTCTGCTAGGAGGTGTCCAGTCTCCCCAATGTAGAGGAGGCCGCATCGGGAGCAACGGATACAATAAATGATATTGGTGGATATGCAGGTAAAACTTTGATAGACAATAGACAATAGGTGCAGGAGTAGGCCATTCAGCCCTTCGAGCCTGCACCGCCATTCAATATGATCATGGCTGATCATTCCTAATCAGTATCCTGTTCCTGCCTTATCTCCATAACCCTTGATTCCACTATCCTTGAGAGCTCTATCCAACTCTTTCTTAAATGAATCCAGAGACTGGGCCTCCACTGCCCTCTGGGGCAGAGCATTCCATACAGCCACCACTCTCTGGGTGAAGAAGTTTCTCCTCACCTCTATCTTAAATGGTCTACCCCGTATTTTTAAGCTGTGTCCTCTGGTTCGGCACTCACCCATCAGCGGAAACATGTTTCCTGCTGCCAGAGTGTCCAATCCTTTCATAATCTTATACGTCTCAATCAGATCCCGTCTCAGTATTCTAAACTCAAGGGTATACAAGCCCAGTCACTTCAGTCTTTCAGTGTAAGAATGAATGTGGAAGGCTCCTTTAGGGCCTTGGATGGAAGTGAGGGAGGAGGTGTGGGCGCAGGTTTTGCAAGTCCTGCGCTGGAGAGGAAGGTGCCAGGACGGGAGGGTGGGTTGTTGGGGGGCGTGGACCTGACCAGGTAGTCACGGAGGGAATGGTCTTTGTGGAAGGTGGAAAGGGGTGGGGAGGGAAATATATCCCTGGTGGTGGGGTCTGTTTGGAGGTGGCGGAAATGTCAGCGGATGACTTGGTTTATGCGAAGGTTGGTAGGGTGGAAGGTGAGTACCAGGAGGGTTCTGTCCTTGTCTGAGGGCGGAGGTGCGGGATGTGAACGAGATGCGTTTGAGGGCATCTTTAACCACGGGGGGGGGGGGGGGTGGAGGGAAATTGTGGACTCTAAAGCTCTAAAGAAGGAGGCCATCTGGTGTGTTCTGTGGTGGAACTGGTCCTCCTGGGAGCAGATACAGCGTAGGCAGAGGAATTGGGAATACGGGATAGCATTTTAGCAGAAAGTAGGGTGGGAAGAGGTGTAATACAGGTAGCTGTGGGAGTCGGTGGGTTTGTAAAAAATGTTGGTGTCAAGTCGGTCGTCATTAATCGAGATGGAGAGGTCCAGGAAGGGGAGGGAGGTGTCAGAGATGGTCCAGATAAATTTAAGGTCAGGGTGGAATGTGCTGGTGAAGTTGATGAATTGCTCAACCTCCTCGCGGGAGCATGAGGTGGCGCCAATGCAGTCATCAATGTAGCGGAGGAAGAGGTGGAGAGCCAGTGTAATTACGGAAGATGGACTGTTCTACGTAGCCAACAAAGAGACAGGCATAGCTGGGGCCCATACGGGTGCCCATGGCTACTCCTTTGGTCTGGAGGAAGTGGGAGGATTCGAAGGAGAAATTGTTAAGGGTGAGGACCAGTTCAGCCAAACGAACGAGAGTATCGGTGAAAGGGTACTGTTGGGGATGTCAAGAGAGAAAGAAACGGAGGGCTTGGAGGCCCTGGTCATGGCGGATGGAAGTTACCTCAATGCCAACGGTATTTTCTCAGCAGAGAGCGGCGCGAGCTGGGCGGAAGTGAGGTTGGAGCGCAGAGCTGGTCGGGAAGGTAAGTGATTGATATTTGAGTGGGTGTGTTCAGGTATTTGGACAATTGGACTGCATTCTGGGGAAGGTGGGACCTGTACAAGCAGGACGGGTTGCACCTGAACCAGAAGGGCACCAATATCCTGGGGGGTAGGTTTGCTAGCACTCTTCCGGGGGGTTTAAACTAATTTGGCAGGGGGCATGGGATCCGGACTTGTAGTCCAGCACGTAGGCTAGCTGTTTGTCAGGATGTCCAAGAACGTAGGGAGGCTGTGAAGAAGGTAGCACTGACAGGGAATACTTGCGGACACAGAGATGGGTTCAAGTGCGTATACTTCAACGCAAGGAGTATCAGAGATAAGGTGGGTGAACTTAAAAGGCATGGATCGGTACCTGGGACTACGATGTTGTGGCCATCACGGAAACGTGGATTGAAGAGGGAAAGGAATGGTTGTTGGAGGTTCCTGGTTACAGATGTTTCAGTAAGATTAGGGAGGGTGGTAAAAAAAGGAGGGGGGGC
>NC_057714.1:6226812-6269508 GCF_004010195.1 Chiloscyllium plagiosum | reverse complement strand
TGAATGAGTACTTTTCTTCAGTATTTACGAATGAGAGGGACCGTATTGTTGAAGAGGAGAGTGTGAAACGGACTGGTAAGCTAGAGGAGGTACTTATTAGGAAGGAAGATGTGTTGGACATTTTGAACAACTTGAGGATAGACAAGTCCCCCGGGCCTGATGGGATATATCCTAGGATTATGTGGGAAGAGAGGAAATTGCAGTACCGTTGGCAATGATCTTATCATCTTCACTGTCAACGGGGGTGGTACCAGGGGACTGGAGACTGGAGAGTGGGAGTGGTAGAGTCACAATCATTGGTAACCTTTAAGCGGCAATTGGATAGGTACATGGATGGGTGCTTAAGCTAGGACAAATGTTCGGCACAACATCGTGGGCCGAAGGGCCTGTTCTGTGCTGTATTGTTCTATGTTCTATGTTCTATAGAGGGATTGGATATCCATGGTGAAGATGAGGCGTTGGGGGCCGGGGAAACGGAAGTCTTGGAGGAAGTGGAGGGCATGGGTGGTGTCTCGAACGTATGTAGGGAGTTCCTGGACTAGGGGGCATAGGACAGTTTCGAGGTAGGTAGAGAGGAGTTCAGTGGGGCAGGAGCATACTGAGACATTTATCTCTCCACCCTTCTGGCACTCTGCCTGTATTTCTGATGAAAGGCTAAATTCCATCCGGCCCAGGGGACTTACCTATTTTCACACTTTCCAGAATTGATAACACCTCCTCCTTATGAACCTCAATCCTGTCAAGTCTAGTAGCCTGTATGTCAGTATTCTCTTTGACAACATTATCTTTTTCCAGTGTGAATACTGACAAAAAGTATTCATTCAGCGCTTCTCCTATCTCCTCGAACTCCACGCACAACTTCACACTACTGTCCTCGATTGGCCCTAATCTTTCTTTGGTCATTCTTTTATTCCTGATATACCGATAGAAAGCTTTAGGGTTTTCCTTGATCCCACCTGCCAATGACCCCTCATGTCTCCTCCTGGCTCTTCTTAGCTCTCTATGTCGTTCCTGGCTAACCTGTAACTCTCAAGTGCCCTTAATGAGCCTTCACATCTCATTCTTACATAATCCTTCTTCCTCTTGACAAGAGATTCAACTTCTTTAGTAAACCACAGCTCCCTCACTAAACCACTTCCTCCCTGCCTGACAGGTACATACTTATCAAGGACCCACAGTAGCTGTTCCTTGAATAAGCTCCACATTTCAATTGTGCCCATCCCCTGCAGTTTCCTTCCCCATCCTATGTATTCGAAGTCTTGCCTAATCACATCATAATTGCCTTTCCCCCAGCAATAACTCTTGTCCTGCGGTATATACCTATCCCTTTCCATTACTAAAGCAAACATAATTGAATTGTGGTCACTATCACCAAAGTGCTCACCTACCTCAATATCTAACATTTGGCCAGGTTCATTACCCAGTACTAAATCTAATATGGCCTTGCCCCTTGTTGAAAAATGTATTGCTGGAAAAGTGCAGCAGGTCAGGCAGCATCCAAGGAGCAGGAGAATCGACATTTCGGGCAAAAGCCCTTCTTCAATTGTTGCTCCTTGTTGGTCTGTCTACATACTGTGTCAGGAAATCCTCCTGCACACACTGGACAAAAACTGACCCATCTAAAATACTCAAACTATAGTATTTCCAGTCAATATTAGGAAAGTTAAAGACCCCCATAACAACTACCCTGTTACTCTCATTCCTATCCAGAATTATCTTTGCTATCCTTTCCACTACATCCCTGGAACTATTCGGAGGCCGATAGAAAACTCCCAACAGGGTAACCTCTCCTTTCCTGTTCCTACCTTCAGCCCACACTACCTCAGTAGACAAGTCCTCAAACATCCTTCCTGCCACCGTAATACTGTCCTTGACTAACAATGCCACACCTCCCCCTCTATTACCATCTTCCCTGTTCTTAATGAAACATCTAAATCCCAGAACCTGCAACAACCATTCCTGTCCCTGCTTTATTCATTTCTCCAAAATGGCCACAACATCGAAGTCCAAGGTACCACCCCATGCTGCAAGTTCACCCACCTTTTTCCCGGATGTTCCTGGCGTTGAAGTAGACATACTTCAAACCACCTTCCTGCTCGCCGTGCACTCTTTCAACCTTAAAACCTTATGTCTGGCTTCACAATTCTCAACCTCCTGGACATTGCAACTACAATTTAGGTTCCCATCTGCCTGCTGAATTCGTTTAAATCCTCCCGAATTTAGCAAATTGTCCCCCCAGGGTATTGTTACCCCTCTGGTTCAGGTGTCGACCATCCTGTTTATGGAGGTTCCACCTTCCCCAGAATGAGCCCCAATTATCCAGGTTTCCAAAACCCTCTCTCCTGCACTATCCCTGTAGCCACGTGTTCAACTCCTCTCTCTCCTATTCCTCACCTCACTAGCACGTGGCGCAGGCAATGAACTAGAGATAACAACTCTGTTTGTTCTAGCTCTAAGCTTCCATCCTAGCTCCCTGAAATTCTGCCTTAAATCCCCATCCCTTTTCCTGCCTATGTCATTAGTGCCTATTGGACCATGATTTGGGGCTGCTCCTCCTCCCCGTCAAGAATCCCGAAAACACGATCCAAGACATCATGATCTCTGGCACCTGGGAGGCAACACACCAACTGTGACCTACATTCCAATACAAATGCACATGCACAGTGCATGCATACAATTATGTCAATGACCCTTTATTATTGATCTTTCTAAGAGAAACAGTCCTTCCTATCCACTCAATTATCATAAATTACGTCAGTTGACACCCCTCTTCAGCCTCCTCAGTTCCAAAGAATCCAACCCCAGTTTATCCATTCCCACCCTATCACGGAAATCCTTGTCTGAATTCCTGTTGTTCAATTTCTAACTCTGCCATAGTGGCAAAATAGCTCTTTTTGAAATCACAAATGATTGTGACAAAGCTCAATTTTTTCCTGCTCCTCCTCAACCTGTCTGAGCTTTTGACATGGCTGAGCACACCATTCTCTTCCAATGTCACTTCACTGTCAGCAAGCTGTGTTGGACTGCACTCATATTTCCATTCTTATCTCTAACTGTAGCCAGAATATCAATGGTAATGGCTTCTCTTCCCACTGCTGCACCATTTTCGCTGGTGTTCTCCAAGGATCCCTCCTTGGCTGTATTCATTTGGCTGACATCATCCAAAAGTACAGCATTAATGTTCACACTTATACTGTTGACACCCAGTTGTACCTCACCATCACCTCTCTTGACACCTCCCCGATGCTAAATTATCAGAGATCATGTGACATCCAGTACTGGATGGGCAGAAATTTCCAACTATTAAATCTTGATGCGGTGAAAACCTTTGTTTCCAAAGACTGCTCCCTTCCTACCAACTCCATCCCTCTCTCTGGAACAGTCTGGGCTTTATCCCATCTCTTCACAGCTTTATGGTCACATGATCTTGAATGGGCTTCCAACCTCATTCTTAAAGTCATCACTAAGACAGCCTCATTCCATTTTCATGATACTGTCCGATATTAGTCTTTGTGTTTGTCACATTCTGTGGGATTTCTTCGCCTATCAAGAGCACAATCATGAAATGGTAAATGGAAGTCTTACCTCTGCGAATAGCTAGAACAGAGGAGAATTAGAGTTATCTCCAGAGTACAAGGAATACTGAGGAATGGCCCCTACTGAAGCAAATACCTTAAAGATGGCATTATCTTATAAGGACAGTATCAGGGAAAGCACGAAGTGGATAACGTACATAGTTACAAACTGTATTGTTAAGTTGATAATGCTTGTTTAAGTATTTGCACTCAATAATGTTTATGTTCTTATTTAAAAATGTGCAATTTCAAGGTATAGTTTTATTGGTTAAAATGAAGTATTTGATTTCTCCAGTCCGAAGCCAAACTGCAGATACAGAGCAAGTTGCTACCACAATTTGTAGATGCTCTTCATGCTGGTCACCACTGAATGGAAGTCAGCATTCAACAGCTGAAGAAATGACTTGGCAAAGCTTTGGACCTTATAGGCTGTTTTCCCAAACTTTGATAGAAACTGCCTCTGAAATCCTCATTCATACCCATTTACCTCTCGACTGGACTATTCCAATGTATTCCTGGCTGGGACGCTACATTCTAACCTCTAAAGACTTGAGGGCATTTAAATCTTTGCTGCTCATGGCTTAGCTTGTACCAAGTCCCATTCTCCAATACCCCTGTGCTCACTGGGCTACATTCGCCCTCAGTCAAGCTATGTCTTCATTTCCAAATTTTATTTTATTTTAAATTCACTCACAGAATGTGAATTTCACTGGCTAGGCCAGCATTTATTGCCAATGTCTCATTGCCCAGAGGCCAGTTAAGATCTACATCGGCCAGGCAAAGGCAGCAATTTCTGTCCCTAAAGGGGAACCAGATAAGATTTACTGACAACTGACAAGGTTTTCATGGTCATTAGATTCTGAATCCAGATTTTTAAAAAAAATTGAATTCAAATTCCACTTCCTGCCACGGTGAGATTTGAACCCAAGTCCCAAACCATTATTTGGGTCTCAATATTAATAGTCTGGTGCTAATAACATTAGGCATTCCCTCCATATCTCTAATGTCCACATTTATAATCCTCAGAGATATCGGTGTTTCTCTAATTCTGGCCTAATGAGGATTCCAACTTAAATTGCTCTACCATTGGTGACTGCATTCAGTTTCCTAGGTTCAAACTCTGGAATACCTTCCCTACCCTAAACTATCCACCTCAATATCTTAGTTTAAGACACTCAGGAAAACCTACCTCTTTGACAAAGCATTTGGTCATCTAATCGAATATCTCGATGTAGCTTGGTGTCATAATTTGTTTTCTAAATTTGAAGAAGCACTCGTGGTGTGACATTATATTAAATGCATTTTTATTACAAACATAAGTCATTGTTGTATCTCCACTTAAGTCTAAATTATTGAGATAGACATATTGTGGGCAGCACGGTGGCACAGTGGTTAGCACTGCTGCCTCACAGCGCCGGAGACCAGGGTTCAATTCCCGCCTCAGGCGACTGACTGTGTGGAGTTTGCACATTCTCCCAGTGTCTGTGTGGGTGTCCTCCGGGTGCTCCGGTTTCCTCCCACAGTCCAAAGATGTGCAGGTCAGATGAATTGGCCATACTAAATTGCCCGTAGTGTTAGGTAAGGGGTAAATGTAGGGTATGGGTGGGTTGCGCTTCGGCGGGTTGGTGTGGACTTGTTGGGCCGAAGGGCCTGTTTCCACACTGTAATCTAATCTAATCTAATCAGAGAATGATGAAAAGTGAGGGACTGAAAACTGAGTCATGGCCCTGACCCCACGGGAAACAACAGTCCAGACACAAAAGCACCAGTCAGCTATTACCCTTGCTTTCCTATCACAATGAATTTTGCATCAAACTTGACACAATGTCTTGGATTCTATGGGCTTTAACTTTTCTGAACACTGTTCCATGTGGTATCTTATCAAAAGTCTTCTGAAAATTCATTTAGGTTACATCAAACGGAGGGATAAAGACAAACATTTATTTATGTAATGTCTTATCTAACATCGCCACACCACAAAATGATGTGCAGAATTGCAACTATTGGTTAAATCGATGTGACAGAATAAAAATCAAGAAATGCTATGAATGACCAGCTCAGTTCTTTTTTGTTTGGTGGCGTTGATGGAGGGATCGAATGTTGGCCCAGACACCAAGGCAAACTCTCTACTGTCGGGATTTTCTACATCAAACTGGCATGATATTTTATGTAGAGCTGAAAATGTGTTGCTGGAAAAGCGCAGCAGGTCAGGCAGCATCCAGGGAACAGGAGAATCGACGTTTCGGGCATAAGTCCTGAAGAAGGGCTTATGCCTGAAACGTCGATTCTCCTGTTCCCTGGATGCTGCCTGACCTGCTGCGCTTTTCCAGCAACACATTTTCAGCTCTGATCTCCAGCATCTGCAGACCTCACTTTCTCCTGATATTTTATGTAAAGGAGTACACTTCAACTGTGCAATACTGGATTAAAGTTTCAGCTTAGAATATAAGGTCAAAGGCAAATTTCCTCCTTTTGTGTTTTGGTGTCAATAATTGCTAACTATTTAGAATGGAGAGTGAAGAGAGGTTTAAGGATTGTATTGGTGCCTTCTGATTTCATTCATTTACATCAGAGAAGTACTTAATATCACAATTTGCTGAGTTGAATGCATGAGTTGTACTAAACATCCATATGAATATTAGAAAACAAATCAAACATAATGGAAGCTGGTGGTAAAAGTACATTCAAGTCACAACAGATTTCCGAAACAATTGCAATTAATGATCATTGATGTTACTCCAAAAAAAATAAATTATAATGATCATGAATCTTTTCACTGCTTACACAATTACATCAAATGAATAATCTCCAAAGCAGTTTTATGAATTTCGCACCAAAATAGAAAGTCAATCTCTAAACTGTTCTCAACCAACACCTTGAACAGGCATATACCTTCCACACTATGTTCTAGGTTATATACTGAAATTATGAAGACAGAAACCATCAAAATGTTCCACCATGTATACCAACACATCCTGGAATGAAAGGGAGAAAAGGGTCAACGTGCTTTTCAGAAAATATATAGTTGTATCTTTCAAGCATCATGTAACCAATAATACTGTTTCTTCCCCAAGTACAGAGTCAAAACAGAGGCAATGGTTTGTTAAATACATAAATAAAAAAATTAGATGACCCACCTCTCCTGTAGCATAGAAATCATTCTGCTGATATTCATAGAATATCTGAAAGAACTGGATTAGGGCACTGCAAAAGAAAAGCACATTAAAATGTTCCATTTTGTATTAATCCTGTGACTGTACTTTACATCCAACAATTTGAGAACAGCATTTTATTCTTTTCAAGTGTTTCATATGTAAACAGGAACAATCCCATCTACACTGATAGAAAAACAATGTGATTTCACTACAGGTCCGAAAATCTTTGCCAGTTTATGGAAGACAGTCATTTGTTCAGTGTTCAGTAATCACTAACAAATCCAATTAATTTTCCTTAGTTAACTTTTTAAACTAACATTTAACCAGCATGAGTAACAGTGCAGCTTCAATGCAGATTTGAAGTTACTGATCCTACCTTCAATACAACCAACCTCAAGTCACCAGTGAAGACCAAAACAAGATGCTTTGCATTTCACTTACTGAGTGTTTAAGGACCATGTTTATGGGCAATATTCCAGCACACGGCTTGGAAAACAGCTAAGCACGTGACTAAACCTAACATTGGTTGGGGAGGAGATGGACAGATAGTCGCAGTATGAAGTAAATTTTGTGACCAGAAGAGTCTGTCTCATTTCATGACAGAATTTCTGAAAATTCAATTAATATGAAGTAGGCGTTTCACAAAGGCCTCACTCTACAGAGCTTCAATAAATTTGCATTGGTGCAGAGTTCAACTGGAGGGTCACCACACTTCAGGTGAAAGGGTGAGGCTGAGAAGATAGGGACCCACATGGTGACCTTAGCTGTGAAGTCCACGTAGTTGGCATCACTCTACATCACAACACAGATGTAGGCATCTGTGCCTTTTGAGGGCCCAGCCAACGACACAGAATGAGGCAGCAATATGAACTGAACTGGTCACATTAAGGGCATTTACTGAAGGAATAGGAAAATACATTGCTGTTTGTTTAAACGTATAAATACAAATTGTACAAATGTACTGACCTGTACAGGTCCCTTCCTACATCATCTTCATTTTCTGCATAGCCTTCATCGTGGTTAGTAAAGCTGAAGCCAGTGCCAACCTAATGTCCAAGAGTAATGAAATGTTATCTCTACATAAATTACATTGAAGAAAATACTGACACATACTCCACATGGCAGAATGGCTGGAGATTGTTTGGACCAGGCTGAATTGCGTGTGTACGCATATGCGCGTGGTTTGGGAGGGTGGCAGTGGGTGGGTAAGATTACAGTTAGAGATGGGGGTAGGTCTCCTCAGTTGAGGAAAAATGCGGTGCTGTCTCAGCCAGCCTTTTGAGGGCCCAGTAGATGTGACACATATATAAATTGAGAGAATGCAACAACATCCTTGCAGAAAGCTGGGTGTGAGGTGCTGTACTCGAGCTAACTATGGGAGTTGGTGGGTTGATAATGAATGTTGGCAGGCAGCTGATCCTCAGAAATGGAAATGGTGAAGTCAAAGAAGAGAAGGAATAAGTCAGAGATGGACCAGGTGAAGGTGGAAGAAGAATGAGATTAGAAGCAAAAGCTGCTGATCTTGTGTGGACAACAGCAGGAAGCAGGTCAGATGGTCCAGATGCAGGCTCACCAATGCGCTGTACAATTAGAGCTAAATCTCCCTATTCCTGTACTCCAAACACAGAGACATCAATACAAATACATACAAAACATATGCATTAGGAACAGGAGTAGGCCATTCTGCCCCTCAAACATGACTGGATTAGATTGTAACCTCAAATCCACATTCCCACCTGTTACTAGTGACTTTCATCCCTTGCTTAACAAGAATCTATCTATCTCTGCTGAAAAAGAATAACAGACTCTGCTTCCACTATCTTTTCAGGAAGAGAATTCCAAAGATTCTCAAATCTCTGCGTAAAACGATTACTTCATCTGTTTTAAATGACTGACCTCTGATTTTCGACTGACCCTTTGTTCAGATTCTCCTAGAAAAGAAAACATGCTCTCCAAATCAGTCCTGCAAGACGCCTTAGGATATTTTGTGTTTCAAATAAAGGTCAACATGGGTATATGCATTCCTAATTGCAGGATATACCCTGCATGCTAACTCTCTGCATATCTTGCCTGAGCAAAATGAATCTCCTTGAACGTCAACACTTAAAATATTGAAAGATTCTCTGCTCTTCTCTACTTCTGACCAATGTGAATAACTTCACACTTACCTACATTTTTGGCCATCTTGCATCTTGTTGCACAATCACTCAACATGTTTCTATCTTGTTACAAAATCTGAAACAAAAAACAATCTGCCCCTATCTTTATACAGCCATTTTTTGTGTCAATTGTCACAGCTCACCTTTCCATCTAGCTTTGCATCATCTGCAAACCTAGGTACATTACTTCGCAGCTCTTCAGCTACGTCACCAATGTAGACTGTAAACAGCCGAGACCTCAGCCACTGCCTGTCAACATGAAAATTCCATCTCTGCCCACTGTTTCCTGTCCATTAATGCTATTATACTATTTTCAATTTCCTGAGCTCTAACCTTGCCTTTAACCTGTTATGTGGCACCTTATCAGAATGGCGTTTGGAAATTGGTATACCATATCTGCTAGTTTGCCTTTACCTACCTTACTGAGTACCTCCTCAAAAAAAGCCAATAAATTTGTCAAACAGCATTTCCCCTAGTAAAACTGAAATGACTTGTTGTAATCATATTATGCATTGTTAAGACTTGTGTAATAATAGATTCCAGCATTTTCCAAAAATTGATGTTCAAGTAACTGGTGCTCGAGTTCCCAATTCTTAAATCGAAGGAATTTTGGAAAATAATGACTAGTGCAACCACTATTTCCTCCTGTATCTCTTTTTAAACTCAAGGATGTAGGCATCAGGTCATGGGAATGTGTCACATTTTAGACTCTTAAGTTTCTCCTTTATCCTTTCCTTCTTGATATTAATTTCCTTACTTTTTATAGTCTCTAGTATACTACTTATTTCAGAATGAACATGTCTTATCCTATAAAGACAGGAAAATAAAATTGTTCAGTGTCTCAGTCATTTCCTCATTGCCCATAATATTTTCTCTTGCACTTTAGAGGTCAATGTTTATATTAGCTCTCTTTGTTTTTATATGTCTGTAAAAGCTCCTACAATCTGTTTCCGCATACCTGGCTAGTTTACTGTTGTATTCTGTTTTTCCTTATCATCAAATTTTTGACAGTTCTTTGCTGGTTTCTAAAATACTCTCAGACTTGTTATTATTTTCACTTATAATAGGAGCCTGCTCTTTTAGCCTCATACAATACTTAAGTTACTGAGTGAGCTTCGGACATATTTTTCTTGTAGAGGTTTTGTTGTTTTAATGGAATGCATATTTATTAAACATTCTGAATTATTTCTTTAAATGTCTCCCATGTTTATTTTGAAGTAAGTGGAAACAGAGACTTTAAAATCAATTGCAGCATTGCTATTACCATATTAGTTCAAATCTGGCAACTCGGCAGAGGCTGTAGGTTAGACCAGGAAATGGCCTCAGAATCACATTAACTCAAACAGAAGATAGACATTCAAAAGAATAGAGTGCAAGTATCTGTGGTTTTGGAATGTACAGGGTAAAGGTGCCAGTAAGAGGCTTGCCAATCTCTGGGCCAGCTGCAGAGCTGAAATAAATCGAATCCAGTGGGACTTTCTACATCAATAACTTTAGGCTGAGTGTATAGAATAGCAGAATGTATATTCATGACTCTCCTCCATCTTGGTTTTGGAGTGCTATTTGTGAGTCCTTGCGGAGGCTTCCATCTGTGACTCCATGTGGCTTTTCTTTGGCATCATGGGGGTCTAGCCTGGGATTCCAATGGAGGACTTGGGTCCTTGAGCCTAGAGCTGTGAAACGGACTAACTTCTCTTTCTAAAATTACAGGTTGTTCTGACATAATATGCGTTTTGTTAACACAAATTGGCTATAATGGGATTGATGAATTGTGGACACTGTTTGGATAACATAAACTTTCTACTGATAGGGTATAGCAAATTTTCTGGAGATTTCATACAGCGCCATTTTTATTTTACAGTGCAGCACTGCAGAGGAACGTAAGTGTCAAGTTATAGCAGAATGACTTGTGGAAGAATTTTTTATTTCCTTACTTTTCTAATTTATTAGTGTGATTTTGTACTTTTGAAGGTCTGTAACGCTGGACCTTTCTTTATATTTCTATTTTTCCTCCTAAGAATTTATACTGAAGAATCTGTACCTAGATACCTTTGTATCTAAGATGGCGCCATAAGTGGCAACTTAGAGTCATAGAATCATAGAGGAACTACTAAAGGCCTTTCCGCACTCGGGGCAGCTGAAAGGCCTTTCCTCTGTGTGGACCCGCTGGTGGGTCAACAGGGCAGAGGAATTGCTGAAGGCCTTCCCCCACTCTTGGCAGGAGAATGGCCTCTCCCCAGTGTGGCTGCGCCGATGAATCTCCAGGGCAGGAGGGGCACAAAAGCCTTTCCCACAGTTGCCACACTTCCATGGCTTCTCCAAAGGGTGGGATTCCTCAGGTTTCTCCATTGCCGAAGCTTCAGTTGCACACAAAGCCATGTCCATCCCCTCCCTGCCGTGAATTCCTCTTTCCAGGTCATATAGCAGTTACACGCTCCACACTCAGTGCACTGCAACAGTAGGGTCTCTCATCCAGTCCCAGTGAAGCTGAAAACGTACTCAGACAGGAACCAAAAAGCTTTGCTCCTCCTCACAGAATCATAGTTGAAAATTGTTGTGGTCCTGGAGAGTCAATGTCGAAAAGTGCGATCCTGGAAAAGCACAGCAGGTCAGGCAGTATCCGACGAACTTGTAAACTTTTCACTGAACTCACGTGAGTACATGTGACAATAAAGCTAATTCAATTCATTTCAAACTTCATGACTATGCACTTCTCTGAACACTTGTGTTCTTGTAACCAATGTCACAGGCTGTTTGTGAAGGAATGGGGAGGTGGAAAAGGGATGCTGCACTATGGTTAAAAGATTTGTGGCATTGAGGTCAGTTGGTTAATGATGCCCAGGATCCTGTTTAATTAATCAACAGTGGTGTTGTTAATGGGAGTTGCCAGCTTTGACCATGGGATTGGGATTTGGTATCAAACTGCCCACAGCTTGAAACCATTTCCAGATTTCCTTTTTTTAAAACATAACTTGAGCGAGCCTTTGAAAAAAAAGAGGCCGAGACCCAGGGATTTGTGTTAGCATCCTTTGCCAGTAGATGGCATCAGCCAACAGGAGGTGGCAGCCAATACCATTTCCTTTGAGTTTGCTAGTGGCAGGTAGAGACTATGACTGTACTTTGGCTTTAAGGGGTGTATATTGTCCTGGCTTTTCAACCACAGTAGACACTACTACTACTACTACCTGTGATCCAGCTAAATCATTACCAAGGATAAACTGCATTTCCAGAACTGAGCATTTCTTATTACTCCTACCACCACTTTCACTGAACTCTCCAACCTCATTTAAATAATAGAACATTGCTCTTCTCACTATGAATTCCACATATTACCACTTTTTCTGGCATTACTCCTTCTGGATTATGTAGCTCCTCATCTCTCACCAAAGATGGACTTTCTCCGGTATCTCTTAACATTTTTTTTTGTACTCCTCCTGGTATACATGAGTAAACCTTACCCACACTAGTAAATTCTTTAAGGTGATCTGGCACTTTCTTCTCAACTAATCCCTGACCAGGTTGTACATTCTGGTGCAGCTTGTCAGCTTCCAATGTACTTGCCTTTACCACTTCAACAAAACTCACTGGTTTATCCTGTTTTCCCACACCTGTCTTCCCAGTGTTTTTTCAAAACCACCAACACCGTGATTTCACACGTTTTACCCTATTACATTGAAAACACCTGAGCTTTTTCCCATCTTGCTCCCCCTCATAGGTTACCACAGGGTAAAAAGGAAAACTATATCTACTTTCTTCAATGAGATCTCATTTGCCCTTACCACCGGAGGATTTCTCTTTTCTCCAGTTTCTATCTCTTACAGATTGAAGTTGATGTTGGAAGCCAAACTTGGATCTATGAACCAACTCATTATCATTGGCCCCTTCAGCTGCTAACCTTGTTTTAACCCTCTGCTCTTTCAAGAGTTCTCACTACTTCAGGAAGTGAATTTTTGAACTCCTCCAAAATAACCGTCTAAGATGTCATATGTTTGATGTACTTTCAATGCCCTTACCCACCTATCAAAATCACTTTGTTTGATCCTTTCAAAGTCCATGTATGTTTGACTATGTTCCCTCCTTAGATTCCTAAAACATTGTAGGCCGCTGGTACTCGTTCATATGCACAGAAACCTCCCCTGACAGTCACACAAACTACTCACTAACTGTACATACCAACTTTGTTTGAATCAACAATACCCATGTGGTCATTGGCCATTTCTTTCATCTAGCCACTTTCTCAGATGAAATGAAAACATTCCATCCTTCTCATTGAACTTAGGCAATACTTGAACATATTTAAACAGATCCCCACCAGGCCTTAGACTACGATGGGATTGCCTTCCGTCACTGTCCTTATCACTATTCCTACCTTTCACCTCTACCTCTGCCATTTTAAGTGAACTTTAAGATTTTTCCTTTCCTTTTTCCTCTGCTTTTAATTGTAATTCAAACTATTTCACTTCCTTTTCTCTTGCTCTTGCCTCTAATTCAGCTTCAGCTGTGACTAAGTTTCAGCCATTTCCAATGATTCTGATCGCACTCCTGGCAATTGTAAATATTATGCTATTGCCACAGTTACTTCCTCTTATCTCACAGACACAGGCAACTCCAATTTGTTTGCCAATTCTGAAGGTTTTGCCTTGCTCATTTTCTGTAAAAACACCTGAAGTGATTTCTTCCACCCCACAGGAAACTCTTAATAACTGAAAGAGCCATTATTGCCCAAGGCACAGCTTATTTAAACCAACTGAGTTCAACACCAGAAATTTAAAAAAAAAGCAACACTCACCCCTCACTGCCAATAATTCTAAGTGCAAACTGGAATTAGAGATTTTGATCCCAGACGAGCCCCCAATTTGTTATGGGCCAGAGCAAGCCCCCTCAAAACACATCAAGGAGATAACCTAGACTCTGGCTTTTTCTTATTTTAAAGACAAGTGCCAGGTGTTGTGTTTCAGTTGCAGTTCGATTGGTGAAATTACCAAGCTTGAAGTAAAACCCACTTTATTCATATGCTATAGTTAAATCACAGACAAAATAAAAATAAAAGAAGAATTGGCTTAACTGTAACTCTACCAAAATACTTCAGAAAATAAGAAACCACTCATCAACTGTTCAATATAGTAACATTCCATTAGCACACCCTTGGCAAAGGCAAAGTCAGTAAAACAGGTTGTCTCACATGCAATTGTAGCAGCAGGAAGAGAATCCCCAGCTTTTAGCTGTAGCAGAGAGAGAGAGCGCAAGTGAGCATGAGAGGGAGAAAGCAAGTGAGCATGAGAGGGCAAGAGAGAGACAGTGAGAGAGGGCAAGAGAGAGACAGTGAGGGAGGGCGAGAGAGAGACAGCGCTAGACAGGGCGAGAGAGAGACAGCGAGAGATAGTGATAGATAGACAGATATGAGAGAGATAGACAGACAGACAGACAGACACACACAGACAGAGAGACAGACAGATGTAGCAGTTTTCACAGCCCCAACAGGTACTGAAAGCTAGACTAAAAATCCTGGTTCTTTGGGAGCTTGACCCCACCTATTCAAGCTGCTTCTATTGTTCCACTTCAAAAAAAGACCAAAGTCTCACAGGCTCTTTGCTTTATTGAATTGAAGCACACTGCTCTGCACCTCTGTCTCAAGCTCTCACTATAATAAAAAGACACAATACACCTCTTAACACCATAGCATCATCACAAGAACCTGCTGCCTTCACCCTGATGTTTTTGGGTGCAAAGGCCTGCAAACAGCAAAGACCAATCAAGCACCTTAACTGGAGAATTATTGCCCATTTATGGGCCTCACCCACTGCCAGTGGTCTGAAACCAGAGGGAGACACGCCATTCAGGTGCATGGCAAGCAAACCCCTATGTGACACACTCCCATGGATGTTGCAGTCGTCATCGGTCGTTCAAAAAAGTTCCTTCCCCAATGAGGAAGGAGTCTGCAAAGAGCAATCCTAGTCCTTGCAGCTAATGCACCTCAACTCAGTCTTCCAGGACTCCCTTTCTGGCATTCCTCAGCTGGGTGCCTGGAATCCAGCAACACAACTAGGCCACAAATGGGTATCATAACAACAGATATAGGACACAGTCTCCCTGTGGTACTGCAATTCAACAGATCCACTTTGAAGCCAAGGAAGGCCCTCTATAGTCCAGGGGAATGCCCAAATGTGGCACTTACTCTAGTGAAGCTTCCCTATCTGAGATGATATGGGGCACTCACAGGTGAAATTTCTCATCTTCTCCAATACCTCACCTCAAAGCCACTAAACACCATGACATATTCGGTAACTATAGATGATGCATGCACATCTGGAGGCCTGGCTTCCTCTATTACACACAAATTTTGTACTCATTCCAAACGTGCCCGAGGAGGGTTGCTGCAAAATTTAAATAAATCCAGACAACCTTTCTTAAAGTGGTCCAAGTGATGAATGGTAAGTAATTTCATACCACATGCATTGGCACACACGTTTGTTGAGGGATTTAGAATTCCTGCAGCTGGGGAATTAGAATTATTTTACAATGCGCTTAAAACTAGATTCTTTACAGAAAATATATCAGAGCTCGAATTTCTTGGTTCCATCACTGCTACTATGGGCCACTGACATGCTGAGCAAGGCCCACAAGTGGTCATAAATTCTGCTTAAGTAGTACTGTTGCAATTCTAATAGTTCTGTTTAATATATTCTATTAATAACATGATCATGAACTTATTAAACCATATTTCCACCTCGTATTCCAGCCCAGCTTCCCTGAGATTGCGTTAACATTCTACCAAGTTAAAATAACATTAAATTTTGTATAACATGGGGATATATCCCCCTTCAATAATTTTGATGGAAACGCACAGTATTTTATGACGTGCACAAAGTACAAAATACTAAACCTTTAATGCCACTGGGAACGGGTGGGTGTGGCAGGGTGGGGGGGAGGGGGTGGTGGTGGGGGAGGATATTAAGCTGTCATCTGCTGGGATATCATTTGCCTACAATCTGCATTTGAATACATCAATTCAGAAACAGGCCATTTAGCCCATCGAGTTTGCACTGAAACCTTAAAAAAAAAGAGACACATATACCTCCAATCCCATAACCCCTCATTTACCATGGTTAAATCCACCTGGCCTGCACATTCCTGGAAACCATGGGGTAATGTGGCATAGCAGTACACTGAAACTACCACCCATAACTGGGTCAGATCACAAAGGGCAATTATTTGCAGTGTGTGGGGAATGAAATACAAAGCCTTTGGAGGAAAAAGAGTAGTGCCACAGTTAACCAACAATGAAGGACTAAGAATTATTCTGTCCTGAGATCATGTTCAAAGAATCTTTACGTTATTGAACATATCTTTTTAATAAGTGAACATTAAACTATTAATGAAGGTAGGTATTTGATAATTTAAAAAAATAGCTCCACTAGCAACACATGCCAACAGAGTGAAGATCTGGCCCAATGCTGATTATCATGTACAGTCCCTTATAGGGGAGCACTCTGACAATCCCCTTGGAGCAAAACCATTTAAATAAATACTTAAGTAATAAATTAGACTGTAACAATGAAGAATGATATTTGGACAATTTTGGAGGTTAGTAGCGAACTGCCTCTAACTTCTGTTATCCTAAATGCAAGATCCTGAACAGAGACATCAGCAGAAATATTTAGAGGTTAAGAGAAATCCCTTTGTATAGAAATGGGAATGTGGGAATATGCAAATTGCTGCAAATAAACAGCTCGATGTGACACAAGCACAACAGAGCAAATGATTTCCTTCAATGCTTTTTCTATTTTCATTTCAATCCCTTCAAAAGAGGAGAAAAAGAAATAGCTAGAAATTGCAATTGTTTTCTTTCATTTTGTTTTCAATTGAATGTGTGCAACAAATCACGACTCAACAAACTCAAATGAATGCAACCGTTCAGATAAATAGACAGAAAAGTATTTCAAAAAACCAGAATATACTTGGCGCGACTGTTTGACACAAATTATTACGGAACAGAAAGAAATTGAAAACTGAGTCAGTAGTAAGGATGTATTAAGCCAATGTTATTGGAAAGAGATCAGATCAGTAATTACGTATATTTCCACTTGTAATTTAATTGCTGTTAATTGAAAAAAATCACATAACGTGGCTTCGATAATACATGGAATCACTTTAAAACTTCTTTAATATTTAAAAAAGAAATACTTGCTGGAGAGACACTAATGATATTCACACAAAAGTGTCAACAACACAATTTATGTGTCCCTAAGGATACATTGTACTAATCACCAGCAAGAGATTGTCTGCTCAAATGCCAGTGAAAAACTATTTGGTATGTACAGGTGTGAGACAAATTCTCATTTTATTTTCAATTTTAACTTGATTAATCATGACCATTATGCAAAGCATATTTCCTTTTTAATTAATTTAGGGAGGCGGGCATTACTGGCTGGGCCAGCATTTATTGCTTATCCCTAATTGCCCTTGACAAGATAGTGGTGCGTTGCTTCCTGAACTGCAGCAGTCTTATTTGGAATAGCTGCACCTACAATGTCATTAGTGAGGTAGCTCCAGGTTTCTGACTCTGACTCTGAAGGAACAATGATATATTTCCATATCAAGATTGTCATTTACTTGGAGGGGAACTTGTAGGTGGTGGCATTCCTATGTAGCTGCTGTCCATGTCCTTCTAGATGGTAGTGGTCATGGATTTGGAAGATGGTAAGGAGCCTTGGTCAATTTGCAGTGGATCTTGCAGATGCTGCTACTGAGCGTTGGTGATGGAGCGACTGTGCTTGTGGATGTGAGCTTTGACCTCAATGGTATCAGGTTTCTTGAATGTTGTTAGAGCTGCATTTATCCAAGCAAGTGGGGATCGTTTCAGCACATTCCCGACATGTGTCTTAAGGATGGTGGACAGGCTTTGAGGGGTCAGATGGTGAGCTACTTGCTACAGTCGTAGTTACAGCCAATGCTTTACTATCTTGGGTGTCGAAGTAGTGATTTTCACCTTGCTCTTTTGTTCTAATGAGAACAATGCCCTGCTTCCCAGATTTGAAGATGCCGGTGTTGGACTGGGGTGTACAAAGTTAAAAATCACACAACACCAGGTTATAAGTCCAACAAGTTTATATGGAAGCACTATCTTTCAGATCACTGCTCCTTTATCAGGTGGTTATACACAATTGTAAGACACAGAATTTATGGCAAACGTTACAGTATGATGTAACTGAAATTATACATTGAAAAATACCTTGACCGTTTGTTGAGTCTCTCATCTATTGGAATGACCATGTTAGTTTCAATTCTTTCATATGTAAATCACAAAACTTTTTTTTTTAAAAGTTACATTCCCAGGTTAACTGTAACAATTGGTGTCAGCCAGACAATATGTTGAAGGTGTTAGCCCCCTGTGTTCCCTGTCTGTGCCATAATGTTTAGATTGATTCTAATCTAAAAAATGAGTTAACAGAGTCTTACATGGATTCATGCAGTTTTTGAGCAAAGTACAATGTAACTCTGCAAGTACAAATTCACCCCACAAACACGTGTGTGTGTCTCTTTCTCTCTGGGTTGGGGGGGTTGAGAGTGTCTGTGAGAGAGAGAGTGTGAGAGAGTGTAAAGGGGTCTAAGTCTGTGAGGCGGTGCATGTGAGTGTGTGGGAGTGTGTCTCTCTGTAGGAGCGTGTATGTGAATGTAAAGGGCTCTAAGTCTGTGAGAGGATGCATGAGAGTGTGGGTCTCTGTAGGAGTTTGTGTGTGTGTGTGCGTGAGACAGTGAGACAGAGTGTGAGAGAGGGTGAGAGAGAGACTAAGTTTGTGAGAAGGTGCATGTGAGAGTGTGTGTCTCTCTGTAGGAGTGTCTGTGTGTCTGTGTGTCTGTGTGTCTGTGTGTCTGTGTATATATAGTCCAATGGTGGTCACCTGTAGTGTGACATGAACCCAAGATCCCAGTTGAGGCCCTCACTACGGGTACTGAACTTTGCTATCAGCCTTTGCTCAGCCACTTTTCACTGCTGCCTGTCCCGAAGTCCGCCTTGGAGGATGGTCACCCAGAGGTTCGAAGTTGAATGTCCTGGACCGCTGAAGTGTTCTCCAACTGGAAGGGAACACTCCTGTCTGTTGATTGTTGTGCAGTGCCCATTCATCCATTGCCGTAGCCTCTGCTCGGTTTTGCCAACGTAACATGCCTCAGGGCAACTTTGCCTGCAGCGTATGAGATAGAGTCGCACGCGTACCTACTACTAACATGGTGGGAGGTGTCCCCACATGTACTGGTGATATCCATGTCCACACTCTGATACGCCTTGCAGCGCCTACCGTGACAGGGTTGTATGGAGTTGTCCTGAAAGTCGGGCAGTTTGCTACGATCAATGTTACGAAGGGTACCCTGTCGGTTGCAGCACATGTCTGTCTCCTGAGGAGGTCATTACGGGTTATTACGTCGGAACTGGCGGTTGATGAGTTGAGCATCGTACCCCGTTCTTGAGAGCATCCTTGGGTACATCCAAGTGCCCGTCATGTTCCTCCTCATCTGAACAGATCCGGTGTACATGTAGGGCTTGTCCATTGGGGATGGCTGTTTGGGTGGAAGCTGGAGAAGTGTAGCATTGTGAGGTTGTCTGTGGGTTTGCGGTAGAGTGTGGAGCTGAGGTGCCCATCCTTGATGGAGATGCATGTGTCCAAGAATGAGACAGATAGTAGAGAGTAGTCCATGGTGAATTTGATTGTGGGATGAAACCTGTTGATATCGCGGTGTAGTTTTATCAGTGACTTCTCATCATGGGTCCAGAGGAGGAATACGTTGTCAATGTACCTGGTGTATAGTGTTAGTTGGAGATCCTGCATAGAGAAGAAGTCTTGTTCAAACCAGTGCATGAAAATGTTGGCATATTGGGGTGCAAATTTGGTCCCCATGGCTGGATGAAGAACTGGTCGTCAAAGGTGAAGATGTTGTGATCGAGGATAAAGCGGATGAGTTGTAGGATAGTGTTGAGTGCTGAGGCTGTTGCCGCGATGCCATCATTGTGAGGGATGCTGGTGTAGAGTGCGGAAACATCCGTTGTGACGAGGAATGTTCCTGGTTTGATTGGTCCGTGGGCGCTGAGTTTCTGTAGGAAATCTGTAAAGTCGTGACAGAAGCTGATTGTACAAGGGATCCCCAGCTTCTGTTGCAACACCACAATGATGGCATCGTGGCAACAGCCTCAGTACTCAACGCCAACAACTGCCAATCTTCGAACACCATCCTCCAAATCATCTGCTTTAGCCTCGATCACAACGTCTTTACCTTTGACAACCAGTCCTTCATCCAGACACATGGAACAGCCATAGGGACCAAATTTGCACCCCAATATGCCAACATCTTCATGTACAGGTTTGAACAAGGCTTCTTCTCTACGTAGGACGTCCAACCAACACTATACACCAGATACATTGATGATATTTTCTTCCTCTGGACCCATGGCGAGGAGTCACTGTTAAACTTGCACAGTGATATCAACACATTTCATCCCACCATCAAACTCACCTTGGATTATTCTGTACTATCTGATCATTCCTGGACACATGCACCTCCATCAAGGATGGGCGCCTCAGCACTACAGTCTATTGCAAACCTACAGACAACCTCACAATGTTACACTTCTCCAGCTTCCATCCAAAACATATCAAAACAGCCATCCCCAATGGACAAGCCCTACGCGTACACTGGATCTGTTCAGATGAGGAGGAACGTGACAGGCAGTTGGAAGTACTCAGGGATGCCCTCATAAGGACGGGATACGATGCTCAACTCATCGACCGCCAGTTCCGACGTGCCACAGCAAGGAACTGCAATGACCTCCTCAGGAGACAGATATGAGCTGCAACTGACAGAGTACCCTTCGTTGTTCAGTACTTCCCAGGAGCCGAAAAACAATGCCATGTTCTTCATGAACTGCAACACATTATCAATGAGGATGAGCACCTTGCCAAGACCTTCCCCAAACCTCCACTGCTCACCTTTAAACAACTGCCAAACCTCAAACACATCATTGTTCGTAGCAAACTGCCCGGCTTTCAGGACAACTCCATACAAGCCTATTGCGGTAGGCGTTGCAAGACGTGTCAGAGTGTGGACATGGATACCACCATTATGCATGGGGACACCTCCCACAATGTATGTGGCAGGTACTCATGTGACTCAGCCACTGTTGTCTATCTCATACGCTGCAGGCGAGGATGCCCTGAGGCATGGTACTTTGGGGAAACCGAGCAGAGGTTACAGCAACGGATGAATGGGCACCGCACAACAATCAACAGACAGGAGGGTTCCCTCCCAGTTGGGGAACACTTCAGCGGTCCAGGACATTCGACCTCAGATCTTTGGGTGCCCATCCTTTAAGGCGGACTTCAGGACAGGCAGCAGCGAAAAGTGGTCGAGCAGAAGCTGATAGCTAAGTTAGGTACCCATAGGGAGGGCCTCAACCGGGACCTTGGGTTCATGTCACACTACAGGTGACCACCATTGCACTACACACACACAGACACTCTCACAGACTTAGACCCCTTTACACTCATACACAGACACATAGACACTCTCGCTCACAGACACTCACAACCCCCTACACCAGACAAACACACACACCCACATGCACGTTTGTGGGGTGAATTTGTACTTGCAAAGCTACATTGTACTTTGCTCAAAAACTGCATGAATTCATGTAAGACTCTGTTAACTTATTTTTCAAATTAGCATCAGTCTAAACATTATGGCACAGACAACAGGGGGGCTAACACCTTCAACATGTTATCTGCGCTGACACCAATTGTTACAGTTAACCTGAGAATGTAACTTTTTAAAAAAGTTTTGTGATTTACATATGAAAGAAGTGAAACTAACATGGTCAATCTAACAGATAGGAGACTTAACAAACAATCCAGGTATTCTTCAATGTATAATTTCAGTTACATCACACTATAAACTTTTGCTATAAATTCTGTGCCTTACAATTGTGTCCTCCACAACCACCTGATGAAGGAGCAGTGCTTCAAAAGCTAGTGCTTCCAATTAAACCTGTTGGACTATAACCTGGTGTTGTGTGACTTTTTAACTCTGCTTCCCAGAGATACCAATATGGCAATAAGACACAAGCCCAGTAAGAACAAATGGCTCACCAATTTAGAAAATTCAGTAATAAGACTGATCACAAATTGAATGCAAGGTGCAATTTTAACTGATCTATGTTTCAGTTGTGAGTAACTAAACCGGACGGATTAATTTTGTTGTCACAGCACAAGTATGAGTGTCAAAAGCTGGAAGTGAGCTACATGGTGATTCAATGGTTAGCAGTACTGCCTCACAGTGTCGTAGACATGGGTTCGATTCCACCCTTGGGCAATGGTCTGTGTGGAGTTTGCACATTCCTCTCATGTCTGTGTGGGTTTGCTCAGGGTGCTCCAGTTTCCTCCCACAGTTCAAAGATGTGCATGTTAGATGGGCTGACCATGCTAAATTGTGTTCAGGTATGTGAAGTTTAGGTGGATTAGCCATGGAAAATGCAGGGCTATAGGAATAGGGTGAGGGATAGATCTGAGTGCGATGCTCTTCAGGGGGCCAATGTGGACTTGATGTGCTGATTGGTCTGCTTGCACACTGTAGGGATGCTATGGTTCTATGCGCAATCTTGACTGCCTTTAATCAAGGCTGGTATCCAATGGAGGTCAGTCCTCAAGTGCTGGCTGCCTAACTGGATCCATATCTCAGCAGCCTCACCACAATCAGTGCTGGGCATTGATGAGGCTAAAGCTGCACAGGGGACATGACATCTTCAAAGAAAGTTTAGGAAGACTGACAGATGCCAGAACTTTCATAATCATGAGGGATAGACCAGCTAGCACTGATGGTATTATTGACAAAATGGCAACTTTGCTATTAGAGCCCTCTGCATGGGCCAATGAGTGCCGACACAGAGGTGGGCTTATCTCACCATCCCTTAGGAGGTGACTTGGTTTCACTGAGCCACGTGACCAATTAATCTCATTGCCATTTACGGCAATATGGTACAGTGGTGAGGAAGACATCAGGCATCCCCCCTGCACATTCCAACCACATTCCCATCCCTCACTATCCAAAAGGGCCAAAAAGGCCCAAAGACTCCGGCCTAGAATTTTGGATTTTTGACTTGCCAGCACTACGTATAAACATATTTTCAAGTTAAAAATAATGAAGCCTTTGGTTAAGTTCATTAAGAGATGCAGGTGTTTCTTCTGCCCAACCTTCTTAATTTTAAGGTGCGGCAGTAAAAATCTGCAATTAAGTCGATATTCAGATTTTGAAATGATTGGCAAATGTGGGGTTCTGCTTTATTTCCTCAGTAAACTCTTAATCGTTGGGGTCCTTGATAGTCCCAGTGATGCCCCAAATGATATATTATTTATTACATTAATGCAGAATTTAAAGTTTGAGCCGTCAAGTTTGAGACGTAAACTAAGGATTCACCAATAACGTTTTCGTAGTTGAATTAAGAAAAATGCGGATAATGAGTGGGGTTCAGGAAAGTGGAAACAGGGACTCTTCATCAATCCAAGAAATCTCCTCAATAGAGTCAGAAAATGGTTTTCTTTCAGCTGCACTATTTTAGAGAGATCTTGATACAATTTCATTCTCACAAGACCACTTCTCGGGCATGCAACCCATAGCAGTTCTAGAATCTTCCAGCAAATAATACTACGTAACTAAAAAAAAAACTTACGGGATTGTCGATATACAGCACTGAATACTTCGACGTCCATGGTACTTTTCGTGCTTCCACTAGATTTGAGCATATAAAATTTGTAAAAAAAAAAATTAAAGTTAGCAAGCATATCTCATTGCATTTAAACTTGAAAAAATCTCTTCTTCAGTGATTGCTGGTCAATGCCAATAAAATTGTCAGGTCTTTACATTTTAAATGAAGGTTTGACCAAATCGCTTTGAGGGCTTATACATGAACTGAAGATGGGAACCCATTTGTGCATCCGGTGATGTGCTGTTATGCCACCATTTCAAAAATATGAAATAATCCATGGGTTAAAGCAGTGGTAAGGGAAGAATAACTAAGATAACTATCACCAGAGAAAAGGTATGAGGAAATCTAATTGGACAAAAGGCTAATAAGTCCCCTGGACTGGATGGGTTGCATCCTAAGATTTTTAAAGGAACTATCTGCAGGAGACATTGGATGCACTTCTTGTAATCTTCCAAGAATCCTTACATTCTGGAAAAGTTCCACAGTACTGGGAAACTACCAATTAAACACCCTGATTCAAAAAGAGACACAAAATAGATACTAATTAGTTTAACATCTCTGTCACTGGAGAAATGCTATAAAGGGTGTAATAGCAAAGCATTTAGACATACATGAAGCATGGCTTCAAGAAGGGGAAATCATGTCTGAAAAGATTAGATTTCTTGGAAGAGGTAATAAACTGGTAGGTAAAGAGAAATTCATACATATAACACAGTTGGATTTCCAAAAGGTGTTTTAAGAAGTTGCTATACATTAGGCAATTTATAAGATGAAAGTCTATAGTATTGAAGGTAATATGTGGGCTGAAAATGTGTTGCTGGAAAAGCGCAGCAGGTCAGGCAGCATCCAGGGAACAGGAGAATCGACGTTTCTGGCATAAGCCCTTCTTCAGGAATCATAATTCCTGAAGAAGGGCTTATGCCCGAAACGTCGATTCTCCTGTTCCCTGGATGCTGTCTGACCTGCTGCGCTTTTCCAGCAACACATTTTCAGCTCTGATCTCCAGCATCTGCAGACCTCACTTTCTCCTTGAAGGTAATATGTATCAGGCAGCATGGTGGCTCAGTGGTTAGCACTGCTGCCTCACAATACCAGGGTCCCAGGTTCAATTCCAGCCTCGGGCGACTGTCTGTGTGGAGTTTGCACATTCTCCCCGTGTCTGTGTGGGTTTCCTCCGGGTGCTCTGGTTTCCTCCCACAATCCAAAGATGTGCAGGACAGGTGCATAGGCCATGCTAAATTGCCCATAGTGTTAGGTGCATTAGTCAGAAGGAAATGGGTCTGGGTGGGTTACTCTTTGGAGGGTCAGTGTGAACTTGTTGGACCAAACAGCATGTTTCCACGCTGTAGGGAACCTATCTAATTAGCATGGATAAAAGATTGGCTGTCCAATAGGAAAGAGAGAGTTGGGACAAAGGGGGCATTTTGAGGATGCTAACCTGTAACTAGTGGTGTGCCAAAGGGCTCAGTGCTGGGAGCACAATTAATTACAATATGTATTAATTACTTGGATGAGGAAAGTGAATGTACTATAGCCAAGATTTCAGATGACACAAAAATAGATGGGAAGGCAAGTGGTGAGGGTGAAACAAAGAATCTGCAGAGGGATTCAAACAGATTAAATAACTTATAAAAAGTTGGCAGTCGCAATGTAATGTGGGAAAATATGAGGTTATGCATTTTGGCAGGAAAAATAGAAGAGGAGATGATTACTACTTAAATGGAGACAGACTTCAGAAAGCTACAAAACAGAGGGATTTGGAAGTGCTCATCTCTGAATCACAAAAGAAAACATACAAATTTAGTGGGTAATAGCAAAAGCAAATGAATTATTGGCATTTATTTCAAAGGGAAATATTGCTGCAAGTATACAACCCATAATCAGATTTGAATACTGTGGCAAGTGTGGTCCCTTTATCTAAGGAATGACATCCTGACACTGAAGGCAGTCCAGAGAAGTTCACTCACTTGATTAAGGATGTGGAGAGGTTGAATAGATTGGGTCTGTGCTCATTCAGGTTTAGAAGAATGGGAGATGACCTTATTGAAACCTGTAAATTGCTTAGGGAACTTGACATGTTAAATGTGGATAAGTTGTTTCTGCTTCTGGAAGAGTCTTAAACCAGAGGGCATAATCTGAGAGCAACGGGTCACCCATTTAAGATTGAGATGACGAGGAATTTCAAAGAGTAATGAATCTGTGGAATTCTTTACCACAGAAGGCTGTCAAAGTTGAATCATTATGTATATTCAAGACTAAGACAGATGCATGTTTAATCAGTAAGGGAATCAGGGTTATGGGGAAAAGATACAAAAGTGGAGGTGAGGATTATATGGTTAACCGTGATCTATGGCAGAACAGATTTTATAGGTTGAATGGCTTCATTGTGTCATGTGGCCTTAATTTCACTATATACTTGTATTTGAAGTTACAGTGCACAAGTACACATTGGCATTAGCAATCTGAAATTTCTTTGTGGTTGGATGGTTGTCTTGCTAACAGTTGAATTGTTGAAGGCAGTTTCTTCTCTTTAAGAATTTCTCCAAAATTCAACTGGTGATATTTTACCGGAATGTAATTTCTACTTTTTTGAGAAAGAAAAATATAACTTTTCAAGAGCAAAAATGCACAACACTGGCTTACTTTTACAAGCAAGAAGCTTTACATTTGTAGTCCGGAGTTGTTCAGAGATTGATAGAATCCCTACAGTGTGGAGACTGGTCCACACCGACCCTCCAAAGAGTAACTGACCCAGACTCATTCCCCTACCTACTAATTTACATTTATCCATGACTAATGCACCTAACCCATACATCCCTGAACACTATGGGCAATTTAGCACTGCCAATTCACCTGACCTGCACATCTTTGCACTGTGGGAAAAAAACTGAAGCACCCGGAAGAAACCCACGCAGACACGGAGAGAATGTTGCCAGAGGCTGGAATCGAACCTGGGTCCCTAGCGCTGTGAGGCAGCAGTGTTAACCACTGAGCCCGATTCATTTCACTGAATGGTGGAACAGACTAGTTGGGTCAAATGGCCTACTTTTGGTTGATCCATAGTCTAGGCCCATGGTTAAGTCAACTCTGTCTAATCCCACAAAGAAAGTGGCTGTCAAGAAGAGAAAGAGCAGCAAAGACCAGATCACCTGATGAATTTCAATACCAACACGTTTAAAGCAATCTGGAAATAAAGAAATGTTTCACGTGCGGCAATCTCCAAACGTAAAAGAAATATTTTCATAAAGACTCAATTGTAACTGGAACATGCAGGTTCGGGTTCATTTCTGCATGCAAAATTCTCTAATGTAGAGCATTACTGGATATATTACAGCCAGTATTAAGCTATGTACAGATACAACTAAGTCCTACACTCTTACATGAGTAAGTTAATGAACATGGAAGAACTTGAAATAACATTACATCCATTAGTAGTAAAACATTGCTATCCCACAATGCCAGCAACACTGCTTTCGAGCTCAATTATAATTGACACTTTCTCAAAAATAGACTTGGAGAAGGGAAGTGAAAATCAATTTTTCACCCATCTAAACCTCAAAATAAATGAAAATTCATATCACTGCCACTTCCGTGCCTGAGCCAAGTACAAGTAGAAAACATGCACATTCTCAAAAAAAAAGTTGCTCACTTCCTGAACCACATAATTAAAACTACAACATTCTCATCAATTAGCAACTTAAATGCATTCAGCTTAGCATATCACATTTCAACAGGAAACAGTCATTCAAAGTAAATTGACAAGTCCAAACAAATGATTTAAAAAAAAAATAACTGAATGGCCACTTCAAAGCATTCATGGAAAGAAAAGGGTTACTTCACAGGAAGAACAACAGTTAGACATAGGGATATAGAGTCAATATATCCACCTTATAACATCAAAGATGTACTTACATGTAAGATTTTTAGTGACAACATATGGCCCATGCTCAACAAATAGCCCAAACAATGATGAGCCTCCAGGGCCACCTTGAAGCCAGAGCAATACAGGGGCAGTCTGTGGAAGTGTCTGTAAAGGCACACAGAGTTAGCATTAGATTACAAGTAAATGAACTAAAATGATGAATAGCATGGGTTCTGGGGAAATGCTGCAAGAATTGGGAGGGAATAAAATGATTGTACAACATTAAAACTTATTCAAAATTGCATCTATGCAGGGGATAAAATAACAGCTTTACTTCAAAATAAACTCAAAAGATGATGAACAGGAACAAATAACAAGTTTAATATGTGACCTGGTGGGGAAAGTGCAATGAGTAAGGGAGTCTTTATAGGCTCTGTAAGCTTCAGAGCCTTTCAAAGTCAGGGAGAAAGGGGTACATCATAGCGTATGGTCAATAATTAGAATTTTATTGGATCCAGTAGAACTGTAAAATCAACCAACAGCTGGTCTCAAAAGAAATCTTGCACTGCAAGATGAAAATCACACTCTGATAAAGGAGTTGTTTTTAAATGATTTCAGCTGTGTTTTCATGGATCAGATTGAAAAGTGCTAGTTCTGTTGAATGAAACATTTCTCTTTATCACCTGTGTTCATCCTCCAGCCAAAAAGCATTACTTGAGCAGTTTAAGGTCTGGCCTGGTGTATCAAGAATCTCCAGTTTTAGTTTAACCTCTATCAGAACTCCAAGAGCATGTTCTACTCACCCTGGGGAGTTTTCCACAGAGACTATGGAGTATGACCAAACGATTCTTCATCTAATGAGTTTTCTGTGTTTCAGTACACGTCCATTAAAATTTTAAGATGGCCCTGAACTCAATACACATTGGAATCATACAACTGCTTTTCCTCCATTACGAAAAAATGCAGTTCAACCTGGTTTACAGGGTTAAGATAATCATGTAGATGTAGCGGATAGCCACAAAACAAAACGTGCATTTATATTAAATTATGCAACAGTCAGATGACCTAAAGTGCTTTACAGCCAATCAAGTAACTTTAAAGTGTGGGCATTGCGAAAATGCAACAACTAATGTGCATTTAGTCCGGTTCTACAAACAGTAAATGTGATATTGATCAGATTATCTGGTCTTTACTGATGATGGGTGGCCACAGCACCAGGGGAAAAAAAATCTCTGCTTTTCTTCCAATAGCATCTTAGAATCTTTTATACACACCTAAAAAATATAAATATGACCATGTTTTAGTGTCTCATCCAAAATAATAGTGGGTAGAATAAGGGGAAGTGCAGGCTTAGCAACTCCCTTCCATGTTATAGTACCCAGCACACATGCAAAACAACAGCATAACACAAAAAGGAACAGAGAGAGAGCAAAGATAGAAGCAAAATGTGACAGAGGCAGAGATGAGAAATGAAACAAAAGCTGTTAAGTCAGAGACCATATGCTCCAACTCTGCTTCAGAAATACAGCAGGGAATTCTATAATAATCTATTTAAATTTTTAAGTTCAGCATTCAAATCTTGTATCTGCAGGAAGATGAAGCCACCACCAGCACATCCCCTCACTGGGTTCTCCATGGTTGCTGCAAGCACAACTCAACGCCACACCAAGATTAACCTGGTGAGGTTTAACTTTCTGATATTTTGGTGTATTGCGAAGCAATGCTCCACACTGCCATCTGTCTGAAACAAGATTCCCATCGCTCCAACATCCTCCAGAATTTTCTGACAACTTCTGTTCAACATCATTATTTGAAACAAAAGCCACTGAACAATTACTGTTGCCATCAGTTGTATTCTAATGTTTTTACACGATTTCTCATTAGTTGATATTACATAATTCGACAAATATTATTTACACCTTGATTTCCCCTAATGTGTGTGTGTCTCTCATTATTTCTCCACTATGTTGCTCCCTCTGTTGGCTCTTCTGTAACAGCCGCTTCACTTTAACCCTGTTCATATTCTGCAACTCCTGTGTCTGATCACTTCTCTATCATTTATGCCTCATTTCTATCCATTTCCCAACTGTTATTTAATTTCTCACTTTCTCACTGTTGCTCTGAGGCTGCCACTTTTAAACTTTCTATCTGCGCTTTGCACAGTCCTTTGTAGCTTCCTACGTCCTTTCAAGTTTCCTTTGATAGCTTTGGTCACTTTGCCACCCCTAGCACCTCCCCTGTCTGGGCACACCATGGTTCTGTGTAACCTAAAATTTTGAAAAGCAGGAAATTTCACTAACAAGACAATAAATATTTTTGACAGATTTTTAATCAGCTTCTACCACTTTGCACTATTCCTCAGTGGAACAGTCGAAAAACCTTTTTTTTTAAAAAAAAGCTAATTCTCTGGTTCCTTTATATCTTGGATGAAAAGCCCAGGTTTTGCCAGCATTTCTCATGTGGAACTATTAGTCTTACAGCTCCATATCTCTTCCAGCACTTGTAAGCATTCCTTTAATCTTAGTGACCAGATACAGTATTCAAGGATACACTAAATTAAAGTCTAGATTAGAGTGGTGCTGGAAAAGCACAGCAGGTCAGGCAGCATCCGAGGAGCAGGAAAATCGACATTTTTGGGCAAAAGCCCTAGATGGTAATTGTCATAGGTTTTGAAGATGCTGTCGAAGGAGTCGTGGTCAATTTCTGCAACATATCTTGCAGAAAGCGCACACCATCACTACTGAGCAATGGTGATGGAGAGAGTGAATGTTTGTCACTGTGGTGCCAATCAGATGGGCTGCTCTGTCCTAGATGGTGTCGAGCTAATCAGAGCTGCATTCACCCAGACAGGTATAGAATATTCCATCACACTCCTGACATGTGTACTGTAGGTAGTGGACAGGCTTTGGTGAGTAAGGAGATGGGTTGCTGCAGATTCCTAGTCTCTTACCTGCTCTTCTAGCCACAGAACCAAATGGCTTATCCAGATCCCTATGCTGTAGCAATGCACTGCTAGCACTCATTAGCATCATTATGTTTCTGTTAGAGTGAAAGGTAAGGCTGGTAGGATTAGAAAAAAATGGATGAATAAAGATATAGAGCCTCTAGTCAGGAATAAAAAAAATCATATATTAGATAGAGATAACTGGGTTGAAATGAATCTTTTGAACAGTACAGTGCAGGGGCATACTTAAAAGAGAGGCCAGGAAGGCAAAGAGATGATATGAGACAGCCATGGCAAATAAAACTAAGGATAATCCAGAGATTCTTATAACTACATGAAGAGCAAGAGAGTAGTGCCCCTTAAAGATCAAAAAAGTAGCCTTCGTGTTGAACCTCAGGAGATGGGAGAGAGATTAAATTAATATTTCACATCAGCTATTACTGTGGGGAAAGAAATAAAGGTTAGAGAACTCAGGGAAATAAATACTGATGTTTTGAAAACAGTACATTACAGAAAAGGAAGTGCTGGAGGTCTTAGAAAATATAAAAGGTGGATAAATGTCCAGGACCTCATCTAGTGTATCCCTGGATGTTCTGGGAAGTTAGGGAGGAAATTACAGGGGCCCTTGCAGAAATATTTCTATCATTTATAACTACAGGTAAAGGTCTGGATGACTGAAGAATGGCTAGTGTTGTGCCTTTGTTTAAGAAGGGGTGTAAAGACAAGCCTGGGAATTATAGACCTGTGAGCCTGACTTTGGTGGTGGGTAAGTTATTGGAAGTGAGTCTGAAAGATGGGATTTATATGCATTTGGAGAGGCAAGGAATGATTAGGGATAGTCAGCATGGTTTTACGTTAGGGAAAGCATGTTTCACAAACTTGATTGTGGTTTTTCAGGAAGTAACCAAGAAGTTTGATGACATTGTTTACTTGGTCTTTAGTAAAGCATGGTAGACTAATTCGTAAAGTTAGACCAGTGGATTTCAGGGTGAGCTGGCTGACTGGATACAAAATTGGCTTAAAATCAGGAGACTGAAAGTGATGGCAGCTCAGTGGTTAGCACTGCTGCCTCACAGTGCCAGGGACCCGGGTTCGATTTTCGCCTCAGGCGACTGTCTGTGTGGAATTTGCACATTCTCCCCTTGTCTGTGTGGGTTTCCTCCGGTGCTCCGGTTTCCTTCCACAATCCAAAAATGTGGAAGTCAGGTGAATTGGCCATGCTAAATTGCCCATAGAGTTAGGTGCATTAGTCAGGGGTAAATATAGGGTAGGGGCATGGATCTGGGTGGATTACTGTTCGGGGAAGGTTGGAGGGGGGGGGGGGGGGGAGGTCGGTGTGGACTTGTTGGGCCGAAGGGCCCATTTCCATACCGTAGGGAATCTATATCTAATCAAAAAACCTCAAATTCTTGTTCAGCAAAAGAATCTAGCTACGTCCGAATTCAAAATATTCATAATCCAACCTCTACCACCACCTGAGGCAGAGAGCTTCAAATAAGAGAAAATCAAATCTCATTTCTGGCCTAAAAAGATGACCTATAATTTTAAAATAGTGCTCCTAGTTCTGGATCCACCTACAACAGGAAACATCCTGTCCACGTCCACCTTGTCAAGACGGTTCAAGATCTTATACACTTCAATCAAGTCACCTCTCAGTCTTTGAAACCCCAGTAGAAACAACCAATTCATTCCAAGTATCAATCTAGTCTGAAACTTCCTCTGAACTGCCTCCAATGGATTTTCAGCTTTCGATGTGCTAATTAGATTAAACATAATATTAATGGATGTATCAGGTTAATGAAAAGGGTTCACCCACCCATTCCATGACACAAAACCTTTAAAATCTTTGCTGGTTATGGCAGCTAATGTCATAAAAGGATATCTGCTCAACCTTCTACATGATGACTGCACTGGTCCACAAAGTGATAGGGCAAATCTCAAACAATGACAAGACAGAATATAGGAAAGAGATTGAGTGCTTAGCTGCCTGGTGTAAAAACAACAATTTTTCCATCAACAAAACAAAGGAGCTGGTCATTGACTTCAGGAAGTGGGGTGGAGGGCATGTCCCTGTCTGTGTCAATGGTGCTGAGGTGGAGATGGTTGAGAGCATCAAGTTCCTGGGAGTGATGATCACCAACGGTCTGTGCTGGTCCACCCATATTGATGCAATGGTCAAAAAAGCACAACAAATGTCCCTACTTCCTCAGGAGGCTAAGGAAATTTGGCATGACAAGAACTTTCACCAATTTTTATAGAAAACATTCTATTTGGATGCATCATGGTGCGGTTTGGCAACTGCTCTTCCCAAGACCGCAAGAAACTACAGGGAGTCGTGAATAGAGCCCAATCTATCACACAAACCAGCCCCCATCCATAAACTCCATCTACACTTCCCGCTGTGTTGGGAAAGCAACCAATATAATGAAATTTAAAAATCACACAACATCAGGTTATAGTCCAACAGGTTTTTTTTGGAAGCACTAGCTTTTGGAGCACTGCTCCTTCATTCACAATCATCTGATAGAGCAGCAGCGCTTCAAAAGTTAGTGCTTCCAAATAAACCTGTTGGACTATAACCTGGTGCTGTGTGATTTTTTTTTTAAACTTCGTAAACCCCAGTCCAACACCGGCGTCTCCAAATCGTGAATATAATCAAAGACTCCTCCATCCTGGCTATACTCTCTTCCACCGTCTTCTGTCAGGCAGAAAATATACAAGCTCGTGTACACGCACAAATAGATTCAAGTACAGCTTCTTCCCTGCTGTTAGTAGACTTCTAAGTGGACCTCTGTAATTTTAAATTTAATGTTGATCTTGCTATTTATGCATCTTCTCTGCAGTGGTAACAGTGTATTCTTTGCTCTGTTCTATTAAGTTTGTATGGTATGATCTACCTGTACTGAACCCAAATCAAAACTTTTCACTGTGCCTAGGTACATGTGACAATAATCTATCAAATTAAATCAAATTAAAATCCTGACTGGAATATTGCAACATTGGTGGCTGCAGAAATCTTCACAGGCAGTGGTGTGATGCACAGTATTGACACGGACTGGAAATGCTGGACCTTGATCTTTGAGCTAGTTAAACTATTGGAATGCTACAAATACTGGCAGTGACCCTGGGATATGAAAGAGATAATATTGTAAAGGGTTCCCATCTCCGGTCACTTCTAAGCTCATGGATATACTGAAATCTTGCCCATTTTGAGGGCTGCAGGCTCAGTGAAACAGTACAACAGCCAGAGACAGCACACAGTAAGGAAAATAACAATAATGGGCAAAGTTTTTATCTATTCACCAAGCAAAGAGACATCGAGAAAGAAATAGTTCTGTTCTAAACGTTACCATAGTTCAAGGTTGACATTTTCTTCTTGTGTCAGCTGAAAATAATCTGCAAGTTATGAGTCCTATGACACAGTAAACGATAAGAGGCGTTATTTCCCAAAACTCTAACCCTCCCAGTTAAACATGCCATTATAGCTGCCCCATGCATTCTGTAAGAGGATACATCCATCCAAAGTTCCAAATGATTAAACACTGACATTACAGCGTTCCTTTTCCATCCTTTGAAATTTAGAATTTGGAGCAACGCAGTGGCTCAGTGGTTAGCACTGCTGCCTCACAGCACCATGTCCCCGGGTTCGATTCCAGCCTCAGGTGACTGTCTGTGTGGAGTTTGCACATTCTCCCCGTGTCTGCGTGGGTTTCCTCCGGCAACTCCAAAGATGTGCAGGTTAGGTGAATTATCCATGCTAAATTGTCAGGGATGTGTAGGTTGGGTGCATTAGTCAGCTGTAAATATAGGATAATAGGGTTGGGGAATGGGTCTGCGTGGGTTACTCTTCAGAGAGTTGGTGTGGACCTGTTGGGCCAAACGGCCTGTTTCCACACTGTAGGGAATCTATGATTCCGTGAATTTTTACAAAGTCAGATACATATATCAAAACTAAGTGCCCAAAAAAATCCACAGTGAATGCTCGTTACACTCTTTCTGGAGTTTTATTTTGTGCAAGATATTCGGGTCATACATACCATTATGGATATTTACCTGTGCAGGGAAAAGCCAGAAGAAAAGGTTGCTGTTGTAGATCTTATTCACTGTCAAAAATCCAGAGTAGCTCTTCACAACTGGGCCTTCTAGTGGACCCACTAAACTCAACTCTCGAGCTGGAAAAAAGAAGTGAACAGAGTTAACACTTCTACACAAGTCTGAAGAAACTCTATGCTTGTTCAAAGTTTAAAATTTCTTCATGGTTTTCAAATTAGTAAACATAAACAAATTTCCCTCAAATGTATTGTTCTATGTTCTATGTTCTATTCAAAAAACACAACTGGAAAACAGCCTTGAATAAAACTCTATCCAAAATGCAAGATTCGGGAGATTCCCAAGGCATTCGCCAAGTATGAGAAGGGGAAAGGAAATAACCAGGGATAGAATAGGGCCTATTAGGGACTGTGAGGGCAAGGTGTGTTTGAAACTAGAGGACAATGGCAGAGTGTTCACTTCATATCTGTCTTTACTCAGGAGGTGGAGGGTGCAAGTACAGAATTCGAGAAAGGTGGACTGTGAAATCCTTGAACCGATTCATATAAGCAGCAAAGAGGTAGTAGAGGTTTTCGTAGATTTATAAGTGGTCATCTCCCCATGTCTGTTTGAGTTGTGACATGGGAGATGAGAGAGGAAATTACAAGGGTCCTGACCCAAATTTTCAAATCGTCTCTAGCCATAGGAGAGGCGCCAGAGGACTGGAGGACAGCTAATGTGGTTCCACTTCACAAGAAGGGTGGCAGAGATAGACCAAGAAAGTAAAGATAACTGAGTCTAACCTCAATGGTAGAGAAACATATGCAGAAATTAGTGAAGGAGTATTATTAATCTCCATTTAGGGGAGAGACAAGACTTGAACAGGGATAGTCAGCATGGCTTTGTCAGAGGGAGGACCTGCCTAAGAAATCTTGTGGAATTTTGAGGAAGTGATGAGGATAGGGCAGTTATGTAATTTATATGAATTTCAGCATGGCGTTTAACAAGGTCCCATATGACTGACCGATACAGGTCAAAATACATAGGATTCAGGGAAACTTGTTAAGTTGGATCCAAAATTGGCTTAGGTGACAGGATACAGAGGATGGGTGGTCAAAGGCTTTTTGTGTGACTTGGGCCCAGTTTGCAGTGGCTTACCACAGGGGTCACTGCTGGTCCCTTTCTTTTGTGATTTTCATAAATGATGTAGATGACAATGTGGCGCATAATAAATAAGTTTGCGATTGACACAAAGATTGGCTGAGTAGTTGACAGTGAGGCCAAAGGTGTTAAGTAACAGAAAGATAGATTGGTCAGATCATTGGGAGATAAAATTTAACCCTGATAAATGTAAGGTGACGTACTTTGGAAGAAGGGAGTATTCAATGAATGGTGTGCCACTCAGAAGCTGAGAGGAAGGGAGGGATCTTGGGTGCTTGTCCACAGATCCCTGAAGATGGTAGGTCAGGTTAACAGTGTGACAATACTATGGCTTTAGGACGTGTGTTTTGTCTTGGTTTCTTTTAGGCAGAGATTGGAGTCAGGTGCTAAGCAGCCTCTGAGAAGATAAACAATTTGAGAGGCCTTGGAAGGTTGTTTTTAAAAAAAATGTTGGAACAACAGAAACAGCCCAAGTGGGTGTGGGCAAGCTCCATAGAGTCAAGAGTGTGGTGCTGGAAAAGCACAGCAGGTCAGGCAGCATCTGAGGAGGAGAATCGACGTTTTGGACATAAGCCCTTAACCAGGGAGAAGGGGAAATGGGGAAGCTAGTGAAATCCACATTTATCCTATGTGGTTGCAGAGTCCCAAGGTGGAATATGAGGCGTTCCTCCTCCAGGCGTTGGGTGGTAACAGTTGGATGAGCACTTGAAGATAAGCATGTAACATTCTTTAAAAACACTGCAACTTCACTCATTTTAGCTTGCCATCAGAAATACCCAGCTAAATTATTATCGGAATTAGAACGTAGTCTAGCAGAAACCTATTAACCTCTCATTCATATTCAGAAAGTTTTCTTTGTACTTAATTATGAAAACAAACTAGAAGATGATTTAAAGAATCAGAACATTCTAATTGTACCCTTCTAAATTAGAGTTAAACAGCTTGATGTTTGCAATTATAATCGACTGTCGGCCAATGTTTATCTCACCTTTCTCAATTTCTCCACGTTCCAGGTAAGGAGTGAGAAAGAGGGGTTTCCCAGGGTCTGCCACTGAGGGTGTAGAAACTTTGACACCATTAAACATTTGACGGAGAAAAGTAAACCTTCCAGACATACAGCATGGCTGAATGGAAACGAGTGCAATGACAAATAGCCATGTTTGCCACATCCTAAAGGAAATGGACAGAGAGGTTGTTTAGTCTTAGGAAAAAAATGCTTCACATTTCTCTGTGTAATGGAGCTGCAATGTGGTAAATCAAATTGTTAGTTAAACAGCCAAATACAAAATAATTAATCTTATTATTTGTAAATTAAATAATGGGTGCTTTATAAATCAACATTAACAAAGATGACATACATCTATCAGTAATTATATTATTGGATTAATAATCGCCCCTTCCATTCTGTTTAAAGCAATCCTACTGTACATGAATCAATCGCTGCAGTGAGACTTCAGTTATGAATTGCATGACTTCAAACATATTGTTGATACGAAATGAATTCATGGAAAGTCAATTTCCATGCTACGGTGTTGTCATTGAGTCAGAGTCATATAGCAGGAAAACAGACCCTTCAGTCCAATTACGCAATGCTGACTGTGCTCCCAAACTTAAACTAGTCCCACCTGCCTGCACTTGGCCCTGTCCCTCCAAACTTTTCCTATTCATGAACCGTATCCAAATGCCTTTTAAATGTTGTAATTGTACCTGCATTCACCACTTCCTCTGGAAGTTTGCTGCACACACTAACCACTCTGTGCAAAAATGTTGCCCCTCATGTCCTTTTCAAATCTTTCTCCTCTCACCTTAAAGATATGCTCCCTAGTTTTGAACTCCCCCACTCTAGGGAAAAGACCCTTGACATTCAACGAACCTATACCCTCCATTTTATAAAGCTCTGCAAGATCAACCCTCAACCTCCTACTCCAATGAAAAAAGTCCTAACCTATCCAGCTTCTCCTTATATCTCAACACCTTCAATGCCAGCAACATCCTGATCGATCTTTTCTGAACCCTTTCCAGTTTAATAATATCCTTCATTTAACAGAGTGACCAGAACTATACACAGTACTCCAGAAGAGGCCTCACCAACGTTCTGTACAATGTCAACATGATATCCCATCTCCTACTACTCAAAGGTTTGTCATACAGTGTGTGCTCTGCCAAAGGTAGGTCCTCGGCTATTTGTCCACTAATATCATTGGAGCCATTTTATTTGCAAAGGGCAGTGGTTGCTCACCATTGTCTTCTAGTCTGAGGGCAGATTTAGTTAGCACATACCAAGATTACCTCAGCCATAGCAAAAAACCGACCCTACACGTTAACATTATTCTGAACTACATGCGAGGTTATCTAGCCAACGGAACTAATCAGTCTCCGTTGCAACACTGGATACAGCAGTAAAAGGTGAGACTTAAGTCGAGACATTAAAAATCAACAATGTGAAAAGTGCCAGAGGAAATAATAACATGCAGCTAGAAATCACTTTTTTGGACTGAGTAAGAAGCCTTCTCTTCTAACCACTAAAATAATGTATTTATTGTTTGTTAACAAGTCAGCAATTACTATGGACAGAGACATATGTAGCAGCTGCTTAAGACTAGCACTTTTGGTTTGTATGTGACATGATTTCAGCTCAATTTGCTTAACACATTGAGCTAGAATTTACTGTAGCTGTTCAGCATTCATTGATCATTAGATTCAATGATTCACGAGATTTCCATAATTTTATTCTGCACATAATTGCCATGGGAGCTGGAAATGGCACTACACTCTCTACAGGGGATCCAGGATCCGCGTGAACAGAGCAAATAACTGTGCATCTCCGGAATCGTCAGACTGAAGTACCTTAAATGAACAACAAAGTTGAATCAGGATATGAAAGTAGTAAATTCAATATCAAATCAGATACTGAAAGGGAATTAGAAAGAAAAAGTAGGACTGGATTAAGTGCAAGTATATAAGAATTAGAAAAGAGAGGATTTTAAAAAAAAAGTATATACATCTATAGTCATAGAACCTTGCATGTGAAACACATTCTATATCCAGCATCTTGGGGTAGAAAACCTGGTCACAACCTTAATCATGTCATTGCAGATTGATGATAGTCATCTTTGGGAAGTAGAAGTAATCAGAGGCAACTTTAAAAACGGTAGCTGCGGACCACAATTCATAAAGATCCAAGATGTCAGACTGCATAAGGGCACGGGGCAGATTTCCCTCTCACCTCAAACTGTAAGTATTCATTCACCAACATGGTCTTGTGTGCAATACTGCCTTTCTTAGATGATGTTGGGATGGCGGGGTAGTAGGAATAAGGTTGGAGTAATCCTACCACATTAACGTTCTCCTATTGAATTTGTGTAGTAAGGTTTGTGCTGCAGACAAAATCAGAACAAAGGTCAATGTAGCAGTATTCCATGGCCCTTCCTGTCAGAGTCGTTCTAGTCCCACTGTAGGAGGACTGCATTAAACTGGCATTTGTATGTAATGTGAATGCTGACTGCTCATGACTAAGATATTGTTCTGTTTCTGATGTTCCGAAGTTTACCAAAACTGCAACCAATGAATCCAGCCACAACAACAGGTCATCATTAATGAGATATTGATAGGTTAAGTAAGTGAACAGAAAGACAGCAAATTGAGATATTGTGGGAAAATGTGAAGTTGTTCATTTTGAAAGGGAAGACAAAAGAATAGTATTATTTAAATGGTGTAAAACTGCAACACAGAGACCTGACAGGCATGTGTGCACGAAACGAAGAAAGCTAACACATAGGTACAGGAGGTAATCAGGAAGGCCAGGAGAATGTTGGCCCTTATTACAAGGGAGTAGGAACGCCTTACAGCAACTGGAGAAGGTGCTGGTGAGACCACATCTGAAGAACTGAGAGCAGTTTTGGTCCCCTTATTGAAAAGGTATCATTTCATTCGAGAAAGTTGAGAGTAGGTTCACCAGAATGATCCCTGCTAAGTAGGGATTGTCTTATGAGCAAAGGCCAAACAGGTTCAAACTCTGCTCAATAGGAGTTTAGAAGAATGAGAGGTGATCCCTTTGACCAAATAGGCCTCTTAAAGGGTGTGACAGGGTAAATGCTGAGAGAATGTTTCTCCTCATGGAAGAGTCAAAGACCAGACGGCATAGTCTCAGAATAAGTTTCTGGGCGCCAATTTAAGACTGAGATGAAGAGGAATTTCTCTCTCAGAGGGTTGAGTGTCCTTAGAATTCCTTGCCACAAAGAGCTGTGGGGGCAGTGTTCCCATGTATATTTAAGGCTGAGATAGATAGATTCTTGATTAGTAGAGGAATCAAGGGATATAGGGAAAGGCAGTAAAGTAACACGAGGAATGTCAGATTAGCCACGCTCCTACTGAATGTGGAGCAGCTTTGAGGGGCCAAATGATCTACTTCTGTTCCTATTCCTTATGGTCGAAGCATTGGACCAGCAACAGTCTTCAGCAGAAAGAGCTGTAGCTGAAAGTCCCCTCAGGTGGTGGTATAGGAGGGCCAGAGTCCGAAAACTCAAGCATAAAGTCTGTTTCCTCTTCACAGATGCTGCCAGACTTGCTGAGTTTCTCCAGGAATTTCTGAATGTGTTTGTTTCAGAACTCCAGCTTCCGCAGTTATTTGTTTTATTTTTAAAGTTTGTGCAGCTGGCTGCTTCTCAGAATCAACTGGGGACCTGTGCAGGATCTCTCAACCCTCAATCGTATCAAGATTGTTACTGATACAATTTGCGCCACATTACACCAGCTCATTTCTATTCCCCAGTGACTAGGTCACTATTGCAGTTTGCGACATAACCTTACAAACATCACTGGCTTCCTCTAGGGCTTGGCATGACAGACTATGATGTCGCATTGAGAGTGCCATACTCTAATGCAATTGACCCCACCTCCATTCCATGAATATACAGGCCATCACAATTACATCTTGGAAGTCTGTACCAGGTACCCCAGAAGCTGCCATGACACTTATATCCTTGAGAACTCTCATGTGCCTACTTCGTTCCAAGGTTTGGATGCTTTACAATGATAGTTATTGAGAAACAAACAATGAGAGCAAGTATAGATATAATGCAGCCCATTCAATGCCACATAATCCTACCATTCTGTGATCTGCACAACTGAAGCAGCCAAAGTGCTGAGAAAGTGGCAGCAGTCTTCAGAGGAGGAAGATCGAGGGCAATGATGGGTGGTACATCACCTTCAGCATGATAGAGCCCAACAGTGTCAGGCACAAATTCCTATCGACATGCGTTGGGTGGAGTATCATCTAACTGTAAATTCATCATTGTTGAAAATGCAAACAGACCTTGTTCACTCCCAGAAGGAAACACACCTTTTCGGTGTTTCTTCGCTTTTGCTGTTGTTGAACAAAAGTGAATGGTTTCAATAGTTTGAAGGCCTTCCAACATGTGACACACCCACACTGCAAAATGAGATGCTGTTACATGATGGGGCATGTTAAGGAAAGAGTAACACTCTCCTAAATAAGGTTGTAACATAGTATGGTGTTAAGGAGAGGTAACCTGCAAAACTTGTAGCTGCAGTTGACAATAACTGTCAATTAGATAGGTGATGTCAATAATATGGCAACACATTTATGAATGCAAGCTTGAATTTGTAATGAAGTGTCAACTGGACCACCCATGTGCTCTCAGCAGCGTTTCTTTATTAATCCCCACCCACTGCGTGCGCTGCCAAGGGCAATTCCTGTCATTGGGTTGAAGTTATGGTTTAGGAACCTAGACAGATTTGGAATGCTGTTCAAAAGACACCAACATGGGAATCCCGAATGGTAATGGTCAGCTGTGCCCTGCATGACATTACTCTGGAAGTGAGATCAAAGCTGCAGCAGGATGAAACATTAAGGATAATTCTGAGGAGGTCAAAGGATCTGATATGCCTAGAGTGTCTGCAGCCAATCACTGAATGTCAAAGAAGCCTCATCCAGACATAGTTCCTGAGTGCAAGAATCGTGACAAGATAGTGTTGAGCCCATAACACCATTCCCCCGCAAACACCAACCCCCCCCCTCCCCCGCAACAATCTCAACATAAATCATTCCAACACCATGTCCAATCCTTTGCTCACCCTTCACTATGACCATAATATTTCCCGTAAAGGGGCACGTCTATTTGGCGGGCAGGGTGAATCATAACAGGTTTGGCATAAGATTTATAATTCTTAAACATGTTCAAATGTGTTATGCCAGTCACATCGTAACAATCACCCTGCACGTTCCTCTTTCCCTGTACATTTCTTATTGCTCCTGGGTGATACTATACCCTGGCTTCAGCAGACCGCACAGCAGATTAGACATCTGACATCAGAGATGCTTGTGCCATATAGCCAGGTTTTAAGAGTCCATGATGCCAGTCTACATGTACCTGTGCAGGAGCAGCCACTGGGCTGGTGGGAGCAGCCCAAGCAGCAGGCAGTGGGGATCTGATCAAGCGAATTGATTTGTGGAGAATGGGGTAGCTGAGGCAAAGTTCACACATCCATTTTAAATTTCACCATCTTCCCGCTCACGGCTGTTCCATGCTTCCCACAAACCAGTGGACATCACTGAGCACACAAGGCGAGGCTTCCCTTCACCTTGTTTGAGGTCGTGGGCCACATGTACAGGTCATTGGTCAGAAAGAAAAACACTTATCAGTTGCCTTCAGCATCCGATGCTCCAAGTAAGTGGGCTTACTTTAGAAATCCTTCAATTAACAACCATGGATCGTCATCACACCTTTATTCTGTGACTAGTCAGGAGACTGGAAAGGGGAATGCTAATAATAGAGTCAGACCTCAGAGATGTACACTATGGAAACAGACCCTTCGGTCCAATCCGTCCGTGCCGACCAGATGTCCCAACCCAATCTAGTCCCACCTGCCAGCACCCAGCCCATATCCCTCCAAACCCTTCCTATTCACATACCCATTCAAATGCCTCTTCAATCTTGCAATTGTACCAGCCTCCACCACATCCTCTGGCAGCTCATTCCATACACGTACCACCCTCTGTGTGAAAAAGTTGCCCCTTAGGTCTCTTTTATATCTTTCCCC
>NC_057714.1:6216048-6226105 GCF_004010195.1 Chiloscyllium plagiosum | reverse complement strand
CTGTATTCCATGAGATCTAACCTTGCTAACTAGTCTCCTATGGGGAACCTTGTCGAATGCCTTACTGAAGCCCATATAGATCACATCTACTGCCCTGCCCTCATCAATCCTCTTTGTTACTTCTTCAAAAAACTCAATCAAGTTTGTGAGACATGATTTCCCCTACACAAAACCATGTTGACTATCCCTAATTAGTCCTTGCCTTTCCAAATACATGTACTTCCTGTCCCTCAGGATTCCCTCCAACAACTTGCCCACCACCAACATCAGGCTCACTGGTCTATAGATTAGATTAGCCCTACAGTGTGGCAACAGGCCCTTCGGCCCAGCAGGACCACACCAACCCTCCGAAGAGTAACCCACCCAAACCCCTTTTCCCCTCTGACTAATGCACCTAATTGACAATTTAGCATGGCCAATTCACCTGACCTGCACATCTTTGGACTGTGGGAGGAAACCGGAGCATCCGGAGGAAACCCACGCAGACACGGGGAGAATGTGCAAACTCCACACAGACAGTCACCCAATTTTGGAATCGAACCCGGATTCCTGGTGCTGTGAGGCAGCAGTGCTAACCATTGAGCCACCATGCCATAGTTCCCTGGCTGGTCCTTTCTACCCTTCTTAGAGTGGCACCATGCTAGCCAACCTCCAGTCTTCCGGCACCTCATCTGTGACTATTGATGATACAAATATCTCAGCAAGAGACCCAGCAATCACTTCTCTAGCTTCCCACAGTGTTCTAGGGTACACCTGATCAGGTCCTGGGGATTTATCCACCTTTATGTATTTCAAGACATCCAGTACCTCCTCCTCTGTTATATGGACATTTTGCAAGGTGTCACCATCTATTTTGATACTTTCTATATCTTACATATCCTTTTCCACAGTAAATACTGATGCAAAATACTCGTTTAGTATCGCCCCCATTTTCTGCGGCTCCACACAAAGGCTGCCTGCTGATCTTTGAGGGGCCCTATTCTCTCCCTAGTTACCCTTTTGTCCTTAATGTATTTGTAAAAACCTTTTGGATTCTCCTTAATTCTATTTGCCAAAGCTATTTCATGTCCCCTTTTTGCCCTCCTGATTCCCTTCTTAAGTATACTCCTACTGACTTTATGCTCTAAGGATTCACTCGATCTATCCTGTCTATACCTTACATGTGCTTCCTTCTTTTTCTTAAGCAAACCCTCAATTTCTTTTATCATCGAGCATTCCCTACCAGCCTTTCCTTTCACCCTAACAGGACCTTTCCTTTCACCCTAACAGGAGTATACTTTCTCTGGATTCTTGTTATCTCATTTCTGAAGGCTTCCCATTTTCCAGCTGTCCTTTGCCTGCGAACATCTGCCTCCAATCAGCTTTTGAAAGTTCTTGCCTAATACCATCAAAATTGGCCTTTCCCCAATTTAGAACTTCAACTTTTAGATCTGGTCTACCCTTTTCCATCACTATTTTAAATCTAATGGAATTATGGTCACTGGCCCCAAAGTGCTCCCCCACTGACACCTCAGTCACCTGCCCTGCTTTATTTCCCAAGAGCAGGTCAAGTTTTGCACCTTCTCTAGTAGGTACATCTACATACCGAATCAGAAAATCTTCTAGTACACAATGAACAAATTCCTCTCCATCTAAACCCTTAACACTATGGCAGTCCCAGTCTATGTTTGGAAAGTTAAAATCTCTGACCATAACCACCCTATTATTCTTACAGATAGCTGAGATCTCCTTACAAGTTTGTTTCTCAATTTCCCTCTGACTATTAGGGGGGCTACAATACAATCCCAATAAGGTGATCATCCCTTTCTTATTTCTCAGTTCCACCCAAATAACCTCCCTGGATGTATTTTCGGGAATATCATCCCTCAGTACAGAGGTAATGCTATCCCTTATCAAAAATGCCACTCCCCCTCTTTTCTTGCCTCCCTTTCTGTCCTTCCTGTAGCATTTGTATCCTGGAACATTAAATTGCCAGTCCTGTCCATCTCTGAGCCACGTTTCTGTAATTGCTATGATATCCCAGTCCCATGTTCCTAACCATGCCCTGAGTTCATCTGCCTTCCCTGTTAGGCCCTTGCATTTAAATAAATGCAGTTTATTAGTGCTACCTTGTCCCTGCCTGCCCTGACTGTTTGATTCTCTTCTGTTCTCAATTGTACCAGTCTCAGATTGATCTCTTTCTTCACTATCTCACTGGGTCCCACCTCCCCCCAACCTTAGTTTAAATTGTCTTGAGCAGCTGTAGCAAGTCTCCCTGCCAGTATATTAGTCCCCTTCCAATTTAGGTGCAATCCAGCCTTCTTGTACAGGTCACTTCTACCCCAAAAGAGATTCCAAATGGTCCAACAATGTGAATCCTTCTCCCATACACCAGCTCCTCAGCCATGCATTCATCTGCTCTATCCTCCCATTCCTGCCCTCACTAGCTCGTAGCACTGGGAATAATCCAGATATTACTACTCTCAAGGACCGCCTTTTTAAATTCCTGCCTAACTCTCTGAAATCTCCGTTCAGAATCTCAACCTTTTCCCTTCCTATATCATTGGTTCCAATATGGACAATGACCTCCAGCTGGTCCCTCTCCCCCTTGAGAACATTCTGAACCCTCTCTGAGACATCCTTGATCCTGGCACCAGGGAAGCAACACACCATTCTGCTTTTTCACTGCTGGCCATAAAAACCACACAACAGGTTATAGTCCAACAGGTTTATTTGGAAGTCCAAGATTTCGGAGCACTGCAAGGGGTTAGGCTTTCCGATGTCATAACAGCATGGAGCATCATGACAGCCCATCCGGCTTTCCTGTGATCTGTAGTTAGAGGTATTGTGAGTTTTTATTAAAGGCCCTGTTGCCTGTTTGGCACAAGGTGGAGATGTTCTTGTCAAAGTCAAGGTTTCCATTTTCAGTACCTCACAGTCATCCTTGGGATGATCTTTTAATCGTTCTCCAGGATTCTGATGAACCATGTTACCTGCCCATCAATGAAACGCAACACTCTGAAAGCCTGTATTTCAAAATAAACCTGTTGGACTATAACCTGGACTTGTGCAATTTTTAACTTTGTTCACTCCAGTCAAACATCGGCACCTCCTCCTCATAGTTTAAGCAAACAGTGAAATTTGCAACTGACCTCGGAGGAACCTGTGTGGGAGAACTCACAGCACAGGAACAGATAAGTGCATAGTTAAGTATAACCATGCTATAAATCTACAATAGTGAGCGGATGAGTTTTTTTTTGATTATACGTTTTATTGACATCTGTTTCTTGATTACATTTTAACAATATAAACTTAAGTACTAAGCTAGGCTAGAGCAATGTTTTTTTAAAAAGAGCAGGAAGACTGCTATTTTTTGGGTCTGTAGATTGTTGAGGAGAAAAATGGCCTTTAGTAGAGTGGTGTGCTCTTCCTGTTGGATGTGGGAGATTAGGGAAAGTTTCCATGTTACTGATGATTATGTCTGCAGGATGTGTCTTTGGTTACAAGTCCTATCAGATCACATGGATCAGTTGGAGCAGTTAGAGGTAATGAGGAACTTACAGGAGCTAGGGGGTGTGATGGATGGCAGTTTTAAGAAGGGAGATAAATCACAGATACAGTCAGGTAGAAGGGTTACCACCAGGAAAGGTTGGAGAGGGAGGCAGGTACTGCAGGAGTCTCCTGTGGCTATTTCCAACTCAAACAAGTATGTTGTTTTGGAAAATGTAGGGGATGAAGGACTTTCAGGGGAATGTAGCGCATACAGCAAGATTTCTGGTACAGAGACTAGCTTTAATATATGAGAGGTACATTAGGTTCCAAGTGATTGATTGTGTTAGGGGACTGTCTAGTCAGAGGCACAGACAGACGTTTCTGTGCCCAGCAGTGAAAAATCAGAATGGTGTGTTGCCTCCCTTGTACTAGGATCAAGGATATCTCAGACAGAGTACAAAATATTCTCAAAGGTGAGAGGGACCAGCAGGAGGTCTTTTTTTCAGATTAGAACTAATGACATAGGAAGGGAAAAGGATGAGATTCTGAAGGGAGAATACAGAAAGTTAGGTAGCAATTTAAAAAGGAGGTCCTCGAGAGTAGTAATATCTGAATTACTCCTGGTGCTGCAAGCTAGTGAGAGTATGAATAGGAGGATAGAGCAGATGTATGCATGGCTGAGGAGCTGGTGCAGGGGAGAAGGGTTCACATTTTTAGATCATTGGAATCTTTTCTGGAGTAGAAGTGATCTGTACAAGAAGAATGGATTACACCTGAATTGGAAGGGGATGAATATACTGGCAGGGATATTTGCTTAAGCTGAAACACCCACTTCACACCTGCCTTTAAAAATAAGAAAACGTTAGAGTCTAGGCTATCTTCCTATATTATTTTGAGGTGATCTGGCCTGATCCATAACAGAGGGAAAGTGAGGACTGCAGATGCTGGAGATCAGAGCTGAAAAATGTGTTGCTGGAAAAGCACAACAGGTTAGGCAGCATCCAAGGAGCAGGAGAATCGACGTTTCGGGCATAAGCCCTTCTTCAGGAAACGTCAATTCTCCTGGTCCTTGGATGCTGCCCGACCTGCTGCGCTTTTCCAGCAACACATTTTTCAGCTCTGATGCATAACAGATCCCACAACTAATGGATCAGATCCAAGCTCTGCAGTCCTGTCACCTCCAAATCAAGAACTGTGTTCCCTGTAATAATCTTTCCCAAAGTACACACATCCAACATCTGTGCATAATGGAGGCTTTGACTTTCAGTTTCAATGTGTTGTCTTGCCAATGGAACCTTCAAGAAGCTGCATGGCCAAGCATCTTAAAAGGAACTTTCTGTATCATATTCACAACCAAATAACTCACTGGAAGAGAAGGCTTCACAAAGTTAGCCATCAATGATGGGGCAGCCCAGCACACTGCAAAAGACATGCTGAAGCATTTGCAAGCATCTTGAGCCAGAAATGCCAAATGATAATTCACCTCAGTCTCCTCAACACATATCAGACTTCAGCCTATTTGACTTCTCCATGTGATATCAAGTAATAGCTTAAGGTAATGAGACACAGCAAAGGCTCAGGGCCTGACAACATTCCAGCAACAGAACTGAAGACTTGTGCTCCAGAACTAGCTCATCCCTCGCCAAGCTGTTGCAGCACAAATACAGCACTGGCATTATCCAACAATGTGGAAAATTGCTCAGTAATGCCTAGTCAATAAAAACAGGACAAATCCAACATGACCAATTACCACCCCATCAGTCTATTCTCAATCAAAGTGATGGAAGGTGTCATGAATAGTACTATCAAGTGATACTTAACTGCTCACTGACACACAATTTGGGTTCAGCCAGAGTCATTCACCTCCTAACTTCATCACAGCCTTGGTTCAAGCATAAACAAAAAAGAGAGAAAGGGAGGGTGACTGCCCTTAATGTCCAAAGAGCATCTGACCAAGTGCTCCACCAAGGAGACAGTGCAAAACTGGAATCAAACCCCTCCATTTAGAGTCATACCTGTCACAAAGGAAGCTGGTTTTAGTTATGGAAGTCAATTATCTTAACACCAGGACATCTCTGCAGGAGTTCCTCATAGGTTCAAAGGTGTGGATGTTCACTGCTGGTTACACAATGTCCAACATTATTTGCAATTCCACAGACACTGAAGCAGTTCTTGTCCACATGTAACAAGATCTGGACAACATTTTGCCTTGGGCTGATAAGTAGTGTGACTGTTATATGTCACATATGTGCCAGGCAATGACCATTTCCAACACAGTCAATCTAACCATTGTCCCTTGACATTCAGTGGTATCACTATCCATGAATTTCCACATTTTCAACATCCTGAGGGTTATCACTGACTAGAAACTGAATTTGACTAGCTATGTAAGTGGCTATAAGAGCAAGTCAGAGGCTAGGATTTCTGGATTCCTGACTTTTCAAAGCCTGTCCACCATCTACAAAGTACAAGTCAGGGGTGTCATAAATACACTCCATTTGCCTGGATGAGTCAATTTGCAAAAAAATACTTAAGAAGCTAGACACCATTCAGAACAAAGCAGCCCTCCTGACTGGCATCCTGTCTAACGCCTTCAGCATTCACTCACTTCATCACTGAGGCAGTACGTATCATCGACAAGATGCACAGAAACAACATATTGAGACTTCTGTGACAACAATTTCCAAACAGTCTCTATAACCGAGGCAGACAGGATATGGAGGAGCCGGTGTTGGACAAAGTTAAAAAAATCACACAACACTAGGCTATAGTCCAACAGGTTTATTTGGAAGCACTAGTTTTCAGAGTGCTGCTCCTTCATCAGGTAACTAGTGAGACAGGATCATAAGATACAAAACTTATAGTCAAAGATCACAGTGTCATGTAATTAAAATGGATTGGAACAAACCTTGATTGCTGTTAAGTCTTTCATCTTTTAGAATGTATACTGTTTTAAATGCATGACCTGTGATCTTTTGCTATAAATTCTGTGTCTTACAATCCTGCCCCACTAGTTACCTGATGAAGGAAAGGCACTCTGAAAGCTAGTGCTTCCAAATAAACCTGGTGGAGTATAACCTGGTGTTGTGCGATTTTTAACTTTAGACCTGGAATAGAGTGGTGCTGGAAAAGCACAGCAATTCAGGCAGCATCAGAGGAGCAGGAAAATTGACGTTTCAGGCAAAAGCCCTTCATCAGGAATACAGGCAGAGTGCCTGAACAGTGGAGAGTTAACTGAGAGGAGGGTGGAGGTGGGGAGAAAGTAGCATAGAGTACAATAGGTGAGTGCGGGTGGGGATGAAGGCGATAGGTCAGGGAGGAGGGTGGAGTGGATAGGTGGAAAGGAAAATAGGCAGGTAGGACAAGTCATGGGGACAGTGCTGAGCTGGAAGTGAGGTGAGGTGGGGGGGAGGGGGAGTTGAAATGTTGGGCAACCGGACGGTGGGGTTGATTGGTGTGGGTGTCCCAGAGATGTCCCTAAAGCGCTCTGCTAGGAGGCATCCAGTCTCCCCAGTGTAGAGGAGATCGCATCAGGAGCAACGGATATAATAAATGATATTGATGGATGTGGAAGGCTCCTTTAGGGCCTTGGATGGAGGTGAGGGAGGAGGTGTGGGCACAGGTTTTACAGTTCCTGCGGTGGCAGGGGAAGGTGCCAGGACAGGGGGGTTGTTGGGGGGCATGGACCGACAAGGGCAGGAAATACATGGGGACATTGCCACATTCAATTTCTCCACCATCCTGCCTTGTCACAATCTTTGGGTCAAAATCCTGGAACTTTCTCCCTAATATTACAGTGAATGTAGCTACACCACATGGGAGTGCAGCAGTTTAAGAAGTCAACTCACCATCACTTGCTGCAGGACTAGTCAAGAAAGGCAATAAACACAGGCCAAGGCAGCAATGTTCATTCATGGATGAATGAAAAGTCTAAAAATTTGCATAAGACATCTGAAACAAGATCAGTCATTCCAAACAATGGCAAATTCTTTATTCATCCTGAAGAGTGGCTGTTTCTTGCATTGATACAAATTCACTGGAAACAGATTTTGCACAGTTTGTTTTCAAATGTGTTTTTGTGGTAACTAAAAAAAACACAGGGGAGCTTAGCAAAGGTTTCAAAGTTGTAAAATCAATTGTACTGGAGCTAACTAACTAAAACCACAGAAGTTTCATGGATTTCATTTAGCAGTTAAAAGTTGTAATATCAGATTCTCAAAATCCTCAAAAAGGTTGGATTGTAATCTTGGCACCATCAGCACTGCACAGCTGGACAAACAAGATAACATGGTTCTAAACCTCTAATACAAGCCATTTTTGGAATAAGAGACAATCTCAGTAAGTCAATCCTTTGTACAAAACTACTAATGCCCTTTTCTTTTACTCCTAACACTTAATATTCATAGGATCTGGATTAGTGGTGCTGGAAGAGCACAGCAATTCAGGCAGCATCCGAGGACAGGCAAAATCGATGTTTCGGGCAAAAGTCTGGCTTCCAGCATCTGCAGTCATTGTTTTTACCTACTGAATATTCATAGCTCTGTCTAGTCTATGGGGACTTTGCATAGCCAGGTTTTAACTGTAGTACCAAGCACCATTCGTGGTACATCGAATGCGATGTGCAGGCACGATTCTGTGGCATTTACAGCTCTAAGAAAATACTAACAAGTATTTAAACAAGATTTAAAAGCTGCTGTTTTGGTAACCAAATAGTCTCAGTTTTTTTTAATAAGTAAACATATAAATGTTCACCCATCATGGCCCATGCTAACAACATAGTTATTCCTCTTGCATATATTAAATCTATAGCAGGTTCCCTCAAGTGTTTCATTCATAATCAGTTGATCAAAACGTGCTTATTTTAAAAAAAGGCTGAGTTTAACTAATGCGAGACTTAAAAAATTGCCATTCCTCCAGAATATGGAATTGGTCTCCTTCACACCAGCTGCTAACAAACCAATGGAGGAATGCTCCAAGAGGTGGGCACCGCAGGGTGTGGCATGTTTTATTTCCCCTTTCGATTCAGTTTTGATTTAATCCCTGCCCTCCCTATTACCTTTTTGATCACTTAGGCATTGTGCTTTGTTGAGAAGGGCTCTGCTTGTCACTGGCCAGTCGGGTCTTTCTTTTTTCCCGTGGAGGAGTATAAATAAAGATTTCTGCACTCGCTGTTCTTCACTGTGTCCTATACCTGCGCACACACAACTGACGGGTTCTGGGGAAAATAAGCACTACCGCTGTTTGGCTATAGTGTGATTTAAAAAAGAAGGTTGGAGAAATGTTTCTTATGCTTTCAGTTCATACCATGCAGTACCCTGGCTGTCTTGGTCTATGGACCCTGCTAATTGTCTGGCACCAAGGACGCAGTTGCTTGCATTTCTAATAAAGCCATGTTAATGGTGGAAGGAACTGCTGCAGATTTCAAAGCGTGCAGGAGAAAACTAAGACTAATCTAGAAATTTATATAATGCATTTAAGTGAGAACTGACAGGAACATAAAATTGAAGCCCTAATTTTTATTAAAAGACTCAATAAATCTTAACACTCTTGAGAAATACATTGTAAGAAAAATAAACTTCAAGGGAAACGTAATTTAGTTTGTATTTTGCTTTTTGAAGAGTTTGGAATTAGGAAAGGTCGTGTTGGAATTTACACAGTGCCTTTCATGACCACCAGATGGGGTTGCACATTAGCTCAGTGGTTAGCAGTGCTGCCTGAAAGCATCAGGGACCTGGGTTTGATTCCAGACTTGGACAACTGCCTGTGTGGAGTTTGCACATTGTCCGTGTCTGTGTGGGTTTCCTCCGGGTGCTCCGGTTTCCTCCCACAGTCCAAAGATGTGCAGGTTAGGTGGATTGGCCATGTTAAATTGCTCATAGTGTCCAGGGACGTGCAGACTAGGTAGATTAGCTACGGGGAAATTTTCATTAGGGAAGTGGATCTGCATGGGCTGCTCTTCAGAGGGTTGATGTGGACTCGATGGGCTGAATGACTTGCTCCCTCACTTTGTAGGGATTTTATTCTACGCCCCAAAGTACTTTACTTCCATTTAAGTACTTCTGCGGTCTCGGATAAGCATTTTAAAGCAACCTTATCCGATATGTTATGACACACCTCTACAGCAGGTGGGAATTGAACTGGAGCTTTCTAGTCCAGAGACCACAACATGTTGGAGCAGAAGTAGGCCATTCAGTCCATCAAATCTGCTCTGCCATTTAATATTTTTTTTTATTTTAACCCCCACACTACCACCTAAGTGAGGTAGTGCTTATTGTTTTTTTTCCCCAGCAACCATGGTGTGTGTGTGCAGGTGTGAGACACAGTGAAAGACACAAAGTGCACAAATCTTTATTCAAATTCCACCACCAGGAAGATAGGAAAACACCCGGGTGGCCAGTGACAAACACTGCCCTTCACATCAAACGGCAGTGCTGTGTGATCAAAACAGTGAAGGGGAGGGTAGGGACTAAATCAAAATAGAGTTGGAGGGAGAAATGATGCACTCCACTCCCTGCGGCGCCCACCTCTCCCTGAACAACTCCAGGGTGTTGGTCGACACCGCGTGCTCCTTCAGGTCCCTGTTTGT
>NC_057714.1:6194627-6215695 GCF_004010195.1 Chiloscyllium plagiosum | reverse complement strand
AGTACGGGACCTTGGGGCCAATGTGAAATTCTGGCCGGGCTGGGGTGAGCGCAGACGGGATCCCACCGCACACCTGAGCGTCCTCCAACTGGTGCACTACGTCAGGTCCGAGCACCGCCGTTTTAAGGCGTCGGATGGCGGTGCCACGTACCGGACGTCTACCGCTGGCTATGGCTCTGCCATTTAATGAGATCATGGCTGATCTAAAAATCCTCAACCTCCACTTCTTTCCTACCTTTTCCCCACAATGGATGTTAGCTATCGGCCGGTTCATTTAACTGTTCTTTGTCTCTTTCCCTTCTTAAATAAAGGTGTTACGTTGACAATTTTCTAGAATCTACAGATTCCTGGGAGATTACTACCAGTGCATCCACTATTTCTGTAGCTGCTTCCTTTAATATTCTGAAATACATCACATAAGGTCCAGCAGAAGTATTAGTTTGTGGCTCCATTAGTTGCCCTAGTACTTTATCTCCAGTGACAGTCAATGTATCATTTTCTATCCTCCTTTTGCCCCTTGAATATTTAACAATTTTGGAATGCTTCCAATGTGAAGACTAAAGCAAATATTTGTTCAACTGCCTATTATTATTTCCTCAGCCTCATTCACGAAGGGACAGATGTTCACTTGGGCTTCCCTCTTCCTTTTTATACATTTAAAGAAGCTGAGAGAGAAGGTCACTACCGCTATGCCACTAGTCCTTTTGTAATTTCTCCATCTACCATGGTGAATACAAGCCCATATGCCAAGAGCATTAGTCTAGATCCCCAGATTACTATTGCAGCAAAATGACTACCACCTTCCTTTATGTAGTCATAGATATAATGTAAGAAATGCAACCACCAGTTAGGGCACAACAAATAGCCACAAAGCAATGTAATAATGACCAGGCATTCTGTTCGTGTAAAACTGATTGAGGGAGAAACATTAGACAGGATTCTGGGGATAGCTCCCCTTGTCTTTCTCAAAACAGTGTCATGGGATCATTTACATCCTCTCCAGAAGCAAAGGGAGGCCTTGGTTTCATGTCTCATCTCCAACAGTATTGCAGAGGTATATCAGTCTTGATTTTGTTCAAAACCTGGAATGGATTTTCACATTGGAAGCCTGTGGCTCAGAATGAGATTGCTGCCAACTGAGCCAGGATTTTAATTCAAAGCCATGACCAGAATAGTTGACATAAATAAGGATTAAAGGTAAATAGAAGAAAAAAATTGTTTTAAATAATGTAGTCATAGAGATGTACAGCATGGAAACAGACTATTCAGTCCAACTTGTCCATGCCACCCAGGTATCCAAACCCAATCTAGTCCCACCTGCCAGCACCCAGCCCATACCCCTCCAAACACTTCCTATTCATATACCCATCCAAATGCCTTTTAAATGTTGCAATTGTACCAGCCTCCACCACTTACTCTGGCAGCCCATTTCCCCCCCCTACACACAGACACAGACACAGACACAGACACAGACACAGACACAGACACAGACACAGACACAGACACAGACCTCTGTTTGAAAAAGTTGCCCCTTAGGTCCCTTTTATATCTTTCCCCACTCACCCTAAACTTATGCCTTCTGGTTCTGGACTCCCCGACCCCAGGGAAAAGACCTTGTCTATTTATCCTATCCATGCCCCTCATGATATTACAAACCTCTATAAGGTGACCCCTCCGACGTTCCAGGGGAAAAAAAAAGTCCTAGCCTATTCAAACCTCTTCCTATAGCTCAAATCCTCCAACTCTGGCAACATCCTTTTAAATCTTTTCTGAACTCTTTCAAGTTTCACAACATCATTCTGAAAGGAGGGAGATCAGAACTGCACGCAATATTTCAAAAGTGGGCTATCAATATCCTGTACTACCACAACATGACCTCCCAACTCCTGTACTCAATACTCTGACCAATAAAGGAAACCATACCAAACGCCTTTTTCACTATCCTATTTACCTGCTACTCCACTTTCAAGGAGCTATGAACCTGCACTCCAAGGTCTCTTTGTTCAGCAACACTCCCTAGGACCTTACCATTAAGTGTATAAGTCCTGCCAAGATTTGCTTTCCCAAAATGCAGCACCTCGCATTTATCTAAATTAAACACCATTTGCCACTTCTCAGCCCATTGGCCCATTTGATCAAGATCCCGTTAAAATCAGAGGTAGCCTTCTTCGCTGCTCACTACACATCCAATTTTGATGTCAGCTGCAAACTTACTAACTGTACCTCTTTTGCTCACATCCAAATCAGCTATGTAAATGACAAAAAGTAGAGGACCCAGCACCAATCCTTGTGGCACTCCACTGGTCACAGGCCTCCAGTCTGAAAAACACCCTCCACTACCACCCTCTGTCTTCTACAATTCAGCCAGTTCTGTATCCAAATGGCTAGTTCTCCCTGTATTCCGTGAGATCTAACCTTGCTAACTCGTCTCCCACGGGGAACCTTCTCGAACACCTTACTGAGGTCCACATAGATCACATCTACTGTTCTACCCTCAATCCTCTGTTACTTCTTCAAAAAAACTCAATCAATTTGTGAGACATGGTTTCCCAAACACAAAGCCAAGTTGACTATCCCTAATCAGTCCTTGTCTTTCCAAATACATGTACATCCTGTCCCTCAGGATTCCCTCCAACAACTTGCCTACCATCGACGTCAGGCTCACTGGTCTATAGCTCCCTGGCTTGTCCTTACCAACTTTCTTAAACAGTGGCACCACCTTAGCCAATCTCCAGTCTTCCAGCTTCTCACCTGTGACTATCGATGATACAAATATCTCAGCAAGAGGCCCAGCCATCACTTCTCTAGCTTACCACAGAGTTCTCAGGTACACCTGGGGATTTATCAGTTTTTATGCATTTCAAGACATCCAGCACTTCCTCCTCTGTAATATGGACATTTTTCAAGATGTCACCATCTATTTCCCTACATTCTATATCCTTCCATATCCTTTTCCACAGTAAATACTGATGCAGAATACTCATTTAGTATCTCCCCCATTTTCTGTGGCTCCACACAAAGGCCGCCTTGCTGATCTTTGAGGGAGAAAGTGAGGACTGCAGATGCTGGAGATCAGCGCTGAAAATGTGTTGCTGGAAAAGCGCAGCAGGTCTGGCAGCATCCAAGGCAGGATTCCTGAAGAAGGGCTCTTCCCTGAAATGTCGATTCTCCTGATCCTTGAGGGGCCCTATTTCCTCCCTAGTTACCCTTTTGTCCTTAATGTATTTGTAAAAACCCTTTGGATTCTCCTTAATTCTATTTGCCAAAGTTATCTCATGTTCCCTTTTTGCCCTCCTGATTTCCCTCTCAAGTACACTCATACTGCCTTTATACGCTAAGGATTCACTTGATCTGTCCTGTCCATAGCTTATATTTGCTTCCTTCTTTTTCTTAAGCAAACCCTCAATTTCTTTAATCATCCAGCATTCTCTATACCTACCAGCCTTACCTTTCATCCTAACAGGAATATACTGTCTCTGGATTCTCATTATCCCATTTCTGAAGGCTTCCCATTTTCCAGCCGTCCCTTTACCTGCAAAAAGCTGCCCCAATCAGCTTTTCTAAGTTCTTGCCTAATATATTCAACATAGGCCTTTCTCCAATTTAGAACTTCAACTTTTAGATCTGGTCTATCTTTTCCCATCACTCTTTTAAAACTAAGAATTATGGTCGCTGGTCCTAAAGTGCTCCCCCACCTTTAACACTATGGCAGTCCCAGTCGACATTTGAGGGGTTAAAATCCCCTATCATAACCACCCTGTTATTCTTACCAATAACTGAGATCTCCTTACAAGTTTGTTTCTCAATTTCCCTCTGATTATTAAGGGGGTCTATAATATAATCCTAATAAGGTGATCATCCCTTTCTTATTTCTCAGTTCCACCCAAATAACATCCCTGGATGTATTTCCAGGAATATCCTCCCTCAGCACCGCTGTAATACTATCAAAAACACCACTCCCCCTCCTCTCTTGCCTCCCTTTCTGTCCTTCCTGTAGCATTTGTATCCTGGAACATTAAGCTGCCAGTCCTGTCCATCCCTGAGCCATGTTTCTGTAATTGCTATGATATCCCAGTCCCATGTGCCTAACCATGCCCTGAGGTCATCTGCCTTCCCTGTTAGGCCTCTTGCTTTGAAATAAATGCAATGTAATTTATCAGTCCTACCTTGTTCTCTGCTTTGTCCCTGCCTGCCCTGACTGTTTGCCTCGCTTCTTTTCTCAACTGTACCAATCTCAGATTGATCTCTTCCTCACTATCTCCCTGGGTCCCATTTCCCCACCTTACTACTTTATATCCTCCTGAGCAACTCTAGCAAATCTCCCTATCAGTATATTAGTCCCCTTCCAATTTAGGTGCAATCCGTCCTTCTCGTACAGGTCACTTCTACTCCAAAAGAAATTCCAATGATCCAAAAATGTGAATCCTTCTCTCATACACCAGCTCCTCAGCCATGCATTCATCTGCTCTATCTTCCTATTCCTTCCCTCACTAGCTCTAACACTGGGTGTAATTCAGATATTACTACTCTCAAGGATCTCATTTTTAAATTCCTGCCTAACTCTCTGTAATCTCCCTTCAGAATCTCATCCTTTTCCCTTCCTCTGTCATTAGTTCCAATGTGTGACCTCCTGCTGGTCCCTCTCCCCCTTGAGAACATTCTGCACCCTCTCTGAGATATCCTTGATCTTGGCACCAGGGAAGCAACACACCACTCTGATTTTTCGCTGTTAGCCACAGAAACATCTGTCTGTGCCTTAGACTAGACAATCCCCTAACACAAATCAATCGATCAATCTCTTGGAACCCAACGTATCCTTCATTGCATTAGAGCCAGCCTCAATACCAGAAACTTGGCTGTTCTCCTGAGAATCCATCACCCCCTGCACTTTCCAAAACAGCATACTTGTTTGAAATGGGGATAGCCACAGAAGACTCCCGCATTTCCTGCCTACCTCTCTTACCTTTCCGAGAGTTAGCCCATCTATGTGACTGTACCTGTGACTTTTATCCCTTCCTATAATTGCCATCCATCACACCCCCTTGCTCTTGTAAATTTCTCATTGCCTCTCACTGTCGCTCCAACCTTCCATTCGATCTGATAGAATTCCCAACCAATGGCATTTATTGCAGGTGTAATCCTCAGTAACACGTAAACTCTCCCAACAACACTGTCTTATTCCTCTCCAAAACATTGCTCTAGGCTAACTTAATACTTATGGCTTATATTTTAAATTTAATCAAGAGACACAGATATCATGTTGGTGATATAACTTTTACTCATTAACATTATCATACTTTAAAGTATTTTAAAGTATTAAAATATCCCAATTGCTTCTCAGGTGCATTTTGAATCAAAACGTCATAACAAGCTACAAAAGCAGTTGGTGATAGTAAGGACTGCAGACGTGTAAGTCAGAGTTAATAAGATGTGGAGCTGGAAAAGCACAGCAGGTCAGCATCTGAGGAGCAGGGAAGTCGTCATTTCAGGTCAGGATCCTTCATCAGAACTGGGGAGTGGGAAGGGATCTCAGGAATAAACAGAGGGAGAGGGGTGGGGTAAGGTAGCTGGGATGCACCCGCATGGGTCTGAGCTATGCCTGCCTCTTTGCAGGATACATGGCACAGTCTCTCTCCCACAGCTACACCAGCAACATCCCCTACCTCTTCCTCTGCTATGTTGATGGCTGTGCTGCCTTGTGCTCCCAAGAGGAGCTCGAACAGTTCATTAACTTCACCCACACCTTCAATCCTGACCCCAAATTCACATGGACCATCTCTGACACCTCCCTCCCTTTCCTGGACCTCGCCGTCTTCATCTCAGGTAACCAACTTAACACAGACATCCGTTTCAAACTTACCAACTCCCACAGTTTGCCAGACTACACCTCCTCTCACACATCCTCCTGCAAAAATGAGATCCCGTACTCTCAATTCCTCCGCCTCTGCTCCCAGGATGAGCAATTCCACTCCAGGACATCCCAGATGTCCTCCTCCTTCAAGGACATGTGGCCAGATAGGCTGCCCAAAATAATTGGTTTATGATGAACTTTGATAAAGTGGCCAAAAATTAAAGAATGCTGGGAAATAAAACCCAGCCTTGACTAAAATGACTGTGCTAATCCACATGCTGCAGAATCCAGAAAGGCTGCAACTGCCCACAGATGGTTTGCAAACAAACCTGACAGCTGCAGACCCTGCAATATACACCTCAAGGTGGACTTGAATTGGACAATGGAATGTTGCCCTCAGGACAATTGGAACCATTGAATCATTTGCTCGACACAGAGGCACCTAAGGGCGACCCTCCAATCAATGTGCCAACATCTGGTTAGGTCTGATTGATCAGGGTAATCGAACCTGATCAATCCATTGGTATCCTCAAGACCCTCCCAAATGGGCACAAAGGCTCAGAAGGTTAAAAATCACCACAAAACCCCACTCAGGCCAGTAACTCGAGAATAACCACCAAAAGAGAAGACACCTCCAAGATCATCAAAAGAAAAGGCATCATCACGTGGAACCCAGCCAAGTTCTACTGGGGTGGTATACAATCAATCAACTATAGGATGGAGTAGTAATGTATATCATTAGTTCATAGTAAATTTGTTGTTCCACTATTAATTATTTCAGTAAGTGAAAAGCATTGTTTGTAATCTCAGTTCAAACCAAATCTCAGTTCTTTTAATGAATATAAGAATTTAAACACAGTATGGCAGACACAATAGACTGGAATTTCCCTTCCCCTGTGATTAATAATGCCCTCAACAGCATCTCCTCTATTTCCCACACTTTTGCCTTCAAACCCCCTCCCCCCACAATAAGGATAGAGTACTCCTGGTCCTCACATACCACCACACCAACCTCCAAATCCAAATGCATCATCCTCTGGCATTTTCGCCACCTTTAGATTAGATTAGATTACTTACAGTGTGAAAACAGGCCCTTCAGCCCAACAAGTCCACACTGACCCTCCGAAGAGCAACCCACCCATACATTTACCCCTTCACCTAACACTACAGGCAATTTAGCATGGCCAATTCACCTAACCTGCACATCTTTGGACTGTGGGAGGAAACTGGAGCACCCGGAGGAAAGCCACGCAGACACGGGGAGAATGTGCAAACTCCACACACAGTTGCCTGAGGCGGGAATTGCACCCAGGTCTCTGGCGCTGTGAGACAGCAGTGCTTAACCACTGTGACACCGTGCCACCCACTGTAGTCAGACCCCACCACCAAACAGATTTCCTTCCTCACCCCATCTGCTTTCCATAGGGACTGTTCACTCCAAGACTCCCTTATCAGTTCCACACCCAGCACCTTTCCCTGGAACTGCACAAAGTACAACACCTGCCCCTACGTCTTCTTTCCAAGGCCCCAGATGCTCATTTCAAATCCAGCAGAGATTCACCTGCACTTCTAACCTGGTCTATTGCATCCAATGTGGTCTCCTCTTCATCAGAGAGGCCAAACGCAGGCTTGGAGATTGGTTCGCTGAGCATCTATGTTCTGTACGCTCCAATCAAAACCACCATCTGGTTGCCAGCCATTTCAACTTCCACTCCCACTCCCCTGGCAACATGTCCATCCTGGGCCTACTCCTCAGCCAAAGTGAGGCCACATGCAAACTGGAGGAACAACACCTTATATTTCACCTCAGGAGCTTACAGTCCAATGGCCTCAACATAGAGTTCACCAGCTTCAAAGTCTCCTCACCCCCAACCTCATCCCATGTCCAACCCTCCCTCTCCTCCTCACCTTCTTGACCTATCTTACCCATCCATCCCCCTTCTCACTTATCTGCAGCCCCATCCACCTATTTATTTCTGAGCTCCTGTCCCCCTCCCGACCTGAAACGTTATCTTTCCTGCTCCCTCATAAGCAATTGTTTGTTACCACAGGTAGCCAAAACTTAGTCAAATGGGTAAGCTTGAAGAAAGCCAGGGAAAGTTTTAATTTGGAATGCTTTAGGTTTAGGAGCTGAATAACATCGATCCATGCATGAAATTGATTTCTACAGCTTGAGCAGGTTCAGGGATAGAGAGGGAGTTTATTCAAAAACAAGGATACGAACTTTAACACTGAGATGTTGCCAGATTGGAGCAATGTGGGTTGGGCGTAAACTAAATGGGACTTGTGCAGTTAGGTTACAGGGTTTTGAATAAAAACACATTTACAGAGAATGCAATGTATGAATAGGAGAAACGTCACAATTTTTTATTTAAATATTACTTATTTTTAAATCTCTATTCCTTTAGTCAGTGACATTGCTATTTGATACCATTGATAGCTTTTGATTCTATGAAATTTTAAAAAAATTGCACTTGGTGATTCTGAGTTATTGGCAGATGTAACGACACACCTCCAGAGCAGGTGGGATTTGAACCCTGGCCTCCTGGCTCGGAGATAGAGACACTGCACCACAAAATCCCAAACTTGCATGGGTAGCAATGCTTACAAACAGTGGGTGAATGTCACATGAGTAAATGACGTGCACCACATCATATGATCAGTTGCACATGATCTAGTAGCAGCACAGAGCGGAAAGTTTACCATATACCACCCAGTAGTGTCACCCTAACAGGAACGAAACGAAATGCGCTGGGTTAGAGCTGCTCATACGCCACTTCCCCAGAATCCCAGCCCCAACAGGAAGTATTAGTTAATAAAACGGGGTGGTACCCTCTCATGATCAAACAGCAATAGGAATGTTGAATTCTGGCTACCATAATCACATTACAGGCAATGAACTGCAGCTAAAGGATTTTCGAAGATTTAACCCCAGCTTGCTGACTCTTTTCCTTCACAACACTGATTGCACGCCCCGAGACGTTCATTTTGAAATGCAAAGTGCTTTGGAGCGTCCGGTGGTGCCAATTGAATACAAGTTGATACTTTTCCCCTCCAGCTGTATGTAATATTTAAGCCCCAAACCCAATCCCTAACCCCCCTAAATGCCGTCCCCAATCTGTAACATTTACTCCACAACCCCCTGGTGAAGGAGCGTCGCTCCGAAAGCTAGTGCTTCCAATTAAACCTGTTGGACTATAACCTGGAGCTGTGAGATTTTTTTTTTAAAAACTTTGTACACCCCAGTCCAACACCGGCATCTCCATGTCATGTCTTTCCAGGGAGACTCCCTTGGGACGTGTACGTTTGGCTGAGTACAAGCCAAATTCTCAGGAGGACACAAATCTGTCCATGCAAGAGCAGTCTGCATCACAACGTCCCACTGACCTGCCAATATTCTGGGTCTGGTTGTATTAGGGGGGAACCAAGTACAGTAGCCGCCTGAGCTGCAGCTGGGCTTGGAACAGAGAGAGAGAGAGAGAGAGGAGGGTCAAGAATATTCATAAAAAGAATGGATTTGGAGGTGCCGGTGTTGGACTGGGGTGTACAAAGTTGGAAAAAAAAACCCACAACACCTGTCAGACTATATCCTGGTGTTATGTGATTTTTAACAGAAAAAAATAGGCACCCTTGGGTTGACAGCTCATGATATAACCGGCTCTCGCCCCTTTAAATCAGAATCGAATGAAAATTCAAATGCAAGGCACGGCCACCTCCAGCAGAGAGAGGGACTTCCTCGGGAATAATACCAAAACTCACCCGGACTGGAGGTGCAGCCTCTTGCTCGGAGCTTCCACTAAAGTATGCCGCTGCTTCCTGTGTCCCGGGCCGGGGAAATGACATGGGGAATACGGCAGAGAGGAGGGGAGGGAGCAGAAACCTAAGCAGCAGGACTCAGCCCTTTACTGCCACAACGCTACAGGGAGAAACACATCCTGATACCACATTGGGGAACAGATTAACGACAACAACTGTTTGCATTGATATAACGCCGTTTAAACCTCTTTCACCCCCCTCTGCAAAGAAGCATCTGGCACTGATAGAACTCGGGAACTCCAACAGCAAACAGGGCGGTTCACTTAAGCCTCGAACCACAGAGATGGGTTTTGATAAGTTTCTCTTTTCCCCCCAAAAAATCAGTGAACGTTGTAAAACGAGTGGACAAACTTAGGGTGAGAGGGAAGCCAAGAACCAAAAAGTGCATATATTTGCATTTATATAGCACCTTTCAGCTATAATATAGGGTGGACCAAAGTATTCTACATGTAATGAATCATGTTGGGGCTCAGTCACAGCAGTCAATGTGCACAGGGCAAGTTTCCAGTTACAGGAATGAAGCAAATTACCAGATTATTGGAGCAGAAACTGAATGACCTGTGTTGGTTCAGTCTGCAATTCAATGAACTATTTAAGTCTGGTTGCAAGATCATTGTATTCTCTTTAGCAAAGGCGTAAAAGAAAACTAGGGAATGAACGTTATATTGGGTTCTGATGTTTCGACAATTTGGAGGTAATCACCATTAACAACAGGGTTGAGTGGGTTACTGATGCTCATGAGTTGAGCTCTTCTAACATAGTTACATCAGTATTGGTCAGTAGAATTTGGTGATGCCCTTGAAAATTAAGGACTTAGGAGATGGTGTTTTTGTAGCAAAATCTCATTTTCAGTTCCAAGCCTTCCATCATCGGTTCTTGTTTCGGTTTTAGTTCTCGTCCTGGTCTTTATAATAGGTGCAGGAATTAGTCATTGGATGTATATTTATAGAAAAGGATGTCATCAGAGAATCTAAAAGTGTTTATCTGGAAAATTAGCACAACCAGTTAAATAAAAGCAGGTACTATGGTCTCAGTCAGATTACGTTTAATAACAATAGGGTACCAGTTGAGCCAGAGCTGACCTTTAAGTTAAATAGATCAAACAATAATCTGATAGGAGGGCAATGGTGACTGCTGTCCCCAAAAGAAGAATGGTCAACTCCAGACACTGTTGGGCCAAGTTGAGGACCTCACACTCCCTGGTCTACCTTTTTTGCACAAGACAGACAGAAAACACTGCTGTATGAATTCACTTGGCCCAAACAGCAGGACAGCCTAAGCACAAGATCAAACGTATAAAGAGATGGCGTCAGCCCACTACAACCACACATAGGTTCCTTAGCCCCTAGTGAGGTCAAGCCTTGAGAGGAGTGGCTGAGAATGACAGTGGGTATGAGTACTGATCTGTTTCTCCAAAGTGGTAGACATTTACGGTCACCGACTGAAACTGGCCAGGGGTGATCTTAAGCAGATTGTTGTGGCCATGTGCTCCCCCAGAGCTAAAAGGAGATTTAGATTAGGACACTCCGAACAAATGCATGCTGGGGAAGTTGCAGGCTGGTTTGTAAGGGGGGTGCTGGTTAGCGATGGCATAGTGATAATGTAACTACTCAAGTAATCCAGGATCCCAGACTAATGTCATGTGGACAAAAGTTCAAATCCTGTTGTGGCAGTTGCTGAAATTTGATTTCAGAAAAAAAGCTATTCTAATGGTGACTATATAACCACTGTCAATTATTGTTTTAAAATTAAAACCTGTCTGGTTCAGTAATGTCCTTTAGGGAAGGAAATCTACCATCCTTGCCTGGTCTGACCTACACGTGACTCCAGACCCATAGCAAGGGTCTCTTAACTGCCCTTTGACCATTTAGGGATGTTGCCATTGACACCCACAAACAAATATTGAAAAAATGTTACTGGGGGATGGGAACTCTGACAGTAACCAAGTCCTAGTTAACACCAAGTAGGATCCTAGCAAAAGGCCAAACGTGTTCACAGTCAAACTCCATGACTTGTGCCAACATGAGAGATGATAAAGGTTACTATTTTAATTCACTCCGTTTCAAAAATCTATTTTTAAACAGCCATTAGTGAATATCACTCTCGGCATGTACAACACCAACATAATCCATTGGGAAGGTTAGACACATGCTCCCATTTGGCCTGGAAGCAGATTGGTGACAATGCTCACTGAACTCCTGCTGGCCACAGTTCAAGACCATCTAAAGTCTCATTCCAAGAAGTGATACCCCAGCATGCTGTGTGAATTGTAGCCATCTAAGCCTCAATGCCCATGATGCTACAAAAACTTCAATGTTAAAACTGACAATAGTAATCAGCCCCACATTTACTCCCTTTCCTGTAGAGATGGATCCTGTTGAGCAAAAGCTAGAGATATTGGAGACTAGAGGTGATGCAGATCAGTAATGGAACTCGTCAAATTGCTAGCGTGTTTCAGGAACTAGGGCAAATAACTGAAGGTCCCCAGTGACTCCAGCAGGCCTCCCAGTAAGAGGTGATTGCCCTCCTTCAATCTGATGTTGGTGATAGTGGACACTGTAGAATACAAAGACCATTGGCAATTAAGTCTGTCGAGTACACCTTCTCTGGCACCATCATTCATTGCCTCTGCCCTGAACCAAGGAAGGGTGTGCCCAAATTCTATGAGACTTTGGAATGGATTACAAGCCAACCACATCTGATGACCCAGAGCTGCAGGCAGTTCTCAAATCTGTGCCAGATGTACTTGCAACCTATAGATATAACGGTGGAAATGGGACCCAAACTGGGAGATATAAATGAGCCGGTATATGCTGTCATGCAGAAGGACTGTTACCCTGCTGCCTTGACAGGCGAGATGTCCTTCTGCGTTGTTGATCTTACAGACATTATGCCTGAATATTTGTGGGATTGGCATCAAGGAGTATTATGGTCTCCCCCTTCTCCATTGGTATCACCCAGTAACGAAAGGCAGTCGCCGTCCTATTGCCTGACTTTCCCCGGAATCATGAGCACATTTCTCCCGCATGCACATTTATATTGTGTCACTCCTATCTATGCCGGTCATTCTGGTGCCTTGTAAGTGCACAGCCCATCATACCACTGAGAAGGAATAGTAATATGGTGATTCAATCAATTCAGAACAGTATTCACCCGTCATTGACCACAGATGTTCATGAACCAAGGTTCTCAATGGTGACATTGAGGTTGCCATGATTGCTCAGTGGTTAGTACTACTGCCTCACAGCATCAGGGACCAGGTTCAATTCCAACCTTGCGTGACTGTGGAGTTTGCATGTTCTCTCCATGTCTGTGTGGGTTTCATCTGGGTGTTCCAGTTTCCTCTCACAGTCCAAAGATGTGCAGGTTAAGTGGATTGGCCAAGGTAAATTGCCCCATAGTGTCCAGGGGTGTGCAGACTATGTGGGTTAGCCATAGTAAATGTGGGGTTATGGGGAGCTGGGTCTGAGTTGGATGCTGTTCAGAGAGTTAGTGCAGACAGGATGAGCCAAGTGGCCTCTTTCTGCACTGTAGGGATTCTGTGACACTGGCATCTGGTATTGCTCTGTGGTCTACAATTAGATCTCATAAGTGCTTTCTCATTCATGTCAGTCTACTAGTTTGCAAATCTACCTTTCCAAACCACCGCACATCATTAATTCTCTATGTGCACTCGATTCCAGGTTCTTGCAGTTATCCTGTGACTGCTCACTGTGTCTACCATCTCGAGCCATGCTTTCTCGGTTATGCTCACGGGCTCTTCCCATCTTCTGAAAGCAGGTTATCCCTCCTTGGGCTTGTTACTTGTGGGAACGTCTCCAGGGAGGCATCACCTAGTCATACAGCAACCCATCCTTGTGCCGGTCCTGTGCAGAAGCTGCTCCTGTGCAGACACACACCAATCCTTTGATATGGTTACCTGAAAGTCTAAGCATCTGTATCACATGATACGTGTAGATGTAACTTATTATGTGAAGCAGCTAACACATGAAAAGTCCCTAACATTCTCAGCTACTTGATAGGATTAAAACATGACTGGTTGATGTGGCCAAGAGTTTGAGATGACAACATTTTAAGCAGTCAAACAATTAATAGGTACTCTATTTGTAGACAGACTACATTTAAGATAATCCAACCAGAAGTGAATACTTTGTGAACTGTCTGTATGTATTATTAAACTAGACAGGCAAATAGGATCAGGATTGACACTTCTGAGGTCAAGGGTCAATAGTTAGCAAGAGCTATCTGCAACATATATATAGGGGACAAAATCTGAAAACTTTAAGTTAATAACATGGTCTATTGTTTGAAACATATGTATTAACATAAGATAGAAATAGCAACTTGGGGGTTGGAGCACAACACAATCTAAAAATTAGAATCAGATTTTTCAATAGTGCAAGTAGGGAACACTATGACGTGCAATAAATGTACAGACTGAAATTCTTTTCAACAGTTGATACCTGATTAATTGTAAGTTCTAAATTTGAGACATAGAGCTTTGCTATCCCAAGGTACTAAGGGACATGGGAAGGTAGGCAGGCAGAGGTCGGTTGCTAGTCAATGAATGGTGGAATATAATTGAGAGACTAAATGGTCTCGTTTTGGTCCCATGGTCCTTCTCTAAAAAAAGGACATCCAGCAGTAATGATTATCATACCTGTTCCCGTGAAGTGATTAGTGTGGGTAGACAGGACAAAATTCTATGGTGTCACCTTGTGAGAAATACTGAAAAGCAAATAGAGATCTGCATGGACAGGATTGGATAGGTAACCCCGTGAAAATAATTTTCTTGCTACAGAAAACACTAGTGAGAAATTCCAGACTCTTCCATCTCAGAAATAATTGAATTGTACTTGTTCCATGCAGTGCTGGCAGCAGATACACCATTTAATTCTTAATCAAAATTACTCTTTGTGCATTATTAATATGAAAGCTCTGGGATGTAGTGTCACTGGTTTTCATTCTAAGATATGAAAATCCAGGCACATAGGACTTAATAGGCAGATAGCAGGAAGAGCATTAAAAAAAGCATACATTTTTTAACAAAAGCAAAGTGGCTTCCGCCAGCTTATCCTGTCACAAAATTTATTTTGACTGAAAAATATGCCAAACTTCTGAGGATATTCTACCACTTAACTACATGGATTTCAGACAAGCCCTTATTTAAAGTCAAAAGAACCAAGCACCTAAAATTTAAGGAACACAAGCGAATGAGGTAACTATAATTTTTAAATAAGCGAATAATTCATACCTAAATATACATTCTCTACTCGCAATATATTAAAAATTAATATATCTACAGTTTGGGTAGATATGTTTATAATCTGTGCAACATAGAATATTTTGATGCTATAGATGAAAATAGAGTGCTCAAATAGAAACCAAGAGTAAGCTAGGATTAAAATCATAATCACATATTGTTTGAATTGAACTTTGAAGATCATTGATTGTAATATCAGAATTCAAGAAAATTAAACTACTGCGCAGTGATCACTATGTTGAGCCAGTAGTTACTCTTGTGACACAATATGTACACAACTCCTTCCCTGATAATGTCTGAAATAACCCTGTATTCTTTCTTAAATGGGCAAGATAATGATAACTTGCCATTACTTGCAACAATTTGTACAGCAAAGTAGACAAGGACAAAGATATAGTTAAAACAGAAAAATTGAGAAGTGATTGAGATGGAGGTCTGCAAAAATCACTTTTAACAGCATTACTTATAAATAAATTGAACAACTATAGTATTCCTATATTGCACAGCAGATACAGAATAAACTCAACAATGAAAGTTAGTGTTTGTCCTTTCTAGTCTCATTATCTGCTTTAATAAATCTTAATTATCACCTTACAGTCTCTCTGAATATTAAGAATACATGAACATGGGCTTGCATTCCTCTATCTTTAAGTTGTAGTTACAAATTAAAATATATTCAGTACATTTTTTTACTTCCTTTTTGTGTCTTTTCTCTCCTTCTCTTAATCCAGTGTTTCTTTCCCTCCATTTATTTCACTACCTGTAGCAGATTTGACATTTAAGTCACTATGCTAATTTCCACTTCTAGTTCAGTCTAAGTACTGTTTATTTCACAATTGCTTAAGCCTGATCCATGTCGAGAACATTGTGTTATTTTGAACTCACTTACAGCATTACTACTTTTTTACCAGTTAGGGTAAACTTTGGATCCTTATTTTTACATTAGATTTCTTCATAACTACATGCTTGAAAAAGAACTACATTAAAGAGTCGGCACAAAGATAATCAGAATAAACAATGGAATACCCAGTCATTTGTGTATTTGGGTTTTACATCGTGGCATAAAGGAGCAAGCTGAGTCTGTCATATGGATTGAGATCAGGTCTGAACATGCCTCCGTTCAAATTCTTAAGCTTATTAAAACTGATGATGCGACTTTAAATCATTAAAGTTCTTGAACTATTGTGCTGGAATTTGCTATCATAAGATGCAAATACCCAAAAGGTTGCTCTTGGAGTTCAGTCCTCACCCCTTCTGTTCCCTCCCACGACAGTGATACGGTCTCCCTTCTCCTCACTTACCATCCCACCAGCATTCAACCTGCACACACCAGGCCTTGTTATCACATGGTCTGCTATTACTCAACCATTGTTATCGCTAGTAGTCCCCATTCGTAGCTATTCATTCTCCTAGGCTAACCGTTATCCACCCCTCTGAGTGTAAAAGTTGCCCCTTAGGTCTCTTTTCTACCTTTCCCCTCTCACCCTAAACCTATGCCCTCTAGTTCTAGACTCCCCCATCTCAGGGAAAAGACTTTATCTATTTATCCTATCCATGCCCGTCATGATTTTATAAATCTCTAAAGTCGCCCCTCAGCCTCCGATGCTCCAGGGAAAACAGCCCTAGCCTATTCAACCTCTCCCTGTAGCTCAAACCCTCCAACCCTGGCAACATCCTTGTAAATTTTTTTTGGAACCCTTTCAAGTTTCACAACATCTTTCTGATAGGAAGGAGACCAGAATTGCACGCAATATGATAAGTGTTAATGACTCCCCATCAAGACTTCTGGCGCCAAAAAATATTATGTGTGGTGAGTCTCATTCTTTCAGATTTTGATTTGTTTGGGAAGATTTTTAAAATGTGGAATTTTTGATTTGCAGATTTTTCATTGTTTTGCCTTTATTTTACTTTCTCTTAGTTTAACCTCTTTGTCCCTCTTTTTTTCTGGAACTGGTTCAACATTGAGTTTACCCCCTTTATTTCACCCTTCTTTCTATCCTTTTTGTGTTTATTAAATGTTTAGATAGAGTAATTGAGTTAAATAGCACGAAAACAGACTTTTCCGTCCAACTTGTCCATGACAACTAGATATCCTAAAGTAATCTAGTCCCATTTACCACCATTTGGCCCATATTCCTCGAAACCCTTCCTATTCATTTACCCATTCAGATGCCTTTTAAATGTTACAATTGATCCAACCTCCATCACTTCCTCTGGCAGTTCATTCCACACATGCACCACCCTCTGCGTAAAAGAGCTACCCCTCAGGTCCCTTTTAAATCTTTCCCCTCTCGCCCTAAACCTATGCCCTCTAGTTTTGGTCTCCCCTATCCTGGGAAAAAGATGTTGGCTATTCATCCCATTCATGCCACTCATGATTTTATAAACCACCGTAGGGTCATCCCTCAGCCTCCGATGCTCCAGGGAAAACAGCCCCAGCCTATTCAGCCACTCACTGTAGCTCACAACCCCCAACCCAGGCAACATCCTTGTAAATCTTTTCTGTACCCATTTGAGGTTTAACTGCATTCTTCCATTGTAGGGCAACTAGAATTGAATGCAGTATTCCAAAAGTGGCCTCACTTGTACAGCAACAACACGACATCCCATCTCCTATACTCAATGCACTGATCAATGCAAGGGTACCAATTAATTGTTCACCAGCCTGTCGACCTGCAGGGAAGTAAAGTGCATTCCCTGACAGCAAATGTAATTGAAATTTGATTAATTTTCAGGGATTATAATGAAAAGCTGAGTTGTGGAAATGAATTAGCCTCTTTCAGAGGACCAGCATGGACATGAGAGGCCAAATATCCTCCTTCTGTGGCACAACGTCCTGAAATTCCATGGAGTGGCATCTTATAGGGGTCTGAATAATGTGCACTAAGGCAAGAAATGTGGCAGAGTCATGCAAGTAGTCCAAGGAGTCCTATCTTGACATCAGTAGAATCTCCCTGCATCTTATGCTTTTGACAAGCATCAAGATGCAGCTCTCGCAATGGAGCAGTGAGCTAACAATTAAAACCATTAGACTATAAGATGTAGGAGCTGTTTGCCACATGAAGCCTGTTCTGCCACTTGATCATGGCCGATATGGTTCTCAACCCCATTCTCCTGCCTTCTTCCAGTGACCGTTGATCCCTTACCAAATCAAGAACCCTTTCTCTCACTGTCTTAAATACACTCAATGACTTGGCCTCCATGGCCTTCTGCGGCAATGATTTCCAAAGAGTCACCATCCGTGGGCTGAAGTAATTCCTCCTCATCTCAGTTCTAAAGGGTGGTCCCTTCACTTTGATGCAGTGCCCCTTTGGTCTTAGTCTTCCTTCCTAGAGGAAACATCTTCTCCACATCCATTCTATCCAAGCCTCTCTGTATTCTGTAAGTTTCAATGAGATACCACCCATCCTTCTAAACTTCATCAAGTACAGACCCAAAGTCCTCAACTACTCCTCGTATGACAAGCCCTTCATCTCCAAGATCATTATTGTACAATTCCTCTGGATCCCCTCTAACAACACAACAGATAGGGGAATCCAAAACTGCTTACAGTATTCCAAATGTAGTCTGACTGGAGCCTTACACAGCCTCATCAGTACATCCTTCCTCTTGCATTCTAGCCTTCTTGAAACAAATGCTAACATTACATTTGACTTCCCAACCGCCAACTGAACCTGCATGTTAACCTTAGGAATCCTAGTTTCAGGACTCTTAAGTCTCTTTGTGCTTCAGATTTCCGAAGCCTTTCCCTGTTCAGAAAATAGTGTAAGCCCCTAATCTTGCAGAATCACACACTTTCCCATATTGTATCCCACATGCCACTTCTTTTCCCAGTTCCTGGGCACGAGCAAATCTTTCTATAGCCTTCCCACTTCCTCAACATTACTTGTCCCTCCATCCATCTTTGTGTCACCTGCAAGTTATCAACAACACCCTCAGTTTGATTGTTTATGTATACTGTAATTTGTTGTAGTCCCAACACTGAGCCCTGCAGAACTCAACTAGTCACTGGCTGCCATCCTGAAAAAAACCCTTTATCCCTACTCTCTGACTTCTGTTCAGCAGCCAGTCCTCTGACCATGCCATCACATTGCCCCTAACTCCATGGGCTCTTATCTTATTTAGCAGCCTTCTCTGTAAGCTCCTTGCAATATATGTTCGGTTATAGCCTATATCTAATGGTCAGTATACTTGTAAAACACATGCCCATGATCTCATTCCTGTATCATGGTATGTGGCCTGAGGGTCCACAGGTCTAATATTCCATCTCACCTTATTTTTTAAAATCTGAACAAGGGTCACTGGACTTAAAACATTAATTCAGCTTTCTCTCCACAAATCATGCCAAACCTGAGTTTTTCCAGCAGTTTCTGTTTTTGTTTCTGATTTCTCGCATTCTTTGGTTCTTTTTTAACCTTATTTTTGAGTCACTTGTGGAATGTGGGCATCACTGACTCTGCCAGGGTTTATTGCCAGTCCCTTGAGAAGGTGAGCTGCTATCTTGAACTGCTAAAGTCCCTATCCTGTAGGTAGACCCACAATGCCCTTAGGGAGGAAATTCCACCATTTTGCCCAGTAACAGTGAAGAAATGGTGCTATATTACTGAGATAGTGAGTGGCTTAGAGAGGAATTTGCAGAGGGTGGTGTACCCATCTGCTGCCTTTGTCCTTGCAGATGGAAATGCTTACGGGTTTGGAAAGTGCTGTCTAAGGATCTTCAGTGAATATCTGCAGTATATCTTCTTGGATTCCACACATTGCTGCTACTGAGCATCAATGGTAGAGGGAATGAATGTTTGTAGATGTGGTGCCAATCAAGCAGGTTGCTTTGTCCTGGATGGTGTCAGGCTTCTTGAGTGTTGTTGGAGCTGCACCCATTCTGGCAAGTGGAGAGTATTCCATCACACTCCTGACTTATGCCTTGTAGTTAATGGACAGGCTTTGGGGTGTCAGCAGGTGAGTTATTGACAAAGCTAACTACCATGCCAGTGGCCAACTGTCCATGTTCCTTAATATGGAATGCAGCATTCCTGGCATGTTCCCAATGTGTCCATCAGCATTTTTCAGTAACCTGCTCCATTAAAAGTCTTCGTCGGAGTCCATTGCAACTAAACTTGCATCTGACCTTGCCCTCCAGCAAACTGCTCTCCTGATGCCTATTGCTGGTTCAAGCCCATTCACACCCAATGTCTGTCTGCATGCAGATCCCCACCTCTAATCTCTGCTGTATTGTATGTGAGGTGTCAGAAGCTGAGCTGGAGGCTGCAAGAATGAAATGAAGTGTCACTAGAACATCGTCATGGCACTCATCTTGGTATTGCACCACCGTCTGGTCAAGTTGAAGTTCAGGAGTGTCCAAAAGCTAAATGCCACAAGGTAGGTCATGATGAGCAAAGGAGATAAAAGTAAAAAATCCACGCTTACACAATAGACATCTTGTTAGGCGGAACAGATTCTGGGCGGAAGCTGAGAAAAGGAGGAATGGGTACAAGGGTACTGTCACCTTCAATAAATTCAGCCTCTCAGCTGACCAAAATGCTGTTCTAATAATAGTTAAAAATCACACAACACCAGGTTATAGTCCAACAGGTTTAATTGGAAGCACTAGCTTTCGGAGCGCCGTTCCTTCATCAGGTGGTTGTGGAGGACACAATTGTAAGGCACAGAATTTATAGCAAAAATTTACAGTGTGATTATACATTGACAAATACCTTGATTGTCTGTTGAGTCTTTCATCTGTTTGAATGCCATGATAGTTTCACTTCTTTCATGTGTAAATCACAAAACTTTTTTTAAAAAGTTGCATTCTCAGGTTAACTGTAACAATTGGTATTAGCTAGACAATATGTTGAAGGTGTTAGCCCCCTGTGTTCTCTGTCTATGACCTGATGTTTAGATTGATTCTAATCTAAAAAGTGAGATAACAGAGTTTTACTTGAATTTATGCAGTTTTTGAGCAAAGCACAATGTAACTCTGCAAGTACAAATTCACCCCACAAACGTATATGTGTATGTGTGCATGTGGGTTTTTGTGTGTTTGTACCTGGGTTAGGGGGTTGTGAGTGTGATAGAGAGTGTATATGTGTGTCTATGTGAGTATAGAGTGTTTTAAGTCTGTGAGGGGGTGCATGTGGGAGT
>NC_057714.1:6186644-6194403 GCF_004010195.1 Chiloscyllium plagiosum | reverse complement strand
GGCATCCTTGCCTGCAATGTATAAGATAGACAACGTTGGCTGAGTCACATGAGTACCTGCCACGTACACGGTAATTATCAGCCATGGCTGGTTGATAATAGCCAGCCATGGCACCTCCTGTTGAGTAAGAACATGACACCATGCCTGTCGCCCCCTGCTCAGCTCTTGTCGTCGCTAGTCACCTGTCACCTTATGTTCTCAAGAGAGAAGTAAGTGTGCAGCTGCATGTCACCCAATCTGTTTAGGTGACGCAGTGTCATGGTTAAAAAGCTGACAATGTATGAAGACTGAAAGGTGTATATGTAAGGCTTATGGCAGTGCTAAGTGTGTGTGAGAGAGGTGGAGCATATAAATGTTGGTTATGAGTACGATAGAAAATGTTGAAGGGTGAGAGGGATGTGGATGAGGGGATTATTGAATTGAATTGAATTGAATTTATTGTCGCGTGTACTGAGGCAAAGTGAAAAGCTTTATCTTGCGAGCAATACAGGCAGATCACAGAGTTAAGTACCATAGATAGTAAATGATACATAAACAGCGGCAAAAACAAACAAATTAAGTGAGGTTACTGGTACAATTGGAAGGATATCGTTATTTAAGATGTGTCTGGACAGATACATGAATGGGCAGGGAGCAGAGGGATACAGATTATTAGGAAATAGGCAATAATTTAGACAGAGGATCTGGATTGGCACAGGCTTGGAGGGCCAAAGGACCTGTTCCTATGCTGTAATTTTCTTTGTTCTTTGATATGAGAGTTAAAGTTGATTAGCCAGCCTTCATCATTCTTATAGGCCATTGAATGCCTTGCAGGAGTGTATCCAGGACCTTGAGACTTGCCTCCTGCCACTGACCTCCATGATCACCTGCTCCCATTGACTGTGTTTCTGAAGACCCTGCTGGTCCCTTGCAGATACAAGCCATTTCTTCTCCTTTCTACTCCCTCCAAGATATTGGAGTCAACTTGATCCAATGTTGCATCTGTTTCATCCCTTCTCAAGTCAGCTTCTTGCACGACTTCCCCCAAAACATGTTCTAGTCATGATGCATCCCTACTTTAAAAGCAGGTGCAAACTAGCTTTAAGAAATGCAGGGAAGTTGTGATGACTAACTTCCTTGAATAATACAGTCAGTCCTGGCTTCACACCAAAATCATACCAATTTAGCACAGCTTTGGTACGCTGCCTGCATTTCAAACAATAGGCCTGGATTAATCGCACATCATGAGTACCGAACCCATTGTGGGAATGATTCAAATGAGATCTGAAATAACTGCACAGCGGCTGGGTCCCATCACCAAGGCACCTTTTATTTGTTAGTGGTCAGCACACTGACTGTGGCTGGCCAGCCAGCTGAGAGTCAATCCTCAACTGAGGACATTTTAATCTCCTGGTTCTTTTTTTTTGTTTCATTAACCAGTACAAATTACAAACAAACAGTTAATATGTACAGCCACGTACAATAAACAGCAATTTACAGGGGAAAGCCAGGCGCCAAACCCCGCCGTTCAACCAGTTTTCAGGGAAATGAGGATAAACCTCAAATCTCACATTCATTCATCACAAAATTAACAGTAACAAATACATATAAGACAGTCTAATCAAATGAGAAACAGTACTTAGAATACAGATGCCACCCCAGCCCCCAGCAAGCCACTCATCCCTATCTCCCAGTTATGTTTGTCAGCTAAGGCTTTCATGATTGGCCCAGGTTAACAATCCCAATCAAGCACTTCCTGGTTAATAAGGTCGACCTGATCCAAATCACGACAAGAACCCTTTGATTTTATGACAAATAGTAACTCAGTCGACACAATGAACATGTCACAAGCTGTAAGCATTCCACACACAGTTCCACTAGATGGGGCCCTTGCTTCAGTTTTGAAGCAAATGTCTATGCATAATTTATTTTGGATGAATTAAAATGTTTCCTCAGTATTTTCTGTAATTCATCATTGTTTCTTGTTGTTCAGATGTACAAACATTTGCTTACACTTGGTATTGCCGAGGAATAATACTTGAAATGCAACAATAGTGTTACAGTGGAATTTGCTGTCACTACCCTTGCAGATAGTGCATTCCAAATCATAGCAATTTGTTATAAACAAATCATCTAATCATTTCTCATCTAATGCTTTTGCCAATCATTTTAAAGATTGTCATTATCATTACCAATGAAAACAGTAATTTTATTTACTTGATCCAGAGCTTGATACTTTTCAGTACTTCTATGACACCTCCCTTCAGGCCTAGTCAAAGGGAATAATCCCAGTTTAATTACTTTCCTCACAAAACCCAAGACCCACATGCAGTTTACCTGGGAAGTGACGGGCAAGTCACCAAATCTTTGACATCCTTCCGAAAGTTTGGTGCCCTGAGTTCCATGTAATATTTTCCCAAAGGCTAATTATTGATTATAAATTATCACTGTAACTTTTTTCTGTCTTCATGAAGCTATTTGAGCCTGCATTGTTTCTTTTAGAGCTTCATCAACTTGTGCTGCAACCTTCAAATATTCGAAAATGTGAACCCTTGGGTCTCTTTAAAATTGCATTATTCAGCTATATGTCCTCTCTTTCTTCCTCAAAAAGAATGAATCCTTTCACACCTCTTGATTACATTTCATCTGCATGTCTTCCCACTTAACCGATCTGTCTGTGACCTCCCAAACTTTAGTACTATCCAATTCTCTGCTGATTGTGTTTCCATGTTTTGTCATCCACAAGGCTATGAAATGTTCCTCACTATACCAAACTGAATCCTTGACACAGGTCAAAACAAACAGTGGTCCAAATATTGACTGCTGAGGAATATATATGGCCTGTTAAAAAAGAAATTCACCACTAATCTCTGCTTTCTGACTCTCAAGCCACTGATTAGACTTTATCCATGCTTAACTTCCTGTCATTTCTGAGGTTTCAGGTTTGGAAAGGATAGCCTTTTCTTCTAAACAGCCAGTGTCAAGGGAGTGGGATGAAGCCATCATGGTAGCTACCAGGACAGCTGACATAGCCTGCTATCTGTTGCACACACACTAGACTGTCAGTGTTATACATTCCTGTGGGTGCTGTCTGATGGGGACTGGAAGAGCTCAGTTATAAGCAGAGGCTGGTTAGGCTGGGACATTTGTCTGGCGGGTAGGAGGTTGAGGGGTGATCTTATAGAATCATGAGAGACATGGATAGGGTGAATAGTCAAGGTCATTTCTCTGGGGTAGGGGAGTTCAAAACTAGACGGTATAGGTTTAAGGTGAGAAGGGAAAGATTTAAAAGGAACTTGAAGGGCAACGTTTTGACACAGAAGGTGGTTTGTGTGTGTAATAAACAATTAAAAGATTTGGACAGGTACATGAATAAGAAAAGTTTAGAGGGACATGGACCAAATGCAGGCAAATGGGACTAGATTGGTTTTGGAAACCTGGCTGGCATGCACAAGTTGGACCAGAAGCTCTGTTTCCATGTTGTATGACTCTATGGCGTGTTTTATTATGACCTGATGCTACAGAAGTGGCAGAAGGAAATACTGTAATGGAATAATGGAATTCAGGAATTGGAGACCTGAATTATTCCGATCCTACATTGAGGGTGAGTGACAGGGTGAAAGGGCAGTGTAAGGGAACAGGTGCAGTAACTTCCCTAACTATAGGCATGGTCTGCTAGCTTAGGGTAGGTTCTCGCTTATCCCCACAGACAGGCAGTGAGATAATGTTCACTTGAGAGAGCCGGACTGGAGGGGGCTGGGACTGGAGCTGGGGCTGGAGGAAGCCAGGCCTGCAGGTGGTTTGGTTGTACCTGTTGAGGGCCGGTCTATGAGACAATGGTGACAGAAGATGGCGGATGGTCATGGCTGCGGTGGTTGGTCAGGACAGACACACTGGCCGTCCCAGAGTACACCTGTGCCCATACCTGTGCTGATGCCAATCTGGGACAAAAGCAGTGACATCAGCAGCACACGCACGGATGCTTCCTGCAGCCTGTCGTGACCAATTAGTGTCACAGACAGATCATTTTGATATTTGGGACAGTTGCTACAATTGCCACATTGTTGGTTAACAGCTACTTCACATCTAAGTATTCCGGGGGACCACATTCCCAGCTGCACTGGAGAGTTTGCTCATTGTATAAATGACACTGGCTGAGGTACAATGTTCTACACAGCAAGTTAGAATTTAAAAAAAATTCTCATGTTTCAATCCTAAAGTGTAATTACTGGAAACATTTGGGAAGCAAAGAACAATCTTTACGCGCAGTATTCGGTGATTAAAGTCACTTCCTCTTCACACGTGTGCTATTAATGATGCTCTGCACCAAGAACAGAGCTTCCCAAACTGGGGTCATGACCCCAAGTGGAGCCATGAGCTCTGACACAGCAATGGCTGCCATGGAGTTAGGATTTGAGTACTAACATCTGCAAGGGTCCTTTAAACCCTCACCATTTTTCTAATGGTAGATGTGGCCGAAGAGACATATCTTTGAGACCTAATTCCTGCTGAAAAATGAAGAAATAGCCTGTGGAAAGGTGAGGTTTACATTCTCTCATTGTGGGTAGAGTTGGTGCATAATCAGTGAGTGAGGTCTGTGACCGTCTCCATGATAAGGTGCAGCCCCCCTACACCCCTTGGGATGAACGAAGGGTCGGTCATTCCAGGCTCGCGCTCTGTTGTGCATTCAGGCCATCTCTGACCTCCCCACCTGCTGTGTCTTCATTTCGCAGTACCAGCTTTCCTGGAGTCCAGTTTGCTCCAGCTCCCAATGCAGCCGTCCATAAAATGCAAGTACCGACCCCATTAAAATAAAACACATTTTTGTCAATGGCCCAAAGACTATTTCCGACTAACATTACTTCCACATTCATTACAAATGGTTACCACTGTCAAAGCTCCAGAAACTCTCAAAAGCAGCACTCTGGCAGTCCAAATAAGGTCAGCAATGGTTCTTCTGATAGCAACTGATGTTTAACATGAAAGCCACTATGAACCATAGGCTGCTCTTTCATCAGAAAAAAGAGAGACGATTGGTGATGACCGGAGGGTCACCATACCTCAGGTAACGGCCTGGTTGAGAAGACCGAGACTTTGTGGTGATTTTGGTGTCCTTATGGTGCCCTCTATGTGGCCACACCTACAATGCTTTGTAACTGATTTAGAATTGACAACTATGATTCCACAGCTACTGAAACAGGCATTCGGTGACTATTAGGACATTTTAAAAATGATCTGTTGATTTCATTTCGAACATCGAAAAAAAACCTGGTTTAATATCTTAGTGATTCATTTTTTTAAAGGAGAAACACAATTTCCAAACGGGAATTTTGATTATAAAAAGATTAAACAAGAAAAATCATGTACTTGTGAATTTTTTTGATGTCATATGAAAGTATCTTTTATATTTCCAACAAGTCAAATTGTTCTGTTGTGACAGCATTGTCAAATCTGTGAAAAGTACTTCATATAAATGCATGAAAATGCCATCAGATTGTAATTAGTACTTTCTCAAACCCATATTCCACAAAAGCTACATCATTTCTGGCTTAGTTCCTGGGAACTATGCAATGGAATGGAAATGCATCTCCGTCAAGCTAAAGGAAGGAGGAGCAGATGGATTTTGATACTTTCTTCTAGTCTTTCCGAGTATTTGGCATTTTTTGATCGTCCATAAATATTTCTGGCACATCTTGATTAAGAAGACATAGCGTTTCTTGCTGTAATCCTGTCTTTTAGCAGATGATGTTAATGTTAACAATGTATCATATTACTATACTGCACTTGTGTGCAGGCATAATACTCACCAGCTTGAAAATTTGTTCAAATTTGGTCAAATCTGAAATGAAATTGGTGCACTTTTCAACTGATAAAAAAGATTATTTAATTGACGCAATAAAATCTGTGGATGTAGCATAGTCTTTTATTGTTTAAATGTTTGTTTGGGTCACCATGTATGTGGGAATATTATCTGTAACCCTTTCCAGTGTGACTGTCAAAGCATTCCAAAAGATTGGATCTTGCTAGAAATCCGGACCTGAGGAAATCCTCCTATTGTGTTTAGCACAGCGCAGATAACAAAAGGAAGATATCCACCTCCGGTACTTTTATTTTGAAAAGATTTTCAGTATTCAGTAACTATTCCGTTATAATCAAAACTCAAGTTGACACAAAGATGGATTATAATCTGTTTCTGGATTGCTGAAATAGATAAATTATATGAACACGGAATAAATGTGCAGCAAAGCTAATGACACGTTTCTTTATAGGGATTGACCAGAATCATCATTTTTAGCAGTCCCTCAGGACCGAAAGGTGACTTTTCTTCCACACTGGAGCTGTGGGCCTTGGGATATATCCACGCTCCCTGCTGCAGGAGGGCTGGACAGTGTTTCAGGGACAGGGTGGGTGGGATGTTCAAGTTCAAGTTTCTGCAAGCCCCTCCCATTGCTTGTGCTTGGCTCCACCTTGACCCGTAGGACACGTTCAAAACTGTTGGCACTTTGTAGATTTGTCTTCTCAAGTTTTGGTGATCTTAAGCAAGCGATTCCCATGAGTGAATGTGAATGTTGTTCCTTTCAGGGAGGCTTTGAGGACATCCTCCAAATGTCTGTTCCACCCTCCGAGTAACTGCTTGCAGTGATGAAGCTCAGGCAGTGTTTTGTTTTGGAAGTTTTGATTACAGATGAGTCGGCCCATCTAACTCAGCTGCAGACTGTAACTAGAGCTTGAATGCTGGCACTGTTGAACTGAAGGGGTCTCTGTCATTGGATTTGCAGAATTTCACACATGCAGCACTTTTGATCATTCTCTAGTGATTTGAATTCTCTGTTGCACATTAGTCTTTGTGCTTGGTGCAAACAGGAGAGCTTTAACACTCTTGCACTTTGAGCATGAGCTTAGTGTGGAATCTGAGGAATATTATCTGTAATCCTTTCCAGTGTGACTGTCAAAGCATTCCAAAAGATTGGATCTTGCTACAGCGGGTGCACAGAGAGGGGAGCCGGAAGGTAAGCGGAGACCAGTTTAAATTAACGTTTTTCTTTTCGCAATGTTTTTTTTTCAACTAGTAATGGGAACCCGGAAGTCGTCAACAGTCGTCTGGGAAGGTAAGAAGTTTGAGTGGAGAAGGAACCCGAGACACTACACGTGTAGTGTCTCCCACCCTCCCTCCTCCTCTAACCTAAAAAAAAAGGACTCAGTCGGCTGAACAGGTAAGCTACTTAGTGTTCTTGGAGACTAAGTGTAGAGTTATGGCAGCGCAGGCAGTGGAATGTTCCTCCTGCAGGATGTTTGGACCACCGATGCTCCTGCCGACTTCACCTGCAGGAAGTGCAGCCAGCTCCAGCTCCTCACAGACTTTGGAGGTAGTATAGGCTGAAGTCAGAAATAGGAAAGGTGCAGTCACCTTGTTGGGTGTTTACTATAGGCCCCCCAATAGCAGCAGAGATGTGGAGAAACAGATTGGGAAACAGATTTTGGAAAGGTGCAGAAGCCACAGGGTAGTAGTCATGGGCGATTTCAACTTCCCAAATATTGATTGGAAGCTCTTTAGATCAAGTAGATTGGATGGGGTAGTGTTTGTGCAGTGTGTCCAGGAAGCTTTTCTAACTCAGTATGTAGGTTGTCCGACCAGAGGGGAGGCTACATTGGATTTGGCACTTGGTAACGAACCGAGACAAGTGATGGGCTTATTAGTGGGTGAGCATTTTGGTGATGGTGACCACAATTCTGTGTCTTTCACCTTGGTTATGGAGAGAGATAGGTGCGTGCAACAGGG